>NC_081181.1:166159731-166507550 GCF_029867415.1 Vicia villosa
TTTTATCACTTATGAATATACTCAGTACCACTATTTTCACCTTATTAGTATGATTCTAGGCACATATTAATCGGGGTGTTACATCTAAGGTGATTAATAGTGGTTTGTTTTTTAGCAGAAAAATAAAGAGATAATAATAACAATTGCGATGGAAGAACATGGGAATTAAGTTTTGTTCATCTAGATTTACCTCTACGATTTGCATATGTTTTGAATCACGAGAAGTTCTTAGGAAATTTTTAAAGTAAAAGATAATGTGCGTCACTCTCTTTTGTAACGTGCATAACTAAACATCTAATAGGCATGGCTAATTAACAATCAAGAGCTTACACCTTGTCACACGATGCCATATTCTTGATTATTTCTCAATTGAGATCAAGTCGCCTTGTCAGTAACACATCAAACTCAATTTTTTAGCAACTCGCTTTTGAATGTCGATTTATCATCTTTGGATACATGAACAACATCTCTATTGATCTTGCGTTTGCAACAATCATAAGCGTGCAATAAGAATTCGAGTTTTAAAATAATCCCCTAGTCCCTATGACTTTACTCACTCATGGTAAGATAAATTAAAACAATAATATAAAAGCACTATAAGGAAAGTAAGTAGATGAATTAATTAAAAAAATAATAAGAAGAAGAAAGTAGAACAATTGAAATAAATAGAACAAGAGCTTTGAGTTACCAAGTAACTAGGCAAATAACAAGAACTTAAAAAATAACAAAGTATTAAGTGATGGATAGTACCTAAGTGTCATCCTTAGGTTTTTCTCCCTTTGCTTGATGCCTAAGCCTATTTTTATACTAATTCAAGGAGTAGGACACTAATTACATGCACTAATTTCGTGCTTAATAAACCCTTAACACATAGAATCTCAAAATGGGAGTTACAAAATCAGAAAAAGGGATCCAACGCTCAAACTTCATAGCTGTCTAGACTGCTGACACGGGCTGACTGGGTTAATATTTGATGCTTCATATGGTGATGGTTCTTTGGGGAGAACACGACTCGTGTCATGTGACACAAGCTGGTCGTGTTTGTCTCTAACTTTTTTTTTTACTAAAAATGGTCCTTTGTGTAGTCACTGGCCCTTTATTGTCCCGGTTCACTGTATGAACTTCTTATTAACTGAAAGCATGAAAACAAAGCAAAAACACATTAAAACGAACCTAAACAATAAAAACTCACAAGAAATGAAATAGAAAACAAGCTAGAAAACACATACATTTACAACCTATCATCTCACATCTTCTAAATTTGAGAAAGAGAATTCGAAGAAACCCTTACCAAGAGATGCGATGCCCCAAATGACGATTGGTCCAAAGAGACGAAAGCTTCACTATAAGTGTAACCACCGTTAGCAGACTCGAACCTTTAGGCCACAAAATTCTTCTGTGCAGATTGTGTTTTCACGAGTCAAGTCCTATGAGATATTATTCTCCTGAGATTGAAATTAAAAGTCTGTCTCCTTTCACGCAAGGTTTCGGCAGTTGATTGGAAGGAATATCGCACATATTTTCAAGGGATTCAGCAAATGTCTTACTAGATTTACTCAGATGAGATTTTGCAGTGATAGGTTGTGGAGGTTTTGGAGTGGTAGGATGGTGAGAAATTGTTTCTGGAAAAAGGACGTGAGTTTGCGTTGATTTCATGGTGGAAGATATCTTAGTCCAAGGTGTTTTAATTTTCTCCGGAGCATGTTTACACTGGTCAACCAAAATTGACACTTATTGATATGAAAATTATAAAAATAAGACTAAGAAACAAGATGAATGAGCAAGTCTTACATGATCACAAGATCTTAGACACAAGTTTTAGACACACTCACAAAAAATATAGATTTGAGATTTTTTTATGACACTTACACAAAATTAAAGGTAAAATTAATATATTGTGTGTGCCTAAGAGAATTATATTTGGGATTTTGACCATACAAGAATAACTCTGAGATGAAGATGGTTTGGTTATAATTGTTTATATTAAAAGTGAAATTGTTTAAGAATTTACCTAACAATGGTTAATAATAATTTTAACTTTTTAAAACAATGATGAGTATAATTTCAAAAACAAAAGTTAATTACTTTAATATTTATTCAACAATATTATATTAATTTTAGACATACCTTATAATTTCTAAGATTTATATTTATAGATTTGTTTACTAAATAATATTTATATATAAGATTTGTTAAATTATAGTTTTCATAAATCAACCTCTCTATTTATTTTTTTAATATTTTTTATTTTTCATGTTCATTTTTCATGTACATTTTTTGTTTTAAATACTACTAATGTTAATTTTTTAAACATATGGCATATTTTTGTTGACTTGACATAAAAAATATTAATTATTTATCAATAAAAATTTATTTAGTTGTCTTCATCTTCTTTCTCTCTCAGCTTGTTTATTTATCTTATTCATTCTTAAAAAATGCTATATATGTTCTCCCTCGCTCAGGAAATAAGCAACGTATATAAAAATATATATTAACATTTTTTGGGCCAAAAAATAGACATGAAGATCAAAGCTGTTTAAAAAATAAATAGAAAAACTAATTTCGTAAGCTGACCAAAATAAAGGAACAAAACAGAAATTTAAAATTTAAAATAATATAGATATTGATTTTTGATATATCCTATAATTTTATACTAATCTTAATACTGTTTACTAAAAGTTAATTATTTTTTGTATCTATCTTTTATTTACTAAATTATACTTTTAAAGCTGGTGTCTCTTAAACTTAATTTCTGACTCTGTCACTTGTAGATTTATTTGCAATTTTAATTTTAATGCATTCATAGACCAATGTAACAACATCAAGTTATATTTTCAAAACCAAATTGATGGTTTGCCTATTTTTATTTTTAAATTCTAATAATGGAAAAAGTAATTCTCAAGTAACAAGGACATGTATGGTATAATTTTTCAACAAAAGTATGATCTTAATTTCTTCCAGCCCTACCAAGATCAGTCCAATTCATAACCTATCTATGTATATGGTATGGCCCAGAAATCACTTGAGAGAGAAAGGATCTATTGTTTGGATAATGGACTGTCAGGCCTTTTCTTAAAGAAAATCATCTTTCATTATATTTCAAAAATATTGTAAAAGCTTCAAATAATAGTTGATAATAAATACACAACTATAATTGAAAGTTGAACTTAGCTATATAAATGTGGATTGGATCTAACTGAAAGGGTTAAATTTCCACCAGCAACATTCGAATCATGATTATAAGAGATACACACATTTAATGACTTTTAGAAGAAAAGAAATTGAACTTAACATCTGGTTTGGTATTAGTATGTGTTTCACTATGTTAATTGAAATTGAACTTAATTAGCAATTTGGTTTTGTATTAGTTTGTGTTTCACTATGTTAAATGAAACTCACTAAAGTCAGGGGCACATTTTTTTCTTAAGTATTATAAATATTAACAATTGAAGAAAAAAATAATAATTTGTACAACATATCTTCCAGGAACCTACAGCGAAATTCCAAAAACGCCCCTATATTTTAGAAGTACATTTCCAAAATCATTAAAAATGGTGATTTTGGAGATGCATCTCCTAAATCATTTTTTTTTTATTTTAAAAAAAATGTGTTTTCGGAGATGCATCTCCGAAATCACCCTTTCGGAGATACATCTCCGAAAACACCTGCGTTTTGCTGTTTAAACAAAACAGCCTCCTTTTTTTTTTTAATTTACCCTAAACACAAAATTTTCAAAACTCTAACCATTTCTTCCAACTACACTTGCAATTTTGAACTCTAAACTTGCTCTACAACATTCAAAGGCTCATTCAAAAGCTTCATACAATTTGTAAGTCTTACAACTTTGAACTCTTGCATTGATAATCATATTAGGGCTGTTACAATTAGCAAAATGTAGTAGGTTTAAGTTATTATGGGTCAATGGTAGTGTATAGTTGATAAAAATAGAATTTTGAATGAGTTAGGGCAAGAAATGGGTTTCCGTAGAAAATGGAGTTCGCAGGTTTTATTGGAAGTGCACTTCCGAAAACACCTCTCTGACCAGTTTCGGAAATGCACTTCCAAAATATAGTCAGAATTGTTTTTTTTATTTTCTTAATTGTTTCTTCAACTTACCGGTTTCAATTTTTTCAAGAAAATGTCAGGAAATCAGGCACGACTTAGACAGGATAGGGAGACTCAGACCGCATCGGCTCGACGCGAGCGGGCGGTACAACTAGCATCGACACGGGGACGGGGACGGGGCCGAGTACCTGTCCAAATGGATGAGGCGCCTGCATGTTCCTCATCTGGATCGAGGAGCCGGTTGACTCGGGTGTCTTCCTCTCGTGAGGTGGTACGTGAGGAGGAGGAGGAGGAGGAGGAGGAGGTGAGACATGATGAGGAGGAGATATATACCCGATGTTGACCCTCTGCGCGGGGAGGATGATGCGGAGAAAACCCGCGCTAAGCGCCCTACTTTCTGTCAAGACTTGGTCTCAAAATCTCCCAGACCGCGCTAAGCACCAAAAAAGCACGCTATGCGGGCTCAACAGAACATCAATTTTTATTTCCAAAACGTGTTCGCCGCCGTGTCTTCGACACTTTATTCCTCAAAGCTCCGAACACATTAATACCTACAAAAAGACAACAAAACTATCAAACGGTACATATTTACGCGAAAACGTAACAAAACACAAACGATACAAATATACACAAAAACGGGGAATTATTCAAACGGTATTAACAAAAAGTATCGACAAGTGCCACTATTTACAAACACAAAATAACTACATTTTAGCACTTATCATCTAGTTCAGATTATTTTTCAATTTGATGATTAAATTATTTTGTGTTGTGAGGGCTGCTTGGAGAACCTATATGGAATTAAAACGATATTATAAGTTTTGAACTCATCTAGTTTGAAAGTAAACTTCAATAAAAACATTATTCTCTTAATCTAGATGTTGAAGTTGTCGAAGCATCTAATTTTTCTATTGTGTTGTCTTACGGCAACCCCGTTCAGAGTCTTAGGTATTTTTTATTGAAAAAAGAATTACAAGTATGAGTAGTGTGGAAAAGTTCCTTATTGATTGAAGGAAAAGAAACATATATCCCATGAATGATTTATTTCAAAGGAGAGAAGATTGAAGACATATAATTTCTCCTATTGGAATAGTAATTTTCGGAGAAAGAATTGGGTGACTTAAGCCGTTGATAATTTTTAGTCTGTCTCACTCTAAATCAACCATTCCCTAAATAAATAACTTATTTTAATTATACATTATTTTTTAAATATGATAAAGTTACAAAGTTATAACAAAAGTAAAAAATAAAGTCACTCAATATTCTCCTTAATTCTCATCAGTGCCTTATTTATTTTAATTCTGCCATTTTCATCTGCCTATATTTGTTTGCTCTTTTTAACTGTGATGATATTTAATCTACAATGTTGTTTTGATGTTTAGTAGGTTGTTGCAAGATCTCCTATTAGGTATTCATCTTTTCCCTGCCCTAGTTTTTCGGTAGCCTTTTATGTAAGCATGTTGTCATGTTAATGAATTTGTAACTCTATACGCTATTCTACTTGGCTTGATGCACTCCTTTGTAATTTTTTTTTGAATAACCACATTTTTTAAAAAAATTCAAAAATAACCAGTATTTCAAAAAATTACACAAATGTCCATTTTTTTTAAAATAACACGTTGTCGTCAGGGGGGGGTGGCGACAACACTCCAATCTCAATGATGTCGCCAATGGGCCTGGCGACTATGTAAAAATGCTTAGTGTTGTCGCCACCCCCCTGGCGACAACACCTCCCCTTTATTTTATTTTTTTCAATTTTTTTATATTATTTTTTTTAGCTGCATCCAGTTGTCCCGATCGCCTCCTTGGGTGGCGACAACGCCTAATATTTTTGCCTATATATAGCAGCCCATCATGCAATCAATCTTCATTATTTTCTCCTTCAATTTTTCCATTTTCACTTCACATTATTGATCATGTCTCGCATAAGACTGGACTTATGGCAACGAACATCATCCAGCCGTCCTGTGCCGGCGCCGGAATACAAGAGATGTTATGGGCATGTAATTTTTTCCCCGGTCAAACCCCCTTATGGCGGTGACGTTTTGGAACATCCGCGACTTCAACAACCTGAAGCGGACTCTGATGTCACAGTTAGAAGGGGAGTACAGTCCCGGGGAAGAAATAAAAAGGATTAAGAGGCTTAGAACAAGGGTGTCGCTTAGGACCGGATAGACGATCCGTTGGTGGGTTGATGTGAAAACCGACCTTAATACTGAACAAATAATGGACGAAACAGATGACATTGTTTTAACCTTTATAATTTCCTAGATTTTAATTGTTTTTTGTGTTATTTGTTGTGTTGTTGTGTTGTCTTTTCAAATGTTTCCTTTAGGTAAAAATTTATTTCTAGTCCTAGTTTTTGTTGTTTGTCATGTGTGTTGTAACCTATCTAATTAATGAAAAAAAAGTCCATTTCATTGATAAAATAAATTACAAATATCATTGCACCTAAAAACTATGTTGTGGAGCTAGATCCAGGATTGGGACATTTCTTCCTATTATGTCCTACCTCACGATATATACTACACTTCCTTTGCATTTTTTCAGTGGCGTCCATTTCGGTTCTAATACGCTGTTTACGGTGATTTCCGGTAAACAACCGCTAGTCTTCCAAACTATAATAAATATGATTTGGTTACTCGCAGGATCGACTAGATTGATCCTAGGACATAGTCAAAAGGTTGTTATTCATGATAGTTCGAATTATGTCTATGATTGATGTGTCTCGAAATAAGAAATACTTAAACAAAGAAATAAAGATTAGCAATCACCTTGTTATACACGTAAATATAACACCAGTGAAAGGTGAATTAAAGATAAAATATAAGACAAAACTGTAAAAGTGCGAGAATCTTAAAGTGCAGAAAAGTTAAATGCTTCGAAGATAAATGACATGAAAATAAAGAGTGCAGGAATGTAAACGACAGAAAGTAAATGAAACGCAGTAATATCGAAAGATACTTGAATAAAGGAAAATACACATGTATTTAAAATGGTGTTGGTGTCATACGTACATTTCTCAGCGAACTCTTTCTCTTAACACTTGATACTTGAGTAATATGTGAGTGATTTGTACAAAATGAACACACGGAATCCTAATACTAAGACCCTTATTTATACTAGTTTCGACCCTAACGATCCTACACTAATCTAATGCCACGTTGCCCGCAGAAAATCCAGGGACGCCATCTGTCTTCGTGTGGTTACATAAACTACTTCAAAATTCAAATCATCCCGCCTGAATCTCCCTTCGACGCGTGGCAACATAATCAGAGTCGAGAATGCCACGAAACCTCGCTAAGCTTCAGTACTTTGCATATTTCGCAAAAACGTCTAAGTCCCAAAGACTATTCTTTTCGAATTTAACTTCAGTGCTAACTATCTTTGTTCCAACTTAAACATCATTCTCGAAGCATGGCCATCAGTAACCATTTTTATCTTCAAAGATGATCATTAGTAACCATCTTCCTTTGAATTCCAAATCTTCGAAGGACATTCTCCTCAAACGAAATCTTCAGCTAACAAATTGCCCCCAATAAATGCCTATTTCGAAAAACAAGAGAAATAGGCGTTTCTTGTTGTAATAAGATTTCGTTTTAGAGTTCCGAGAGTATTGACTGACGTCACAATCGTTTATGACTCTGTTTCCAAAACGTCTTGTCATTTTCAAAGATGTCTACTCATAACTTACATTCCCATGTTCTGGTCTTACTTCATGATCATTACTCCTACATACTAGGAGTAAAGCTAATAACTATTCGACCGCCGTTGGATTAAATCAACGCCTGCCGCGTGTCTCTTGGCTTTTACCCAAAAGATTTGAAAGGGTTTCCGTTAAACCTTTAAATACCTGAACTCATACCCTCATATAACTTTCACCTCTATTTCCTCATTCTTTCCACAGAAAAGAACGTCTCTGGTTACATTCAAACCCATTTCCCAAATCAAACTTACTCATGGCGTCTTCCTCAAACGTTCTTCAACCCGCTTTGAAACTTCAGAAATCTACACAGATGGGGGATCAAGAGTACATACCAAACCCAAATACTGCAGAAGTGCGCGCCATTTATGCTTCTCAGGTAATCATTCCCTTTGAACTTTCTGGAAAAACTCATGCCTTCATGGGTCCTTTACCAGGAGAAACTAACTCCTCTTTGAATAAATTCTTTCCTGCTTATTATAAAACTAGGCCTTTAGTTAGTAAGAACAAAATAGATGAAGATGGCCGTCCTATCTTAGCAGATCCTGATGGTGCAGAAGATACTTCGACCGTAACCCCTTCAGCCCTAGAGAAAATTAGGTTAAACTATGTAACCAATTTTGTGAAAGTTTTTAGGTCAATTCCCTTAGCAAAAGACTCTGAACTGTACTATGCCTGGCTAGCAAGAGTAGAGAAACACAAGGCTTCTTTCTGGAAACAACTGGGCATTTACGATTTAATCCAACTGTCCAAGACTGGTTTAGAATACAACCAAACCATGTTAGTTGTGTCAGTTCATTTCTGGGATGCTTCCCATAACACTTTCCATCTTCCATGTGGAATGGTCACCCCCACTCTTTTCGACATAGCTGCTATCACGGGGCTTCGACCAACCAGAGAGACCTTTGACCCCAATGTCATGGATACCGATACCATTAACTTTAGCGAAGCAACAATTACTTATACTGCATTCATTCAACAATATCATGACGAGAATAATGAGGTAGTCTCGGACGAAGAGCATATTGCTTTCTTAGCATTATGGCTCTCGAGGTGCGTTTTCTGTTCTAGGTCCATACAGGTAGCAAAGAGGTATCTTTGTATGGCCAATCAACTACATGCTGGGACACAACTAAACCTGAGACATTTAATTCTAGGGTTTCTCTATGAGAATCTAGGTGAAGCAACAGACCTCATTAAAAGTTATGAATCAGGATCTCTGCTCTTTACTGGTCCTTTCTGGTTTCTACAACTGTGGCTTAATGCTACTTTCGAAGCTCACCTCCCATTTCGAGGTACTGTCAACGAAGAAGATCCAAACATCAAAAATCGAGCTGTAGAAGGAACCAGGTTGGCTTTGCTAACTCCTAAAGAAGAAACTAGGAAGCTTCGTGAACATTTTTTAGCATATGTCATGATGTTTGCTCAGTGTTATCAATTTAGCCCTTCAATGGCTCCATTCGTACAAAGGACAGTGGGTCCTGAATGGTTCACTCGAAGGTTTCCAGCAATGTCCCCAGATCAACAAACTGAATCCGTGATTATTTGGGAAACTTTTCTTACCCCAAGGCTATTCTATCACCGTCTTCGACCCTCCAAAGGCCAATGTGTTCTTCTCTGCTACCAACCAAATCTGGTATCGAGACAATTTGGATTGGTTCAAATAAAACCCAAATGCCTGTATGAGAAAAGGAACAACATGTGTCTACATACTTTGTATCTAGCTGAAGATGAGTGTGAATCAAAAATCGCCAGATACACTGGTGTTACCAATCTCTCTCCTGTTCCTTTCGAACCTGCCTTTTATTCTACTCTAGACTTCCAACAATGGTGGACAGATTACTACACCATGCAAATCTTCGATGCTGAGAGCCTTACTCGAGAACTAACTGAAGCTTTTGCTGATGTGCAGGAAAACTTTCACAAAGGTACTTCGACCCATATTAAAGAAATCCAAGCCTTTCAAAAGTTCTTTGAGACTATCTACAGGCCTAATGATCTTAGTCGGACCGTTCGTGAAGCTGCAGTCATTTTACGCGAAAAGTTTTCTGCTAAACTAGATAAGTTGAAGCTGCCCTCGTCTGTTCGACCAGAACTGCATTATGAAGTGGCTTTCAAACTTAATCTTCCGAAATTCCCTCCACTGCCAGGTGCTGATTTTGGTGTGGCTTTAAGTCCTCCTTTCCCAAACTGGTTCGTGTGTGGGAACGCTTTTAAAATTCTTCAGGAAAGCACTAAAAAACACGCTGAACGAGTGGTCCCGACTAAGCATACCCAGGATACTTTCAAAGGACATCTTCATATAGATCTTGAACATGTTCGTGTCTTGACTCCAATACCTGAAGGTTTGGGTTTAGACAACTTTCGACTAACTTTTCTTTTTTTCGCTGAAATACTGATTCCAGTTTCCACTACAGCCGTTGCTCGAAAGAGAAAGATCAAAGAAGCCGCTGTACAAAAGGATTCTGGAGTTTCGAAGAGCAACAAGACAAGTAGGAGTGATTCTACCACGACCGGCAAGAAACCCACGGTACATACGCATTTTATATTCCAACTTGTATATTTCTGTGGATAGTACTTACTTTGTTCAATTTATATTCTTCAGACTTCGAAACCTCCGGTACATTCGAAGCGAAAAGATTCTCAAACAGTTGTTTCAGACGATGAAGACAAATCTCCTCCTCGCACCAGGCAAGGACACAAGAAAATACAGAAGACTGTCACTCCTTCAGGCAAAGAAAAGGGGTCTGGTTCTTCGAAGATTACTTCACCGGCTGATAAGGTATCTTCCGAAGAATCACCTTTAAAAGGTGGTAGTAACGTTCTTGTTGTAGAGAGCCACAACTCGAGTCCAGATAACATCCCAACCAAGGTATTTGGATTTCACAACATAATCATCTCTATAAATTTTAACTTAAACAATTAAGTTAACATTTTACCTTATGGTTGTAGGATGATGTTGGCACAGCCACTTCTGATCTCAAAGCCTTCAACCTTACCATCGACCTTGATAATCTCCAAGGTAAGTGCATGTTCTTTCTTATGACAAACAGATTTCTTGCAATCTTCCCATCATAATGTGTTCTAATTACTCAATGCAGATAAATCTCACGTGCTTTCGCCAGTTGTCGAAGACGCTCAGCCTCTAGCGACCATTATTCCTGCTATGCCAGTTGAAGAAAGCCATTCAACTGATGATTCTCCTCCTACCCACAAAAGCGAAAATATGGGAGCAGATCGTCAATGTTCAGGTAGTAACAATGCAGCTGAACACCCAACTGGAAGTGAGGATACTGTATCTGAACAAGATGCTATGGAGGAGACTTCCAAACTAGCCACAGCTGGCCCTCACGAAACTTCACCCTTTGGGACCATAGTTTCTCCTGAAACTACTTCGACGCCTGCCCCAACAAAGCCTACCCCTTCAGAGTTGGAGCAACTCAAACAGACTGATCCTCTCAGCTTCCTCAAGGCCATGATGAATATTAATAACATTTCGCCCTCTGAGCTCGAAACTTCTCCAGCTGTCCAGACAGAATCTGGTGATAAAGAGGATACTTCTGACCTTCTTCATCAAATAAAGGAAAAAGTTCTTCGAAACCAACCTTGTCGAAGCTCTTAACAAGAATCCAACCAAATGTCATAGCTTGAACCAACTTTTGAAGAAGGTGGATCTATTTCTGGTCTCAAAAGAAGTCTCAGAGGTGATTGTATTGCTGAGTTCTCTAATCGAACAACTTCAGTCTAACATTCTTCGAAAGCAAAATGTTGACGAACAACTTACTGCGAAGATGACTTCTCATAATTCTTCATGGAAAGCTGCTACTGATGCAACCAAGAGGGGTGACGCCCTTAAGCTTAAACGTTTGAAGAATCAAGAAGCATATGACGAATGCGAGAAGAATATCAAATCCTGGAAACAGGAAATTAAAATGCTCGAAGAGAAGATAAAGGATGCTGAGTCTCATCAACCAACAATTCAGCAGACCAATCAGCAAGAATTAACTGAAGTGGCGCAGTCAGGGATCCAACACTTCGAGGCTGCACAGAAGCTAGTGCCAAAAATTGAAGAATTAAAGAGACAACGAGCATTGCTTGATCTTCGTATGTCTTCGTGGGAAACTCAGTATTCGAAGATAAAAGATAATCTTCCTAGGGATTTCAATTAGTCATTTCGAACTTTGTAATCCCTCTTTTGTAATGCGCATTGATTTTTTCTTGTAATCGAATTCCACCAGGAACATATATATGCGCAACTTTTGTTTGCCAATTTACACACTCTACTCCATTTTTCAATGATCATGAGTAACACTCTAACAATTCTTCAAATCTTGCCAAAATATATTTTATTGTCACAGTAATCTTAATAAATGCAAGCACGTGACCTGACTATCCTTCGCACTCCTTTTAGTCTAGACTTGACGTTTATACTCCCTTAGTCGTAACCATCATTAAGTGATGACGTCACTTTCTGCAAAACGTCTCTTTAAGACGTGCGTGCACCAGTTTTTCATGATTACATCTCAACTTCCCAAGGCGGGAAACGGCGGAAGCCATAACTTCTCTTTGGAATACCAAACGCAGTCTAATCAATCATTAAAATTGAACCGTTCCTTTACTGCCCCAGGTCTATATAAAGGATTAACATTACACTTCTTCCTTCACACTTGCTTCAAACTTTTGCTCAAGACTTTGTTTCTCTTCCTCCGTTTTCTCAAAACACAGAGTTTAAAAGAAAAACCTTTTCAACCTTTTTTCTTCTCCACATGGCGCAACCTCTTACCTACAATAACATTAGAGTTTGCATAAAAAAGGAGTTCAAACTCTCTGAAGAGGAGTTTGATGAAAACTTCATAAGCATCAGTGCTCTTTTTGCTAACCAAGAGCTTGATTTCTACTATGAAATCCTAGAGGGACCTGTTTATCCCAACATGCTAGCAGATTTCTGGATGTTTGCGTCTCTACGCATAGATCCAGAGGGCAGAACTACTATAGTTTCTGAGGTTCGACATGCCCACATCAGAATCACTCCTTCCACCATCTCTAACTTGATGAGATGTAACAACTCTGGTGAGACCTTTGATGACAACAGCTTCAACATGACGACTCATCTTCTGTTGAGGACTCTTATGGACAATGATCCTTACAGCGCCAAAGTTATCAGGGTTTGGCATCAACTGCTCGTGGGTAACTTTCATCCACGAAACCATGATCAAAACAGCATCATGGTGGAGGACTTGGAATTTATCCTCTGTGCCCTTCGTGGGAAGAAAATCAACTTCCCCTTAATGATTTTCAAAGGGCTTGTCGAAGCCGTTTCTATGGCTGCTGCTCGTCAAGGGGCCGTAACGTGTCTTCCATATGGAAGGCTCTTATCTTACATATTCCTTAAAAAGGGAATAGTAAGAAGGATGCGCAACTCTGGATCCATGGACATGTTCGAGGCAGAGAGCTTGCCCCTGTTTCCCCTAGAAGGCTTAGACCAAAGGATCAACTAGGAGGTGGTTTGGTTTAGGTTTTTATTTGTTTTAGTTTTTTTTCGTAACCTTCAATGTTTTGGAAACCAACCCTCCTGTAATGAATGTACTCTCTTAATATTAATGGAAGATGTTTTGAAGTTTCTTTGTCTTCTTCTTTTATTTGCCATACATGTTCGTTTGAACACAAAGCCATTTTGGTGTTAGTTCAACCATTTTGGCTTACGTAGTATACCTCAAATATCTACGTTTTTGTAATCTTTACTTCGTGCATGCTTGGTTTGTATCTCTTCAGATACTTCCCGTTTACTCTTAGGATCCTGCGATCTTCTGCTAACTCTTCTATCTCGTAAGCGTTATTCGAAAATACTTTCAAGATTCGAAAGGGTCCCTCCCAGTGTGGGGACCATTTACCAAGTGCTTGATTCTTTCGATCTATAGGTAAAATAACTTTCCAAACTAAGTCATTATTGATAAACTTTTTACCTTTCACCTTTTTGTTGTATGCTCTGGACACTCTCTCTTTTTGTCTTTTTATCATTTCCAACGCTCGAAGTCTGTCTTCGTCCAAGTCTACTAATTCGTTCATCATCAACTCCCAATACATGTTAGGAGGAATTTCTGCCTGTCTTTGTATCCGAACTGACTGCAAATATATCTCAACTGGGAGTACTGCGTCATGTCCAAATGTCAGTTGGAAAGGCGTAGTGTTTGTAGCTTCTTTTGGAGATGTTCGACAAGCCCAAAGTGCTTGGTCCAGGGTTTTGTGCCAACTCTTAGGCTTTTTTCCCACATGTTTCTTTATGAGACCAATTATTATCTTATTCGCTGCTTCGACTTGTCCATTTGCCTGAGCATAGTAAGGTGTAGAAGTAAGCAACTTGAAACCCATTTCTTGGGCGAAGTCTTGCATCTTTCGCCCAATGAACACTGATCCTTGATCTGTAGTTATACTTTCTGGGATTCGAAATCTGTATATGATGTGTTTTTGAATAAACTCAATCACAGCCTCATGGTCCACATTCGCCAGTGGTATCGCTTCGACCCACTTTGTGAAGTAGTCTATCCCTACGAGTATGTATCTTTGACCCTTAGAGGATTTAGGGTGAATTTCTCCAATTAAGTCTAGTGCCCAACCTCTGAAAGGCCATGCTTTTATTATTGGACTTAACTCATTTGCTGGAGCGTGTTGAATACCTGCATGTTCTTGACATTCTTGACAACCTTTTGCAAATTCTATGCAGTCTTTTAACATAGAAGGCCAA
Source organism: Vicia villosa (assembly GCF_029867415.1). Classification (NCBI taxonomy): domain Eukaryota; kingdom Viridiplantae; phylum Streptophyta; class Magnoliopsida; order Fabales; family Fabaceae; genus Vicia; species Vicia villosa. Next base: position 166,174,242 of record NC_081181.1, read on the forward strand.
TACATTCCATATCGAAACAGAAGCCATTTCATTTTGTGCCCCGCTTGATGTGCACCACACGCTCCACTGTGTACATTTGAGAGAGCCAAATATGCTTCTGCTTCACCCAGACATTTCAACAAGACTCCTTCAGGAGTTTTCTTCAACAATTCGTTCCCCATCAGGAAATATGACAAGGCTCTATACTTCACCTTTCTATCCGTGTCTGTCGAAGGATCTTTTAGATAATTCACAGTTGGAATCCTCCAATCTGTGTCTGCCACCGAGTCTATATTTAATACTTCAAATTCTTCTTTGCTGGCGAAACCTAATTGTGAATTCTCCAAGTCACTTGGGGAAAGCTTTGTAGCCATTGCTTTTCCTCTTACTTCGATCAGTTCCTCTAATTTCTCTTTTGATACCCTATATCCTAAGGCTAACTGTGCCAGATCATTGGCTTCTTGATTCTTGGTCCTCGAGACGTGACTTAACTCCACATATTCGAATTTTTTATGCAACCTATTTGCTATGACAAAGTACATGATCAAGTTTTCTTTGATGCATTTATATTCCTTCGTCAGTTGCTTAATCACTAATTCGGAGTCTCCTTTAATTTCGACTCTGGTTGCCCCCAATTCTAACAAAGCTTCAAGTCCAGCAACCAGTGCTTCATATTCAGCTTCATTATTGGAGCATAAGGGACCTTCAATCTTGTACTTGAGCTTTGTTGGAATTCCATCAGGAGAAATTATCAGCATTCCAACACCAGTTCCCTCTCTATGAGTTGAACCATCGAAGTATAGCCTCCAAGGCTTCAAATCTACATATTGTTGAGGGTTCTCAACCACTGCATGGTCAACAATGAAATCTGATACAATCTGACCTTTCATTGCCTTAAGAGGTTGAAATATCAGTGAGTACTCAGTAAGGGCTAAAGCCCATTTGCCAATTCGACTATGCAATATTGGCTTTGATAGCATATGTTTAATAACATCACAATGAGACGAAACATAAACATCAACTGGCTTTATATAATACTTAAGTTTGATACAAGAGAAATATAAACAAAGGCAGAGTTTTTCTATTGCGCTATACCTAGTCTCTGCATCATTGAGTACTCTACTTAAATAATAAATGGCTCTTTCGATTCCATTTTCATCTTCTTGCGTTAACATGCTGCCTATTGTATTATCTAAAGTCGAAATATACAGGCGCATGTGCTTCTTCCCATTTGGGGGAGACAAGATTGGTGGATGGATCAAGTATTGCTTGATTTTATCAAAAGCTTCTTGATGTTCATCACGCCATTCGAACTTTCCTTGCTTGAGTCGAAGTAAAGGGGAGAAAGCTTGCGTGCGTCCACTCAAATTAGATATAAACCTTCTCAAGAAGTTTATCTTCCCCAGTAAAGACTGCAATTCTCTCTTCGTGGATGGAGGCTTAGTTTCCATAATAGCCTTCGTTTTATTCTGGTTAATTTCTATTCCCTTTTTATGGACTACGAAGCCCAGGAAATCTCCAGCCTGCACAAAGAAAGCACATTTAAGGGGATTCATCTTTAAGCCATGTTTTCTCATTCTTTTGAATGATTGGCTTGGATTCATCTTTAAGCCATGTAATCTGAAACAGATTTCACAACGATGTCATCTATGTATACTTGCATGAATGTTTCTATAAAATCATGGAATATAGAGTTCATTGCTCTTTGATAGGTTGCCCCAGCATTCTTTAAACCGAAAGGCATTACAACCAACTCATAGGTGCCTATTGCTCCTGGGCAACGAAAAGCTGTTTTAGACACATCTTCTTCTGCAATGAAAATCTGATTATATCCAGAATACCCATCCAACATAATTAGGTATTCAAAGCCTGCAGCTGAATCTACTAGCATTTCTGCCACAAGCATAGGATATTCATCCTTAGGAGTCGCTGCATTCAGATCACGAAAATCTATGCATACTCTTAACGAACCATTCTTTTTTATAACAGGTACAATATTGGCAATCCATTCAACATACCTTGTGGTTCGGATGAACTTGCAACGTAGAAGCCTTTTGACCTCTACTTTAATCTTTGAATGAATCACTGGCGCGAACCTTCTAGGAGTCTGCTTTATGGGCTTCTTCCCTTCCTTTATTGGTAACTTTAGTTCGACCAGGTCTCTCCCTAAACCAGGCATCTCGTCATAGTCCCAAGCGAAACAGTCTTTGTTTTCTTTTAACAATTTGATGACTTTTGATTTCAACGCTGGGTCTAATTTCGCACTGACGTATGTTATCCTCTTTCGATCCTCGTCTCCAAGATTTACTTCCTCGAGTGGATCTTGGGCTAACATTTTTATGTTTGATGCCATTGGGTCCTTCTCGAATCCCAAGGGTTCTTCGTCGTAGATTGCATCTAACCTTTGACTCGAATCTTCTCCTGAGATTTCTTCGACTCGAACTGAATCTTCAGGGGGTTGAGGGATCATGTGTATCCCAGAATCTGTCATTTCTTCCTTTCTTGGAGCTGCATTAACCACCATATTTGATAATTCGGCTTCAAGAGCCGTCTTTCTTTTGTTCTCGGCTATATAAGCCAAAATCTTTTCGAAGAATGAAGACTCAGACATCATCAACGTCATCATCCCAGCCTGTCAGCCGTACTGTTGGATAATGCTCTATTGGTGCGGTATCTTCTGGGCCGTCCATTATTTCTCTATTCCACTGGAATCCATTTGGGTGCAAAGATAAGTAATACAATGCATTCTTATTCGGGGTGTATATATCTTCCGCAGCATGGCAAGGCTCTATGTTTGCCAAGTTCCTATCGAAGTTAGTTTTATTAACTTGATTAACTTCAGCCATGTAATAACTCTGATCCCCCTCAATATTCTCTACTATGCCATCTTCTCTCAAAATGGTTAACCTTTGATGCATTGTCGAAGGCACAGCAGCAACTCCATGGATCCATTCCCTTCCGAGCAAGAGGTTATAATTTGCTTTTGCTGGTATGACCATAAACATAGTTGGCCTGGTAACTGAACCCACCGTTAGATTTACTTGGACAACTCCTAAGGTTTGCCCTATTTTGCCTTCGTAGTTAGACAAAACCATGTTATGTGGCCTTATATCAGTATCAAACATACCAATTCTTTTCAGCATGTATTGGGGCATTAGGTTCACCGCTGCCCCTCCATCTACCAGGACTTTATTAATGCCAACATTTTCAATTTTAGCCCTTATGTAGAGTGGTTTCAAATGATTTCGCATACCTTCATTAGGCCTCTCGAAGAAAGCATTCTGCTCTTCAACTGCACCATTGTTCAGCACATAGTAACACACAGGTCTGTGTTTCGCCATCTCTTCGACGTCAGCCTCTTCACAGTCTTCAACTTCAGTTTCCTGATTAAACTCATGAGGGAGTACGGACAAAACATTGCAGTTGAGGTTTATAGATGATACCCCATCAGAGTCAAAATCATTTTTCATTCTATCATCTTCTTTCCAAAGGCTGGAATGCATCTTCTCCTCTTCTTTCTCATTTTCAGAATCGAACAACTTGCGTTCTATTGGAGGTTTGCTTGTCCTTGCCCCCTGTATTGGGATTTGATTGCTACTTGTCTCTCCAGCCTCCCTTGGTTTGAATTCCCTTTGGGCTTTCTTCATCCTCTGATGCCTTCTCCATTGGGATCTAGACATAGGATTTTTACCTTTGTAGTTTTCCAACCTGTACATCTCTCGATTGGAAGTCTGGAATTGCTTCCTATATGCCATTGCAGTTCTTCCACCTTGGTCCCAACTTCTCCATTTGTTGGTTCTGGCACCAGCTTGCATCCATCTATCCCTGGGTATGTCTGCAGGAACTTTGAATGTGACCCTTCGAGCTCTAGGGTGTGGGCTGTCAGGCCTTCTCGATGGGGTTCGGTTGTTGAACCCAAACAAGTTAGGACGAAGTCCCTGAGTTTCCCGGCCCATATAAAGATACACCCTTTCGAATGATCCTGCTAGCAGTTCGTCATAGACTGCGCCACATCTAGGGCACTGTGCAACTTCAGAATTGTCGTTGTGACACCTGACCAAGAAACCAACCAAGCTTTCTTCAGATCGTGGGTACACTTTCAACAGCAAGTTTCCTCCTCTCCAAGGTTGCTCTAATCTTTCTCGCAAGTCCCTCTCGAAATTGGCCTGGACCCTCCGATTTGTCATAATTGAACATCTTGGGCACATCACCCTTTTTCCACCATTCTTTATATGACAATCCCAAAGATAATCTTTCAAACTGTTTCCTCTTGGCGGAATCTCAATGTTTCCTTTCTCCCTTATCAACCATTTTTCTAGTTCTTCGATTTCAGATAAAGGACGTCTAACATTGACCATGTTAACAACTGCTGGGGGAACTTCAGAAATCTGAATTTGTTGAAGTTTCGCCCTAAGGTCCTCGGTGGCCTCGCTGGTTTCTTCTTTCAAAACTTCAATCATCTCTGTTTTGGAGGATTCTTCAACATCAGTATTGAAGACTGTATTGTTATTTAGGCCTTCAGTAGCCTGCTTTCCAGTTGACATCTTTTCCGGTTCAGCAACTTCGACTTCAGACACCTCTACCATGTTGACATCAAGTGGTTCACACAGGTTAGTGTCAGCAATGTTCAAGGGGTTTGTGTCGACCTTCATGTGGCTTTTGGCCTTATCAGCAAATTTCAAACGTCTATCTCTGATAGCATTCTGAATTAGATCCCTGAAAAGAAAACATTGTGAGGTTTTATGGCCTAAAAAACCATGATATTTACAAAAGCCTCTCTTCTTCCGTTGTTCTAACGGAGGAATTTTAGAATTAGGAGGCACTATCATTTGGCCATCTTTCACTAGTAAATCAAATATTTCGTCACACTTAGTGACATCAAATGTATAAGTTTTCTTAGGAAATCTATCGCTCTTATCATTTTCTACTGGATTTTTTCCATTGGCAGGGGTAAGTAATTTGCAAGCATAAGGTGGTGCTTCTTTTAGTTCGGCTAGATCTATTTCGACCTCTTCTACACTATATGAGTCTTCGAAAGATTCGCTGTCAACGTCTTCTACTTCGACGTATGCTACCCTTTCTTTCTTGTAGCCCTTGTTTGCCCTAGCCTTTTCTGCTTTTAAGCGTTCGAGCTGTCGAACCCTGTCTGCCAACTGGGCCATATCCCTTAGGTATTGAGTATTCAGTTTCTTTCGAATTGAATAATCTAAACCACCGACAGCCATTTCGACTAGTTCATGCTCCGGGACGGTCGTGAAACATCTTGATTTTAACAAACGGAACCTATTTAGGTACTCATCTATAGGTTCTGTGAACTTCCTCTTGATGCTAGCCAATTCTTCCAGACTTATCTTGGTTTGACCCATGTAGAATTGTTCATGGAATAATCTTTCCAAGTGTGCACAAGCATCTATCGAATTTGGGGGTAAGGTAGTGAACCAAACAAAAGCATTTGTCGTCAGCGAACTAGGGAAGTATTTAATCCTTAAATCCTCATTCCCTGCTAAATCTCCTGCTTCTGTCAAATATCTGGCAATATGTTTCACCGTTGATTCACTAGTGTCCCCTGAAAACTTTGTGAATTTGGGTACTTTGGTCCCTCTTGGTAATTCTGTTTGCATAATATAATCCGCTATGGGGGATGTATAATTTGGACGTCGAAGTCCAGTACTGAGGCCATTATTGGCCATAACTCTCTCTATCATGGCAGTTAGGTTATTTTCTGTAGCCAGGTTTTCTCTTCTGACTCTCTGAACTACTTCATCCGGGTGTTCGTTCCTACCTACTACCCTTAATCTGGGTCTTTCTTCCTCAAACTCTTGCTGGACGGGAACAGTTCTTTGATTCGAAGCCTCTAAATCTATTACCCGATTCCTTTCGACCGTTGTTGTTCTTTGTGGAGGAATCACGCCAGCAGTGTTTGCACTAGGCGGAGGAACTGCATTTTGGATACGTTCCAGAATGGGATCCCCTTCTCGATAAGAGGATTGGTTATTTCTTCGCCTGGGTGGTTGAACTCCCATGAATTCCGCCATTCGGGTCATTTGGGATGATATCTTTTGAAAAGTTTCCATATTCTCCCGATTAGTATTAGCAATATTTGTTGCTAAAGGATTTAAGATTGACGCTAATTCTTTGGCCAGGATTCCTAACATATCATGGTTACTTGCGTCCATCTCTTGTCGGAATGCTGCTTGATTACTTGTGGTAAAATTGGGTATTTGGGCAGAGAAGCCAGTATTTTGTGCGCTTCGACCCACTGAACCAGCATTTGGCGAAAACGTCGCAGGGTTAGTTGTAGTATATGTAGGTCCTGCTCCTCGTGTACCTGTCATGTATGCATATGGCATTCTGTTATACCCCAAAATTTGCCCACATCTTTTTTCAAGAAAACTCCAATCTGAAAATTAAGAGTCTCATATAATTATGGATTATTTCAACAAATATCCTGACATATGAAACACTTAGTTTTTAGAATTTTTCTTATACAGTAATTTGGCCTGCAGTTGAATTTATTCTTACGCAAACGCCAAATACTATTTATTACTTCACACTTGCTATTTATTTATTTACAGATAAATAGTACTGACACAATTGGTACAGAGTTAAATCTTTTTGCAGGCGCAGAATCAGGAAACTCAGACTGTACTGGTAACAAGTAGATTATTATTATCTTTTGTTTCCCACTAATTTTTGTACTATATTCCATTATTTTCAAAAATCTTTTCAAATCTCTTTTTCAAAAATCAAATCTCTCTTTTTCCCAACACTATCTCCACTTTCTTTCAAATCTTACTTCCACTCAAAATTTCCTTTTGTACGGAATCACATCATTCCCCAACGTCTCTATCCTTCTTTCCACTCTATAAATACCTCTCATTTTTTCATAAAAATCTCACATCAAATTCTAATTCATCTCTCAAATTTCTACTTCATAATCCATCCTTTCTTCTTTCCCGACAAAATGGCGAAGCGGTGGGAAACGTGTTTTCTTATGGTCATCACCATTGCTACGGTGATCATGTCTTTCTTCTGTCTACATAGCCCGGAACACTGTGGACCTGGGATGCTTATGCTCCCAATCATCTACATGTTACTATTTGTAGCATGGGTTATCAATCGTCATTCTTAAAATTTGCCGTATTTCTTATTTCTTAAATGTACCGTTTATTCGTCGTACTGTTTAATATAGTATGTAATATTTGTACTGTCAGTATTAAATATTGTACTATTTGTCATAATATTGCTTAATTACTCAGATAATATTTTATGTGTTTTCTGCCAGTCAAATATGCATTTTTCTGTGCATTAAATGATTTTCAGGGTTATTATCGGTAATTTTGCCCACATACAGTAAATATTAGTTATTTATTATGTCTGTGTTTTTTAACAAGTCATGTAAATAAACTTTCATTTTTCACATAAAACAAAAGCAAAAACAACAAAAAAAGAAAATTAACTTTGACTGTTGATTTTTCACTCTAACTGCTACATCAATACCTGGACAGTCAGTTGACAGCCAAACTGCTGGCAGTACAATTCTCAGTGTTTTGTACCATCAATCAAATCAATCTTTCACAATTCAAAATTCCAAGATTTTTGTTCTAGAAGTCTTCTGAATATCACGCGATTAGCAGAGACTCAACACTGCACAAAAATCAGGTACGTTTAACTGTCTCCTACATAAACAGTCCCTGACTAGGGTTTTCTTGTTTTTACAGGAGAAACAAGTTTTTGAGACCTCAAATGGATTTCATGCACATACATACATCTCAAAGTACCATCATACAAACTTTCAAACTTCAATTCACTCAGACGCACCGTCAGCAGCTCAAACAGTCAACAGACGACCCGTTTGACCAAAAAGTCAACAGACAGTCAAAAATGAAATTTTTTGTCAAAATCCATATTTTGTCAAAGGATTCATCATTTGATCATTGGATGATCATAATTCATCAAGGAAAGATCAAAAATCAACAAAACCCTAAGATTCAAAATTAGGGTTTTTACCTGAAAAGTCAACTCAACTTTGACTGGTCATAACTCTCTCATCCTTCATCCAAAAAATTCAAACCAAAGCTCATTTTGAAGGAAATTCAATTATCTTTCAAATGCCATTAATCCCATGGTCATTGGATTCACCATTTGAAAAATATGATCAAAGACATTACAGGTCATTTTCAAAGTCAACAAAAAGACACTTTTTTCAAAAGGACACACAAGGAGCATCAAAAATCATTTTGACATGAGACCAAAGGCATTGGTTAGAGGACTCTTTGAGGTTTCCAAAAAGTGCAAGATCTCCTTCATATGACAAAAATTGAGGGATTTACACCTTGTTGAAGTTGGCTAAATTTTGGAAAATGCATAAAACCAACATTGTTCAAAAATGCATTTTTTCCAAAAGGGGCCAAGTTTTCATGGTTCAAACATCATTTCCATAATATTATGGGCCTCCCACGACCAAGACTAAGCCCATAACATTTTTCATCCATTTTTGCTTGATTTTTTCTTATTTTAAGATTAAATTAAAAGGAAAAATGAAAGGATAATGGATAGCTTGAATTCCAAGCATGACTCATCAATATGACTCATTTAACTCTGTCTCAAGGCAAAGTACAGCAGAGGGAGAGAAGAAAATCAAGCCATAGTGGCTTAAATGCCAAGCTACATATGTGGAAAAAGTCAAGATTCTAGCAAAAGCACTTATTGCTTTCTAGCTTAGATTTTAAGCACCTCAATGCTTATAAATAGACTCCAATACTTCAGTAATATAGAGAGACAAGTTTAGAAACAAAGCCTTGCTCATAACACACTTGTAACCACTTGGAACTTTTTGAAAGAAATTCAAAATTCGAATTTTAGTTTCTAACTAGTTTCAGTTCAAACTAAGCATTCAAACATCATCCTTGAACATCAATAAACGTATCCCAATCAATTGCAAGCCTTGAAGCTCACTAAATCGAGCTATACAGGCCATAATTTGTTCGAACCTAAATCAACTCGTATTTGGTTATTCACGCATGCTTAACAAGATGTAGACATATATTTGAGTTTGGTTTGATGTGTAGATCATTTCTGGAAACTTAATTGAAGTTTGAACACGTATACACGAAACTACCATTTTAGGGTTCTTCATCTCAAAATTAGGGCTTTCCAAATTAGGCAAAATTACAAGTTCAAACATGTCCCATTGAATTCGTATGGACCAGACGAATTCAACCATGGCATCGCGCCAGATTTATATCACGTTTTACTTGTATTCGCTATTTTTTGCAGGTGTAATAGGTGGGAGCTTTTACACCACCTGCAAACGCAAGGTGTAAAAGGGTGGTTGTGATGAAGAAGATGATGCGTGGCTCCTCCCTATTGGCCAGGGCGCGCGCGTTTTTTTTAAAATAACTTTTGATCCTGTGCTTTGCAGTCCACGCTTTTGCCATGTGTCTCAATTTAATCACCTTCTGATCCACTTGCCAGCTCATCCTGCGTACCAGACACGCTAGCCCATGATATAGACTCTCAATCCAACCACACCTGATCAGTATCCTTTTATTTTCTATTTTATTTTAATTTTCTTTGTAAAATTTATTAAAAATAGTTTCAAAAATCCAAAAAATGCATAAAAAATATTTTTAGACTTCTAAAATAATATATTATTTTCTGAAATAAAAATATTTTATTTTTCTTCAAAATTTCAATATTTTGCATAATTAATTAGTATATATTTATATATTTTCTTTTTAATTATTCTAACCAATCAAAAAATCATAAAAAAAATTGTTCTTCATGTTAAATATTGTTTATATATTATAAACTAATTTTCTACATATTTTGAATAATTTTCTCTTTAAGTTTTAGTTATTTGTATAATTATTTGTATAATTATGTATTAATTAGCTTAATCAATTTCAAATCAATTTCAAAAATCCCAAAAAAATTAGTTTTGTTTTAAAATTAATTGACAAATATTTTGTACATATTTTAAACTCAATTTCTAGGTTTAAATATATTTTCATCTTTTTTCTTCATTTTAATTTAATTAATCATGCATTAATTATAATTAAAATCAATCATAAAAAATCCAAAAACATGCCTTTTATTTTTCTTGCAATTTAAATTCCTAGATAAATGTATAGGATGTCAAATTCATGTAAATAGGCTAGTTTATATTTCCTGCACAATCGATGTAATAGCGTAGATTTACTTTCCGCACTTTACATTTCCGCATTTTAATTTCCAGCAAATATAAACTGCGTGTATGTCAAAGATAAAATTGAACCGTTAGATCACTAACTTCAAAGATAAAATATCTGAATCCAATCACAATCACACTTGCACCTCTTAAGGTAATCCCTTCTCATTCTTTTCAACATCAAAGTCAAAATTCTACTGTTTTGAGTACAAAATCGAACCTTTTGTTTATATCCGGTGAAAGGATAGATTTTTAAAGGAAATAAGGATAAAGACCTTACAACTCAGGGTAGACCTCCTAGTTTGCTTGCTCAAATCAAAACAAACAAAATTCTCATACACTGTTGTTTTTCAAAACAAAACTCTCCAAAAAGACAATACTTTGTATACATCCAAACACGGATCATTACAAAGTTAACGTTCTTTTCAAAACATCTTTCGAAAGATAAACAAGCATTTTGTATACATCCGCACTGTCGCTACCACGAAAATTAACAGAGTCGCCACTAACATATTTATCCTGAAAAGGAAGGGAATGCCAGCAAACCACAAAACAAAACAACGGTCTCACGACCAGAGAAAAGGGTAAGGGAGTCGGTTACGCGAGGGGAATGTATTAGCACCCCTCGCGCCCATCGTACTCGATGGTATCCACGCCTGTGTCTAAAACTATGGGTGTGTAACAAATCTACGCTAATCTGGACTAAAATGAATGCAGAATGTAGGGAAAAGAAAGTGTTATGCTCGCACGGGCCCTACCCCGCTGCCTACGTATCTGTTTTGCAGAATCAGAGCTACCGTAGCTCGGCTAACTAGTTTCTGTTTGTTTTGTATTTTTTAGGTGAACGAGTTACATTCACACTCCGCTGCTCGACCTTTGGAGACTTATGCTTGGGAATGGAGCGGAAATAACAAGTTCTTAAGAAAAGAAAATCAAAGAGTGTGGTTTGTGTTTTAAAGAATGCATGAGGAAGACCTAAGCTAAGGGGGAAAGATTGCTACCTAATGTTATCATACAAAGGGTATCAGTCTAAACTAAACTAATCAACCTACGGGGGAAAAAGGGAAGCACACAATAAGCACACAAACGAGCATCCGCTCGTAAAGCAAACAAAACCAACGGTACTGACCGAATGGTAGAAAAGCGGTCCCGCCATAGCCAAGGGGAGCAGCTCAACCCAAGTCAACCAAGCATTAGACCTCGTGAAAATGATCGGGCCATAGACAAGAGGGCGGACCCCTCTCAGCAACCAAGCCGTCACGGATCGTAAAGGAAAACGGTGCGTGCGTACACCGAGCATCAACGTCGAGCGACGCGAGCTATAGGAAAGGCGGGGGTCCGGCTGCATGAACCCTTTTCCTGACATACTCGATAACAAGATCTTGTGCAGGTTCAAAAGCGAGCAACGCGTAGCGTGCGCATACTGAACAGACTCGATGAGACTAGGCGGGGGTTGATTGCTAACCCTTTCTGCATGCCTTCCATGAGGACTTAACGGAGTGCCATATAGGACTTATTACACCGTGACTCCCTGCCGCAAAGCACAAATGTAAACACACCAACAAAAACAGAGCCTCTTTCGAGGGCTTGGCCAGATGCATGTCTAGGTCCTACTTCTCATGTTAAAGGATGATGCGAGAAAGCGATAAAGTACAGAAAGAAGTAAAATGAAACGGAATCAATACCAAACGGATGATGATCCGTAAGCTAAAGCGAAGAGACTGAGTAAACTAGGATCCCGCGAGCGAGCTAGCAAAAGCAACAGCAAACATGTCAGCACTCCGATTAAAATCCGCATAAGCAATCAAGAATCGGCGCGATGAAAGTAAATCACGCGCCAACGTGTGCATCGGGCATAACGAATACCATACACCTGCAAGGGAAACAGAAATCCGGACAAGCAAGTATAATGATAAAGGATGCGTGTAGAAACGCGAATCAGAGAGAGGATAAATGTCGTGTCCCGCAAATAAAGCGGAACACGAGAGCGGGCATCGACCAGAGCCTCCATGTTGCCTTGCATACTAGCACACACGTTAGAGATAACAAGACACCGCAATCGGAATTGCGTTATTGAATTATAAGCTGAATCGGAAATGGATAACAGAATAGAAAGTGAAAACATAACAAAAGCAAACAAGAAGAAACATGGGATAGTATTCAAAAGCAAATCAAATATGTACACTAAAACTACAAAAGTCAAAACAAGTATTTACATGCACAACAGTACACCGAAACGGCGAAACCGGGTAAAAACAGTGAAAACTAAACTTGTCAGAATTAAACCAAAATTTTATTGCAAGGTTAAAACGTGCTAAAGAAGTCAAATATGCAATTAGAATTTACAAAATCGGCCCGGAAGCGCGACTTTCAAGACGGGGCAGAAGCAAAAACGGTAAAAAAAGTTGGCCGAAACTGAAAATAAACTGTACAAACAGCTCCGAAAATATTATTACGTATGAAAAACATTATTCACACTTGCAAAAAGTCCACACGATTCAAGAGTTATGACGTTTTGAAATGAAACCGACACGACGCGTGTGTTTTGGAAAATTGAGAAAGAAGAGAACAAACTAGCATATAGCAGCAAATTTTCAGCAAGTAAGAGCAACAATTAACCTATAAACAAACTCTATTATCACCTTGGATCTACACTAAACAAACACACCAAACAATAGACCAAATTTCTTTCAACAAAATTAAGTTTTTTATGAGTTAAGAGTAGTGAAAATGCAACACAATCAAGTCACAAAAATACTGCACTTTAAGACCTCTACAACAGTCCCAACAAAACATAAAAACACACATAAGCACAAGACATTGATTCATGGTGATTGAAACAAAAGAACACACAATTGGCAAGTGAAAGAATGGCATTGAAACATGATTTTTAGCAAAACAACAAGTAGTAACACCATTATTAATCCACTTATTTATTAATCATTTTTATGAAGCATACTCAACCGAACAACAATATCAATATCACCTTTAATTCCAGCGACAGGAACAAACACACAACAATCTCCATCAATTAACCAAAGCTTCTCATGAATTAGTTTCAAGCAAAACATGTCAACAAGACCAACTTAATTTTCAGCAACCATTTTAGTTCATACCAGCACACTTTAGCTACACTTCTTAAACAAATAACCACCACATCTAAGGCCAAATGTGTTAGAACAAGATTTGTTCTTATCAATTATCTTAGTTTTGATGATAACAATAATATGAATTTTGCTTAAGATAATATGGTACTCTAATCCAATGCAATTTCCCTTTCAGGAAATATATATAAAGAGTACGCATAATTCAGCGCTCAGAAGATGTGTCTCAAATGGTTCAGCGTGCAACATCAGAACATGGTCTGGCAAGACATCAGAAGATGGTCGAAGCAGAATCAGAACATGGGTCTATGGAAGCATCAGAAGAACATGAGATCAGAAGCTCTGAAAATCAGAAGATGGTATCACGCTCAGAAGCACTTCAAGGTCAGAAGATCAGAAGATGCTGTGCACCAAGCTGTTTGACTCTGATGATATTCAAACGTCGTATTCACAAACATCAGATCAGAAGGAAGTACACGTGGCAGACTACGCTGACTGACAAAAGGAACGTTAAAGCTACTAAAGGCTACGTCAGTAGACACAGCGTGAACAAGGCTCGAGGTAGTTGACAAAAGCGTATAACATTAAATGCAAAGCTGTACGGAACACGCAAAGCATTAAATGCATTCAACGGTCATCTTCTCAACGCCTATAAATATGAAGTTCTGATGAGAAGCAAGGTTAACGATTCTGCACAAAATCAACTTATATCAAACTTGCTGAAACGCTATTCAAATTTAAACTCAGAATCTTCATCTTCATCAAAGCTCACTACATTGCTGTTGTAATATCTTAGTGAGATTAAGCTTAAACTGTTAGAGAAATATCACAGTTGTGATTATCGCTTTTAAGAAGCATTTGTAAACTCTTGAATTGATTACATTAAGTTGTAAGGAACTAGAGTGATCGGTTGATCAGTATACTCTAGGAAGTCTTGGCAGTTGGCTGAGCAGTTTGTAACTAGAGTGATCAGGTTGATCAGAATACTCTAGAGGAAGTCTTAGCAGTTGGCTGAGCAGAAAGTCTTAGGAGTGAACTAAGCCTAGAGTGATCGTGTTGATCAGTAGACTCTAGAAAAAGTCTTAGGAGTGAACTAAGCAGTTGTTCCTGGAGTGATCAGGTTGTGATCAGAAGACTCTGGAAGACTTAGTTGCGGCTAAGTGGAAAACCATTGTAATCCGTGCGATTAGTGGATTAAATCCTCAGTTGAGGTAAATCATCTCTGCGGGGGTGGACTGGAGTAGCTTCGTTAACAGCGAACCAGGATAAAAATATTTGTGCATTTATTTTTATCGTCCAAGATTTAAAGTCACACTTATTCAATCCCCCCCTTTCTAAGTGTTTTTCTATCCTTCAATTGGCATCAGAGCGCCGGTTCTAAGGTGCAAGCACTTAACCGTGTTTAGAAAAGATTCAGGAAGAGAAAAACGCTTCATTTAAAAGATGGTTGATGAAAGTGAAAGGACTATACCTACACCTGCATCTACATCTGGCTCTGCTGAGCAATACAATGGTAACAATGGTTATACTAGACCGCCGGTATTTGATGGTGAAAACTTTGAATACTGGAAAGATAAACTGGAAAGTTACTTTCTGGGTCTAGATGGTGATCTATGGGATCTTCTGATGGATGGTTACAAACATCCTGTAAATGCCAGAGGCGTAAAGCTGTCAAGGCAAGAAATGAATGATGATCAAAAGAAGCTTTTCAGGAATCATCATAAATGTAGAACTGTTTTGCTGAATGCTATCTCTCATGCTGAGTATGAGAAGATATCTAACAGGGAAACGGCCTATGACATATATGAGTCCTTGAAAATGACTCATGAAGGAAATGCTCAAGTCAAGGAGACAAAAGCTCTTGCCTTAATCCAGAAGTATGAAGCCTTCAAGATGGAGGATGATGAAGACATTGAAAAGATGTTTTCGAGATTTCAAACTCTTACTGCTGGATTGAGAGTTCTTGACAAAGGATACACCAAGGCTGATCATGTGAAGAAGATCATCAGAAGCTTACCCAGAAGATGGGGTCCTATGGTGACTGCATTCAAGATTGCAAAGAATCTGAATGAAGTTTCTCTGGAAGAGCTTATCAGCGCCTTGAGAAGTCATGAAATAGAGCTGGACGCAAATGAGCCTCAAAAGAAAGGTAAGTCTATTGCATTAAAATCAAATATCAAGAAATGCACTAACGCTTTTCAGGCCAGAGAAGAAGATCCTGAAGAATCAGAATCTGAAGAAGAAGATGAACTGTCCATGATTTCCAGAAGGCTAAATCAACTCTGGAAGACCAAGCAAAGGAAGTTCAGAGGCTTCAGAAGTTCAAGGAAATTTGAACGTGGAGAATCTTCTGATGAAAGAAGATTTGACAAGAAGAAGGTCATGTGCTATGAATGCAATGAGCCTGGACACTACAAGAATGAATGTCCAAATCTTCAAAAGGAAAGTCCCAAGAAAAAGTTTCATAAGAAGAAAGGTCTTATGGCAACCTGGGATGAGTCAGAAGATGATTCAGAAGATGAGCAGGCCAACTGTGCGCTGATGGCGACAGAAGATGACGGATCAGAATCTACATCAGAATCAGATTCTGAAGAGGTATTTTCTGAACTTACTAGAGATGAGTTAGTTTCCGGTCTAACTGAACTTCTGGAACTCAAGTCTCAGATTAGTCTCAAATACAAAAAGCTGAAAAAGCAATTTGAATTTGAAACAAAGAAGCTTGAGTTGGAGAATTCTGAATTAAAAGAAAAACTTTTAAAATTATCCAATAATGTTGGATCTCCTTCTGATTCAGAAAAATCCACTCCTAGTCTGAACCATATTCTGAAAGAATATGATTTAAGTTTCAGAAAGTTCTTATCTAGAAGTATTGGCAGAAGTCAGCTAGCTTCTATGATATATGCTGTGTCTGGAAACAAAAGAGTTGGCATTGGTTATGAGGGTGAAACCCCATACAAACTTGAACCTGTTGATGAAATGAAAATTACATACAAGCCATTGTATGATCAGTTCAAGTATGGCCACTCTCATGATATTAGGCACACCTCACATGCACAAAGTTTTCACATAACACACACTAAGAAGCATGTGACACAACCTAGGAAATATCATGAAACTCACATTAAGAATTATCATGCTGTTCCTCTTATTGATTATAATGTCAAACCCAAGTTCAATCAGAACTTGAGAAAATCTAACAAGAAAGGACCCAAGAAGATGTGGGTACCAAAGAAAAAGATTATTTCTTTTGCAGATTCTCTTGATAACAAAGAAGACAACATTCAACATGACTTGACACCTGGATTCAAGTTGGTCTCAACACTTGAAGGGAAGAAAGATTGTCTTTCAAGTTCTGGTTCTTAAATCTGTTGAAGAAACTTTGTCTGTAGGAATTCAGAAAAGAAAGTTTATTAGTCTTGGAACCATCTGTTTTGTTTGTCTCTAAAGCATTGGTGTTTCATTCTTGATTTTTCTGATTGCTCTAAATGCTACAGAATATACAACATTGAAACATTAATTGTGGACAAATCAGTAAACATCTGTTTTGATGATAAACTTGTTTCTGATGAAACAAAGAGCTTAAGAATTTCTGCAGATACAGTTTTGTCTTATCAGAAGCTGCAGAACAAAGAAGTAAACCTCCAGAAGCTGTGTATATCAGAAGTAATGGATCAGAAGATCATTCAGTCTTATATCAGCACACTTCAGAAGGAGTATTTCCAGAAGAGAAACTTGATCAACTCAGAAGCAGTGATCAGAATCTGAAGGCGTAAAGTCTATTCTTAATACAGCTGTCATCTATTATCTGATGATGAACACGTATCTGTACGGTTAGTACAAAGCGTGCAGTTGAAAAGACGCCGACCTAGGTAACTGTATTAAATCATTTCATTTACTGTGTCCTCTCTCTCCTAATGTCAATTCTCATTAAATGCATATTGATTTCTTTTTAAATCTTTTAAATAACCCGCTTCATCTTCATTCCCATTTTTTTCTCTCTCTCTCTCTCTGTTGTGCATTCACCTTGTTGCATCTTTCTTCAAACCCTAGTTCTTGATTTGATCACAAAAGCATTTTCATAATGAATCCATCCTCTCGTTCATCAATCTCTAAAGATAGTATCACTTCCACACAGAACCGTTTAAGCAAAAATGATGCTCCGTTGAAAACATGCTTAATACCCACGAAAGAACTGGAAGTTCTATGTGAATCGGCTGTGGACATCAACAACCTTAAAGCAAATGGCTTTCAGTGTGATGCAAGAATCCTTGAGCAAGGATGGTCTAAATATCTTGATAGACTGGTTGGTCCAATCTATCCTGAACTTGTAAAGGAGTTTTGGGTACAT
Organism: Vicia villosa; assembly: GCF_029867415.1. Classification (NCBI taxonomy): domain Eukaryota; kingdom Viridiplantae; phylum Streptophyta; class Magnoliopsida; order Fabales; family Fabaceae; genus Vicia; species Vicia villosa. The sequence continues at coordinate 166,191,865 of NC_081181.1, forward strand.
GCAACAGTTACCCCAACTGCCATCATTTCATTCGTGCTAGGGCATGAAGTGACTATCACTGAGAAACTCATCAGAAAGCTGTACAATCTTAATGATGAAGAAGGTTGGTCTGAGTTTCAACCCCATACAGTTGACTGGACTTTAGTTGAAAAACAAATCTCTACGGTTGTTGGAACTGATTCTCATTTTACGGGCAACTTAAAGCCTTTTTATAAAGTATGGGCTGAGATTATTCTGGGTTCTCTTCACCATAGAAAAAAGATGCGCTGCTCCTCCTACATCAGTCCGACTCACAAGTATACTCTTTTCTGCATTGGCAAAAAGATAGAGATCAACATCTCCCATATTCTATTTGAGAATCTGAAAACCTCTATCTTTGAGTCAAGAGAAGATGAAAGGGCGAAGTATCCTCATATTCCAAGAACAACCATTCCTTTCGGAAGGATGATTTCAGACTTTCTGATTGAAAGCAAAGTGGTGGACTCCATCAGAAATCGTAATGCCTCGCATTTTCTTGGAGTAACTCAAGGTCCCATCTTCAATGGTGTTGATCTGTTCGGACTGGAAGTCATTAAGAATGTACCTGTTATGTGCACGAGCTTTCCTGACATTCTGTCTAGAAGAATTGCTGTTAAAGGGTTCATCTCTCTGTTTCATAAAGAACTTGATCAAGTTGTCAAGTTTTACTTGGAAGATTGCGTGAGGAAGCAATCGGATGTTGATCCTGCTTGGATCCGTGGCAGAGTACTTCCGTCTAAAGAGGATATTCTGAAGAAGGATAAGAAGGAACGACAGGCAAGGTTAAAAAGAAAGGCTGAAGAAGATGAGGCTGAAAGAGCCAAGAAGTTGAGGGTCACCTATGATCCTGACAAGGTGGACTCTAAAGAACGAAGAGATAAAAGGATCAGAGATTCCTTTCGCAGAACCAGATCTTCTTCTTCTTCTTCTGTACAAATCTCCAGAAATGTCCTTACTCCACCTCCTTCTGTCCCTAAACCATCTTTCCAATCACCTCCATCTGAACCAAAAGTAAACTTCACTTTACAAAATCCTTCTCCATCATCCTTCTCCTCTCCCATTCTAAACCCCACACCGTTGAGCATTCTTCCACCAACTCCTTCTGATAATTTCCCCTCACCAATTCCCTTTACAAATACTCCACCCTCTCCTCACTCCATCCCATCTGACACTCCAACCTCATCAATCATTCTCTCAGATATCCCCTCCTCCTCAACCACCGCACCTCCACCTTCTATATCTCATCCTTTACCTACCAGAAAATCCCAACCCTACTGTCTTCTCTATCCAGACTACAAATTTACCTTCAATCCGCCTGAACCTGAACCTTCTACATACCTGGAACTCTTCAGACATGAGGTGATTAGTAGTCTAGACCTTCTGAAGGATGCATTCCTAAATGGTCTGGATGATGTTTCTACAAGAAATCTCTGGAGAAGATTTCGCAAGGATTTTCAAGTAGAAGCAATGGGTGTTCAGAAAAGACTAGTGGCTGCTGCCCCTGGTTACCCTGGTTACCTTCTGGAGGAAGATAATGGTATATACTACCATCCTCTCAGAAATTGTGTTGCTGCTGAGGAGAAGCCCTTTGTGGATGAATTGGAAGTATTAAGACTGGCTGCTGCAATGGAAGCAAACCCATGCAGGGACATGGTTATCTGGATTCCTGAGTATCCTGTTCTGCTTGGAGACTTCAAGACCTTATTTGACTTTCTGAGGGAAAACCCTTCTAAGAATGACCCTAGCTTGGTCATTCCAGAAGTTGTTGACCCACCAGAAGTTGAAGGTCCCTCTGCTCCAAGGAATCTAGCTGCCATTCTTCAGGCACTTGAGAATGGCGACTCGGAAATTCCTGCTGCAGAATATGGAGATGCTTCTATGCAAGAAGCAGATGCTGAAGATCATGTTGCTAAATCAGACCCTGTTGAGGACATCCCAGCAAATGATACTTCTATGGAAGCTGCAGATCATGTTGTCATTCCTGTGGTTGAAAGCGGTGAAGCTTCCTCTGATGAACCTTCTCGTCTTGCAAGGACTCTAGAAGCGATTCAGAGGAGACAGGATGAGCAAAGCTCACTCAATGACAAGTATGATGCTTTCATTGAAAGGCAAGAAGGACACAACAACGATGTTAAAGAGATGCTGGCCAAGATCTTATCAAGACTAGGGCCATCTTAGATTGAGTCTGTGGTGTTTCTTTCTTTTCTTTGCATCTGTTTTGTTTCTGTGCATCTGATCTTTTCATCCTGTACTTTTGTACCCATTGGTTGAACCTTAATGAAATCATCTTCTTCCTCCATGTGTTCTGTTTTATACATCTGAATTTTTTTTTTTATATATTCTTTTTGATGTTATGACAAAAAGGGGGAGAAAGATAAATGATAAATGATTTGATTAAATCTATCAGTTGCTGGGTAAAGGCTCCCACACATTCACTAACAAGAACTGCAAGTTCTATATGGTTTAAGTGTTTTGCAGGTACAGAGTAGTGAAGTGAATCTTCAAAGCAAACACTAGAAGCAAAACCATGGAAACTGAAGCAAGCTGAGTGCTGTCAAGCTTCAGAGATCAGAAGCAAGAAAGAAGAATGAATCAGAAGCACTGATAATAGAATTTGAATATCATTGTCTATCCTGTTATGACAAAATTCTATTTGCCCTGATACATATAATGTTATGGCTCTGATACATTATTTGCTCTGATACATGTTTTTAGCCTAAATGCTCTGATACATTTGGCTCTGATACATATCATGTATTTGAATATACATTTTATGTTCTAACTCGTTCATGCTGACTTTTGTCGTTTAGTTTTTGTTCTGTAACATTTCAGGATGTAGAGATGCTCAGATGATGCTCTGGTACATTCAACAATGTTCTGATACAAATCTAGCATGAAGTGATGTTGGTAGACATTCAAAGTTCTGAAGCTATCCGAGGGAAGCAGAAATCAGAAGATGTGAATGTTCTAAAAGATCCAGTAATTCAAGTTCTGAAGCTGTCCTGAATGGAAGCAGAAGTCAGAAGCTGTGAATGTTCTGAAGATCAAAGAAATTCAAGTTCTGAAGCTGTCCAATGGAAGCAGAAGTCAGAAGCTATGAATTCTCTGAAGGCAGAAGCTTATATGATCGTCTCTACCGAAATAATCAGGGAAGTCTTTTATCAAAGTTCTTCGAGTATTTATTTCAGGGGGAGATTATTTATCTCAGGGGGAGATTGTTAATCTCAGGGGGAGACATATTCATATGCTTATGCTATAGCTGTGTAATTTGTCTTTTGCCGTCTACTCTTTCTGATCGCAAATTCATATCATTTATATATGTTTTTGTCATCATAAAAAAGGGGGAGATTGTTAGAACAAGATTTGTTCTTATCAATTATCTTAGTTTTGATGATAACAATAATATGAATTTTGCTTAAGATAATATGGTACTCTAATCCAATGCAATTTCCCTTTCAGGAAATATATATAAAGAGTACGCATAATTCAGCGCTCAGAAGATGTGTCTCAAATGGTTCAGCGTGCAACATCAGAACATGGTCTGGCAAGACATCAGAAGATGGTCGAAGCAGAATCAGAACATGGGTCTATGGAAGCATCAGAAGAACATGAGATCAGAAGCTCTGAAAATCAGAAGATGGTATCACGCTCAGAAGCACTTCAAGGTCAGAAGATCAGAAGATGCTGTGCACCAAGCTGTTTGACTCTGATGATATTCAAACGTCGTATTCACAAACATCAGATCAGAAGGAAGTACACGTGGCAGACTACGCTGACTGACAAAAGGAACGTTAAAGCTACTAAAGGCTACGTCAGTAGACACAGCGTGAACAAGGCTCGAGGTAGTTGACAAAAGCGTATAACATTAAATGCAAAGCTGTACGGAACACGCAAAGCATTAAATGCATTCAACGGTCATCTTCTCAACGCCTATAAATATGAAGTTCTGATGAGAAGCAAGGTTAACGATTCTGCACAAAATCAACTTATATCAAACTTGCTGAAACGCTATTCAAATCTAAACTCAGAATCTTCATCTTCATCAAAGCTCACTACATTGCTGTTGTAATATCTTAGTGAGATTAAGCTTAAACTGTTAGAGAAATATCACAGTTGTGATTATCGCTTTTAAGAAGCATTTGTAAACTCTTGAATTGATTACATTAAGTTGTAAGGAACTAGAGTGATCGGTTGATCAGTATACTCTAGGAAGTCTTGGCAGTTGGCTGAGCAGTTTGTAACTAGAGTGATCAGGTTGATCAGAATACTCTAGAGGAAGTCTTAGCAGTTGGCTGAGCAGAAAGTCTTAGGAGTGAACTAAGCCTAGAGTGATCGTGTTGATCAGTAGACTCTAGAAAAAGTCTTAGGAGTGAACTAAGCAGTTGTTCCTGGAGTGATCAGGTTGTGATCAGAAGACTCTGGAAGACTTAGTTGCGGCTAAGTGGAAAACCATTGTAATCCGTGCGATTAGTGGATTAAATCCTCAGTTGAGGTAAATCATCTCTGCGGGGGTGGACTGGAGTAGCTTCGTTAACAGCGAACCAGGATAAAAATATTTGTGCATTTATTTTTATCGTCCAAGATTTAAAGTCACACTTATTCAATCCCCCCCTTTCTAAGTGTTTTTCTATCCTTCAAAATGTTAGTTGCATTAGTGAACATACAAACTATAAAAAAAGTGTTAGAACTAAACCAAAATCAAACAAAAGCAACACTTCGATACCTTGACACTGCCACTATGTAAATTCACATGTCGATGCTAAAAGTCAGTAGCCTATCCCATGTCTAAACTAAGCATTATCAATACAAATTCTAAAACTCAAGCAACCACAACATATCACCATGAGAAAAAGCTGTGTATTCAAGGATTGGCACATTTTTGTCAAGCTTTTATTCTATGAGGATATTCATCAAACATGTCAAGTGCAAAAACTAAAGACTATAGTTCCATGTTAATTTCTACACTAATTCTAACCAAAATCCACAGCTACGAACAAACTCTATGTTGACAACAAAATTAATTCAACAGAATTTTTAACAATCATCACAAATTTATAGCTAAATTCAAAATTCACGTAAAATTCAAGTAATCAAAATATGAGGATTAAAGCGTATTACCAAATGCAAGAGGAGAATCACGAAGTGACAATAATGTTGATGCCAAGACCGCGAATGGCAAGGGGAGGAGATGATCGCCGGAAAAATGAACGGAAGAGAGCAATCCGCGGCGGAGCTCACGGTGGCCGGAATCGCGGACGCTGGCGATTCGGCTGTGATGTGGCGGCATGGAGCGGAGGCTGACTGGAAGTGATTTGCACGAGTAATTGAAGGAAGAGAATTGATTGCTTTTGTTTGATTTTGTGATTTGGTGTTTACGTGTTCTTGAATTTGTTCATAGTGTTCTTGATGAAATTCAAAGGAAATTAGTGTTTGATTGTAGAGAATTGAGAGAGAGTGAGGGAAGTGTTTTTGAGAATTTTTGGGGAATGGAAATTAATGAAAGAAAAGGAGGGAAAATTGTTTATATGGTTTAAATGGTGAAATGTCAAAAATGCCCCCGACGTATCTCTTTTTTTGCTCGTTTTCGGGGAAACGTGAATCAGTGCGAAATTCGGAAATAAAACGAACGTCACTATGAAGATGACCAAATTTGTGACTCGTAGCCGCGAGAATCGTCTCAAACCGACAAACGGTGAGGAAATTATACGCGTTTGAATGACGAGAAAAATCGGTTCATCTGGTGCGACTGTGCAGAATTTTGCGAGTACCGTTCAAAGAACGTGATAAAACTCAAACTTCGGCTCGAAGTCTGACTTAGCACGTGTGACGAAGAATCGAAGATAACGAAATTTCCGAGAAAATGCCGCCGGTAGGGCTGGAAATGAGTCGAGTCGAGTCGAACTCGCCTCAGCTCAGTTTGACTCGTTAAGAATTGGCCGAGTTCGAGTTCGAGTTCGAGTTCGAGTTGATGACGAATTTTTTTTCCAGCTCAAACTCGACTCGTTAAGAATTGGCCGAGTTTGAGTTCGAGTTCGAGTTTATCTCGAACTTTTTTTCTGGTCAAACTCGACTTGTTAGAAGTTCACGAACATCTCGATTCAGCTCGTTAGGTTTATCTTGTTAGGTTTAACTCGCTTATTTCACGGACTTAAAAATTAATTTTTAAAGTCTATTTTGTTACATATACATTTGACATTTTAAATGAATATTTTTTAAATCAAAAATATAGAAATAAAATAAAAGTTATAAGATTGAAATTTATATGATGTTTATTTGTATAATTATTTGTAGAAATATTTTGCTCACTAGAGAATATAAATTATCAATTAAAACCGTTAGATTAAAATAAAATATGATACTAAGATTTAGAGCAAATATTTAAACCTACTCTTAAAGTTAATATAATCTATCTCATATATAATCGAGTTGACTCATGAACCTAACGAGTCGAACTATGTATAGTTCAAGCTCAGCTCATTTAGTTAACGAACTTAGTTTTTAGCTCATACTCAGCTCATTTGGTTCATGAACCTAGTTCATCGATTTAATTTTCGAATCGAGTTTCGAACTATTTTCGAGTTAGTGTGGTTCATTGCCAGCCCTAGCCGCCGGAATGGACTCCATACGATAAAAATCGAAGAAGTTATGAATTTTCAAACTCGTTGCGACGTACTCGAAAACACACTTTTTACCGAAAGATTGCGACGTTCCTTAAAATGCTGGGCACTTTTGGTGCATAATCGGCCGATGGTCCGAACATATGAAATCTTGGTAATGATGGCACGGATCCTCAGTTAAATTTTCAAGCGAATCTGACTGGCGGATTGTGAGATATGAATTTTTAATTGTCCGAAAACCCTACATTCAGCACCGTTTTTCACTACGAAACCTCAAGTAATTTGCAAATTTGACGACCTTCCTCAAAGAATTGGCTTCCGAGCCAAACACAAAAGTTATAGATATCGTCGAAACAGTGGAGACAACGCGGGAACTTAACTCATATCACCTTCCAAATAGTATTTGTGAATTTTCTCGTACTTACACTGTTTAAACCATTTTTCACACCGTATCTTCTTAAACCCATGAAAACTCTTTATTATTTTTCTTCAATTTTTGAATGACGAAATAAACGTCATTATTAACTTATAGCTCAAATAAAGAGGGCAAATTTTGGGGTGCAACAGCTGCCCCTATTCAAACTTCTTGAACCTGACGAGCGAGAAACGAAAGTTTCGAACCGTTGAGGTGGAAGGAGATTGAATACCAGAATGAACTCGAAAATTTGCACTCTTGATCAATAGAAGATCCTGTCTTGTAAAAAGAAGGAATGTACCACCCCACCAGCAGGAAGAAAAAACTTCACTTGATCCGGGCATCGAGAGTAAGTAAGCCTTCATCTGATCTGACAATTTTAGGGAGAGGGAGACAAACTTCTTCTGATTTAAACATCAGGATAAGCGCCTGTAATAATTAGGCGCGTTGCTCTCTGGGAAACATTTGAATGTGGATAACTTTCCTGTAGAAAGAAACAGATATGATATGCTTTATGCATGATGCATGTATGAATGTGTATGGAATAACGTTTCCGAGGAGGAAGACGCTACCCGCTTAGAGAATGCAATGCGAATGATGCATGATTCGAACGTTGCTTAGGGAGGCAACGGATGAACACTGAATTGCTGAAGAAGTCCTGGAGAGAGCATAGAACTCTGCGGGGAGGACAAGATACGTGACCCGAAGTCACAAACCGTGAGCTGGCAAAGATGGATTAGAAATCTGCTGGTGACGACCAAATCTGGACGCGAGCTCTGATTGGGAAATCAAATCCTGCTTGGGGAGTAGAACATCCCAATTAACTGCTTAGGGAACACCCTGGAAACTTCTCTGGAGAAGCAAATTCTCGACATTCTGGGGATGCGGAGATAAGAGCAAGTCATGAAGACAACTCTGATGGGGAGTGACCAACTAGCTTGCGTATGACGCATTCCGCTGGGAAAACTTGAAGGAAACAGATTCTGCTGAGGATGCATGCGAATCTCTGCTGAGGAAAGACTCGGTGGGGAAGATGAATACTTCTGCACAAAGATCCACTGATGAGATGAGGAATCCGTTGGGGATAAGGAATCCGGCATAAGAATCTTTTGCTAAGATCACTCCACTGGGGAATAAGATGACTCTCCTGGGGAAAACGGGTCAATCCGTTGGGGAGAGAAACGCTCTACTGGGGAGAACGAGGAACTCGGGCAAGGAACCTCATTAAGAGCTAGCTAGGGAATCAGACACCATTCCATCATGATTCAACTGGGGAGAAAGCATTCCGTCGGGAATAAGGCTTCTGGAGCATAGAGAATGCATTAAGATGTGCTTTACTGAGGATATGAGAATCCTGGAGCAAGGAAAGTCCCATCTGAAAGTACTCAGCTGGGGAATGAGAATCTTTCATTAAGAAACACTCGGCTGGGGAGTGAGAATCTCTCATGATTAAGTCTGCCGATATGCTGATACGAAGCGCTTGCAAGCATGTACCTGCGAGACAAACAAATGCAAATGCCCTAGGATATAGCATGGTATCTTAGCCTGCCATCCCAGTTACACAAAACTTCGAAGTAGATTCAAAGGTTTCATTTCTAATCATGTATTGTAAAAGCAATGCAGTTTTCATATGCAAAGTTTAACACAAACTTAGGACGTTTTATGCAAACAAAACGGTAAAAGAAAACAGTTGTTTAAGATAAAAAGGATCCTTATTAATTGCAAAAGGAATGCTCATAAAAGAGCGAACACTTTTCAGAAGTAGTTCCTAGTAAGAGGTAACCACACATTTATTGAGTACAAGAGAAATGGCAATGTGAAACGGATATCCATTGGTTTCGATCCCGCTATCACTTTTATAACTCCGACGCTCTCATCTCCTTGCTTTGGAAGACCGTACTCATTAGGATTGATCACTGCCCGATTTAACAACTGATTGATATGACATCACCAAACTTGTGGACCCGACGGGGTTTGTGAGCGCCTTTAGGGATTTGAGTTGCCAGCGATGCAAACTCAAGAACACGGAGTCTTGCTTATCCCTCGGTCGGGAGCCCTAAACAAAGTGAGTGGATGTTGTGCATGCTTTAGGGATTTGAGCTGCCCGGTGCAAACTCAAGAACACGGAGTCTTGCTTATCCCTCGGTCGGGAGCCCTAAGCATGTACGAAAAGTGATTGCCAAGGTGGCATGCAAGATGTAGTCGTTCGCTTTTGTCCCTTTTTTGCCTAAGCCGCCCTTTCGGGTTTTCAACTTAGCGGGTATATTTGTTTCTTTTTCATTCTTTTGCCTGATTCATTTTCTTTTCTTTTTCCTTTCTTTTTTTTTTCTTTTTTTTCTTTTTTTTTCTTTTCTTTTTTTTTTCTTTTTTTACCAGGTCTATGCGAAGTATTTTTTGACTACATCTGCGTTCACAGGGTGCGGAAAGTTCTCGCCATCCATTGTTGCAAGCATCATGGCACCGCCAGAGAATACTTTCTGCACAACAAAGGGGCCTTCATACGTCGGAGTCCACTTGCCTCGAGGATCGCCTTGAGGGAGAATGATTCTTTTGAGTACCAGATCACCTGGTTTGTAGCTTTGGGGTCGCACCCGCTTGTCAAAAGCTTTCCTCATCTTCTTTTGGTACACTTGACCATGTCCGATAGCCGCTAAGCGTTTTTCATCAATGAGGTTCAACTGATCCATCCGATTTTGTACCCATTCTGACTCATCAAGCTCGACATCTTTCATAATCCTCAGGGAAGGAATCTCAACTTCAACAGGCAATACTGCTTCCATGCCATAAACAAGTGAGAAAGGAGTTGCCCCAGTCGATGTACGCACAGAGGTGCGATAGCCATGCAAGGCGAAAGGCAACATCTCGTGCCAATCTCGGTAGGTCACTACCATCTTCTGCACAATCTTCTTAATGTTCTTGTTGGCCGCTTCAACAGCGCCATTCATCTTTGGACGGTACGGAGAAGAATTGTGATGCTTGATCTTGAAGGACTCACAAAGCTCCTTCATCATCTTGTTATTGAGATTTGATCCATTATCAGTAATGATCTTCTCAGGAATCCCATAACGACAGATTATGTTGTGCTTGATAAAGCGAGTAATCACTTGTTTGGTAACATTCGCATAAGATGCGGCTTCAACCCACTTGGTGAAGTAATCGATGGCAACCAAAATGAAGCGATGTCCATTAGAAGCAGTAGGCTTAATCTCTCCAATCATGTCAATGCCCCACATTGCAAAAGGCCACGGAGAAGTCAAGACATTCAAAGGCACAGGCGGCACGTGCACTTTATCAGCATAGATCTGGCACTTGTGACAAATTCTGACATGGTTATGACAATCAGTTTCCATAGTGGACCAATAGTAACCAGCCCTCAAGATCTTCTTAGCCATTGTATGCCCACTAGAATGGGTACCAAACTCGCCTTCGTGCATTTCTTCAATGATTTTCGAAGCTTCTTCCTTCACAACACATCGGAGCAACACACCGTCATGATGCCTCTTGTACAACACCCCACCGTTGAGGTAAAACTTAGCTGCAAACCTTCTCAGAAACTTCTTATCAGTCACCGACGCTTCGGGAGGATACTCTTGAGTTTCGAGGAACTTTTTGATATCATGATACCATGGATTTCCATCCAGTTCAACATCAGCCTCAAAGCAGAATGCCGGCTCATCCAACCTATTGATGGTGATGTTAGGCGCTTCATTGGCCCATTTCACTTTGAACATGGAAGCCAAAGTAGCGAGAGCATCAGCAAGATTGTTCTCTTCTCTAGAAATATGCTCGAATGTGATCTCATCAAAATACGGAATGAGTCTCATCACATGCTCCATGTACGGAATCAGATTCTGATGGCGAGTTTCCCAATCTCCATTGATCTGGCTAATGACAAGATTGGAATCCCCATAAACTTTCAAGTACTTGATTCGCAAATCAATCGCAGCTTCGATACCATAAATGCAGGCTTCATATTCAGCCATGTTATTAGTGCAATCAAAACAGATTCTGGCTGTAAACGGAATATGAAAACCTGATGGAGAAGTAATTACAGCTCCAACACCATTCCCGAGTGCATTAGAGGCACCATCGAACACGAGCGTCCATCGCGATCCTGGTTCGGGTCCTTCCTCTGGTCCAGGAATGTTACAATCTCTGATGTACAACACATCCTCATCGGGGAATTCAAACTTCATCGGTTCATAATCTTCGACCGGCTGGTGCGCAAGATAATCCGCCAACACACTACCTTTGATGGCTTTCTGGGTAGTATACTGGATATCATATTCAGTCAAGATCATTTGCCACCTGGCTAGTCTTCCGGAAAGAGCGGGCTTCTCAAAAACATACTTGATAGGATCCATCCTGGAAATCAATAAGGTGGTGTGAACCAACATATACTGCCTCAGCCGGCGAGCAGCCCACACCAAAGCACAGCAAGTTTTCTCGAGCAGTGAGTATCGGGATTCACAGTCGGTAAACTTTTTGCTAAGGTAGTATATTGCATGCTCTTTTCGGCCAGACTCGTCATGTTGACCCAACACACAACCCATTGAGTTTTCAAGCACTGTGAGGTACATAATCAAAGGCCTTCCTGGAACTGGAGGCATTAGTATCGGAGGTTCCTGCAGATACTCTTTCACTTTTTCAAATGCTTTTTGACAATCATTATTCCACCTGGCCGTCTGATCTTTTCTTAGCAATTTGAATATTGGTTCACAAGTGGTCGTAAGATGAGAGATGAATCTAGCAATGTAGTTCAATCTCCCTAAGAAACCACGAACCTCTTTTTTTGTCTTCGGCTCAGGCATCTCTTGTATAGCTTTTATTTTCGCAGGATCGACCTCAATACCTTTTCCGCTAACAACAAAGCCCAACAACTTTCCGGATCGCACTCCGAAAGTGCATTTGTTTGGATTCAACCTTAGTCTGAATTCCCGAAGCCTTTCAAACAACTTCTGCAAGTGAACCAAGTGCTCTTCTTCAGTGTGAGACTTTGCAATCATGTCGTCAACATACACTTCAATCTCTTTGTGAATCATGTCGTGAAAAAGAGTCACCATGGCGCGCTGATACGTTGCCCCTGCGTTTTTCAACCCAAAAGGCATGACTTTATAGCAGAAAGTTCCCCACGGTGTGATAAACGTTGTTTTCTCCATGTCTTCTGGTGCCATCTTGATCTGATTGTACCCAGAGAAGCCATCCATGAAGGAAAACACTTTGAAAGGAGCAGTATTATCCACCAACACATCAATGTGAGGAAGAGGAAAATCATCCTTTGGACTCGCCCTATTAAGATCTCTGTAGTCCACACACATCCTGACCTTTCCGTCCTTCTTAGGTACAGGAACAATATTAGCGACCCACGGCGGGTAATTCACCACTTGTAGAAAGCCAGCATCAAATTGTTTCTCAACCTCTTTCTTAATCTTCTCAGACATATCTGGGCGAGTCCTTCGAAGCTTCTGCTTGACAGGAGGACTATCTTCCTTGAGAGGTAGACGGTGTACCATAATATCTGTATCAAGACCAGGCATATCCTCATAGGACCAAGCAAAGATATCTGCATACTCTTTCAACATAGCAATAAGCCTCTGCTTCACACTATTCTCAAGCGCAGCCCCTATCTTGACTTCTCGGACTTGCTCTTTAGTGCCAACATTTACCATCTCAATTACCTCCTGATGCGGTTGAATCGCTTTCTTTTCTTCCTGTTTCAATAATCTGGCCAACTCGTCGGGGAGATCACAATCTTCATAAGCTTCCTCCTCGGCTTGGTAGATCGGATTGTCAAAATCATAATAAGCAATAGCGGAATTGTTACCAATGGAATCCGTGGTGGTGGAACATCTGCATGATTGATGTTTTTATTTTAGTTTTGTTTTTATTAAGCTATGTGCAAGTGTGTGCAAAAACATCGCCATTTAAAGGAAAAAGTTAAAAAAGAAAGAAAAAGAGCAAAACATTTGAATGCAAAAACGTCCTTTTATTTCATGATTAACTTTGAAAATGCAAACTGCATGGCCCTACAAATGATTCACTACGCCTTGGGCATAGCGTAGGAATTATTGCATGATAAGAAAAGTAAAAACAAGAAATTTACTCCTGAGCTTGTGTGACTTGAATGACATCTTCAATTGTCCAGTTGCGAGGCATCTCCCCAGGAATACTTGGACGAATCCAGCTATCAAAATCACAGTCACTATCCACCTCTTCACCATTGACAATGGCATTAACCTGACCGTCTTGAATGACACCCCCGCTCACAAACTTGATCGGGCTGCGATCTTCCGGTATAGGCGCAAGCCTCTTGTTCAACTTTCGATAAAATTGCAAAGGACCCTCATTCGTCAATTTCTGAATCGTGCTCTTCAATTCATCACAGCCTTCAGGTTGAGTTTTACAATTCACACAATCAATTCCACAATCCGGGATTATTCCATTATCAATCAGATACTGCTTCGCGGATAGCAACGGCAAAGTCAAACGGCCCACATCAGACACTACACTCATACCTTCATTCTCAATAGCATTCACGCCCGAGTCTCCGTGAGTAGGTATCAGATTGTTGACAATATTAGGCGTCTGAGTAAACTGAATAACTTTCTGGTCCAACAAGTCTTGTACTTTGTTTTTAAATTCCCAACAATTCTCAATCGAATGACTAGGTGCCCCAGAATGATACTCACACGCTTTCTTTTTTTTCCCCTCCGGAACCCAAGTCGAAGTAAAAGGAAGCTCTTGTAATTCGACCATCCGAAGTTCGAGCAGACGGGTCAGTAATTGGTCATGAGGCACCGGAATTGGATCGAACCTTCTTGGTTGTCCTTTCATCTTACGCTGATCCGAGGGGACGTATGGGTGATATCTGTTCCATCCCGGCATTGGTTTCTTACGAATAGCCCCAGGCGGTAATTCAGATACCATAAGACGTGAAGTAGAGCCTCGAGAATAAGAAGGAATTATCCTCTTCTTTGCTGGAGTTGGGACGTAATTGACTTGAATACCCAGCCCATCTGGGGTGAACACAAATGCCCCTAATTTTATCAAATCCGCAACAGTATGCTTCAAGGCTTTGCAATTTTCAATGTCATGACCAGCCGCTCCAGAATGGAACTCACAACGAACACCAGCATCCTGATTATGAGGAAAATTCGCAAAGGGCTTTGCAGTACGGAGTGCGGTCAATTGAAACTTAAGCAAGCATGGCAACCGTTGAGCATAAAGCATCGGAATTGGCTCAAACTTTTCTTTCTGAGTCTCCCTTCTCAAAGGATAGATCTCGATCTTTGACTCAATTTGAGGGGGAGAAACCGGATGCTGGCGGGAAGGAGAATTGGGAATACTCCCTGGCTTAAAGGATGAGGGGTGAGCATCTCTTCGGTTGCCATAGTTTCCAAAAGATGAGGTGCAGAAATAGTCTCAATTGCCTCCATAGGCGCATGATCGCCCCTCTTCTTCAGCTCTTCCATAATCAAATTCATTTGGTTTTTCAACTGAACATTTTCCTTCTTTAAGGACTCTTGACGGCGAACCATAGCTTGCATGTCCACCATGACCAAACCCATCTGAACCTTCATTTCAGCTAACTCTTCACGAAGTTGTTCCATATCTGGCTTTCGATTTGCACGCCTTCTGATAACAACACAGCGAGACATAAGATATAAGCCCTGCAAAACCTGCAAATGTATGACATGTATGATATATGAATGATATGCATGAAATGTTTGTCAACTTTCAGGTATCCAAGAGTTCATCCCACTTTCAGATAGGACATAGAAACCCTGATACCGAAGATATTTGAATAACAATCCGCACACGAGAATAATTCATCAAACTGAGCATATTCCATTCAAACATAACCGAGAATTTGAGTTCATACAAACAAAACACATAATCGTGTCACAAAGTGCTCATACAAAAGAAATCCAGAATATCAAAATACGACCCCATCCAACAATCCTGGATATGGGCGTCAAACATCAAGAATAAACAGCAAATCAACTCCATGGACCAAACAAATCCATTCCACAACGGCACTAGGATCGTCTGATGATAGAGTGAGCTCCTTCACCGTCTCCTCTCCGTTGGGCTCGGAGTCTTCACAAAAGGTCCTTTGCTGGGCACCAAAGAGAGGAACCAGATGAACAACAACTGAAGGCAACAAGTGATAGCACTGCCACCTTTCTCATATCTGGAATGAACGGCATAATAAGTATCGGCCAACAATGTAGGAATAGGATTCTTTCCCATGAAGATGTGTACCGCGGCCGAGTCTACAAAATTGGGAACATTTGGGAACATCACAATCCCGTAAATAGCCACAGCAAGCAATGCATTATACGCGTTCCAATTCTTTTTCTCAAATTCCTCTTTAGCTTTTCTCACCAAGAACTTCAAAGAGAACCCCGAGACACCTCCATTCGACTTCCAATTATCAGATACTTCTTTTATGCTCAAATAAAGAGCAGCAGCGATCAACTTGAAATTCACTTCTTTTGGAACGTCGATGAATGGCACTTCGTCTTTTACCTTGAGATTAAGAATGATAGAGTACTCTTCCAATGTCGGAGCCAACTGGTAATCTTGGAACGTGAAACACCTCATTTCAGGATCATAGAATTGCATCAAAGTTTGCAAAACAGGCGTCTCAACCACGGTTTCCAACAAAGTCAAAATATTCCCATAATTATCCGTGAAACTCTTCAAGCAGAAAGCGGTCATCAACGAACTCAAACCCTCTAAGGCGGTCAACGGCTCTCGGAAGAAACTGTAAGTATGCGTATGTCTCTTTGCTTCCTTGACAGTATCAATGGGAGTGTCCATCTTTAGCTCGAGTGAACTCCTGAATATCCCTGAAAAACATGACATGCAAATGCTTATTATACATATCTTTTTTTTTTGCGTTTCTTTTGGAAATAAATATGCTATGATGCAAAGTGGTGGGACTTGTTGCCGCCCACCAGGCATTCTGGACTGCCAGTAACACACATAGTATAGAGCCAAAGGTTCGGCCCCCAAATGTTATACCACACGGAATATAGAATGTCAATCCACGGAACCAAAGCCCATAGTCAATAACACACTTGGAATAGAACACAGACTACCACTCGAACAAGAACCATAGTACCCCACGAACAAAGACCATAGTACACTCGAACAAGAACAGCGGTAACCCACAAACGAGAACAGCGGTAACCCACGAACAAGAACAGCGGTAACCCACGAACGAGAACAGCGGTCACCAACAATGTACCTGTTAATATGATCATTGATTCCCGCCCCACTCACGGGTAAAATCTAGGCCAAGGTAAGGTCATGAAACGCAGTATACGGTCCGCCCGAAGGTAAGCATCATCACAGCGCGGAAGCGGGTGACGATAATACCTCCGTTTGAAACCACTACTCTGCTCGTGGTCACATAATCCATCCCGAGACGTACACCTCGAGACAAACCATGCTCCCACTCTATCCTAGGGTTCCTATGGTTCACACATAGTCTGGGTATTGGGCCTTTTACCTCTTGAAACACCCACCCAACAGACAGAGATCCAGCCAGTCCAGAATATGATGCAGAAAAGTAAAAGCGCACATAGAATGCAATGCAAACAGGTAAATATGCAAAGCAATAAAACACCCAAAGATAAACACACAAAAGCGCTAGGATCGACTCGCTGAGTCCGGACCAGCAACAGGTCGAGACGTCCCCAGCAGAGTCGCCAGCTGTCGCTACCGCGAAAATTAACAGAGTCGCCACTAACATATTTATCCTGAAAAGGAAGGGAATGCCAGCAAACCACAGAACAAAACAACGGTCTCACGACCAGAGAAAAAGGGTAAGGGAGTCGGTTACGCGAGGGGAAGGTATTAGCACCCCTCGCGCCCATCGTACTCGATGGTATCCACGCCTGTGTCTATAACTATGGGTGTGTAACAAATCTACGCTAATCTGGACTAAAATGAATGCAGAATGTAGGGAAAAGACTGTGGACCTGGGATGCTTATGCTCCCAATCATCTACATGTTACTATTTGTAGCATGGGTTATCAATCGTCATTCTTAAAATTTGCCGTATTTCTTATTTCTTAAATGTACCGTTTATTCGTCGTACTGTTCAATATAGTATGTAATATTTGTACTGTCAGTATTAAATATTGTACTATTTGTCATAATATTGCTTAATTACTCAGATAATATTTTATGTGTTTTTTGCCAGTCAAATATGCATTTTTCTGTGCATTAAATGATTTTCAGGGTTATTATCGGTAATTTTGCCCGCATACAGTAAATATTAGTTATTTATTATGTCTGTGTTTTTTAACAAGTCATGTAAATAAACTTTCATTTTTCACATAAAACAAAAGCAAAAACAACAAAAAAAGAAAATTAACTTTGACTGTTGATTTTTCACTCTAACTGCTACATCAATACCTGGACAGTCAGTTGACAGCCAAACTACTGGCAGTACAATTCTCAGTGTTTTGTACCATCAATCAAATCAATCTTTCACAATTCAAAATTCCAAGATTTTTGTTCTAGAAGTCTTCTGAATATCACGCGATTAGCAGAGACTCAACACTGCACAAAAATCAGGTACGTTTAACTGTCTCCTACATAAACAGTCCCTGACTAGGGTTTTCTTGTTTTTACAGGAGAAACAAGTTTTTGAGACCTCAAATGGATTTCATGCACATCCATACATCTCAAAGTACCATCATACAAACTTTCAAACTTCAATTCACTCAGACGCACCGTCAGCAGCTCAAACAGTCAACAGACGACCCGTTTGACCAAAAAGTCAACAGACAGTCAAAAATGAAATTTTTTGTCAAAATCCATATTTTGTCAAAGGATTCATCATTTGATCATTGGATGATCATAATTCATCAAGGAAAGATCAAAAATCAACAAAACCCTAAGATTCAAAATTAGGGTTTTTACCTGAAAAGTCAACTCAACTTTGACTGGTCATAACTCTCTCATCCTTCATCCAAAAAATTCAAACCAAAGCTCATTTTGAAGGAAATTCAATTATCTTTCAAATGCCATTGATCCCATGGTCATTGGATTCACCATTTGAAAAATATGATCAAAGACATTACAGGTCATTTTCAAAGTCAACAAAAAGACACTTTTTTCAAAAGGACACACAAGGAGCATCAAAAATCATTTTGACATGAGACCAAAGGCATTGGTTAGAGGACTCTTTGAGGTTTCCAAAAAGTGCAAGATCTCCTTCATATGACAAAAATTGAGGGATTTACACCTTGTTGAAGTTGGCTAAATTTTGGAAAATGCATAAAACCAACATTGTTCAAAAATGCATTTTTTCCAAAAGGGGCCAAGTTTTCATGGTTCAAACATCATTTCCATAATATTATGGGCCTCCCACGACCAAGACTAAGCCCATAACATTTTTCATCCATTTTTGCTTGATTTTTTCTTATTTTAAGATTAAATTAAAAGGAAAAATGAAAGGATAATGGATAGCTTGAATTCCAAGCATGACTCATCAATATGACTCATTTAACTCTGTCTCAAGGCAAAGTACAGCAGAGGGAGAGAAGAAAATCAAGCCATAGTGGCTTAAATGCCAAGCTACATATGTGGAAAAAGTCAAGATTCTAGCAAAAGCACTTATTGCTTTCTAGCTTAGATTTTAAGCACCTCAATGCTTATAAATAGACTCCAATACTTCAGTAATATAGAGAGACAAGTTTAGAAACAAAGCCTTGCTCATAACACACTTGTAACCACTTGGAACTTTTTGAAAGAAATTCAAAATTCGAATTTTAGTTTCTAACTAGTTTCAGTTCAAACTAAGCATTCAAACATCATCCTTGAACATCAATAAACGTATCCCAATCAATTGCAAGCCTTGAAGCTCACTAAATCGAGCTATACAGGCCATAATTTGTTCGAACCTAAATCAACTCGTATTTGGTTATTCACGCATGCTTAACAAGATGTAGACATATATTTGAGTTTGGTTTGATGTGTAGATCATTTCTGGAAACTTAATTGAAGTTTGAACACGTATACACGAAACTACCATTTTAGGGTTCTTCATCTCAAAATTAGGGCTTTCCAAATTAGGCAAAATTACAAGTTCAAACATGTCCCATTGAATTCGTATGGACCAGACGAATTCAACCATGGCATCGCGCCAGATTTATATCACGTTTTACTTGTATTCGCTATTTTTTGCAGGTGTAATAGGTGGGAGCTTTTACACCACCTGCAAACGCAAGGTGTAAAAGGGTGGTTGTGATGAAGAAGATGATGCGTGGCTCCTCCCTATTGGCCAGGGCGCGCGCGTTTTTTTTAAAATAACTTTTGATCCTGTGCTTTGCAGTCCACGCTTTTGCCATGTGTCTCAATTTACTCACCTTCTGATCCACTTGCCAGCTCATCCTGCGTACCAGACACGCTAGCCCATGATATAGACTCTCAATCCAACCACACCTGATCAGTATCCTTTTATTTTCTATTTTATTTTAATTTTCTTTGTAAAATTTATTAAAAATAGTTTCAAAAATCCAAAAAATGCATAAAAAATATTTTTAGACTTCTAAAATAATATATTATTTTCTGAAATAAAAATATTTTATTTTTCTTCAAAATTTCAATATTTTGCATAATTAATTAGTATATATTTATATATTTTCTTTTTAATTATTCTAACCAATCAAAAAATCATAAAAAAAATTGTTCTTCATGTTAAATATTGTTTATATATTATAAACTAATTTTCTACATATTTTGAATAATTTTCTCTTTAAGTTTTAGTTATTTGTATAATTATTTGTATAATTATGTATTAATTAGCTTAATCAATTTCAAATCAATTTCAAAAATCCCAAAAAAATTAGTTTTGTTTTAAAATTAATTGACAAATATTTTGTACATATTTTAAACTCAATTTCTAGGTTTAAATCTATTTTCATCTTTTTTCTTCATTTTAATTTAATTAATCATGCATTAATTATAATTAAAATCAATCATAAAAAATCCAAAAACATGCCTTTTATTTTTCTTGCAATTTAAATTCCTAGATAAATGTATAGGATGTCAAATTCATGTAAATAGGCTAGTTTATATTTCCTGCACAATCGATGTAATAGCGTAGATTTACTTTCCGCACTTTACATTTCCGCATTTTAATTTCCAGCAAATATAAACTGCGTGTATGTCAAAGATAAAATTGAACCGTTAGATCACTAACTTCAAAGATAAAATATCTGAATCCAATCACAATCACACTTGCACCTCTTAAGGTAATCCCTTCTCATTCTTTTCAACATCAAAGTCAAAATTCTACTGTTTTGAGTACAAAATCGAACCTTTTGTTTATATCCGGTGAAAGGATAGATTTTTAAAGGAAATAAGGATAAAGACCTTACAACTCAGGGTAGACCTCCTAGTTTGCTTGCTCAAATCAAAACAAACAAAATTCTCATACACTGTTGTTTTTCAAAACAAAACTCTCCAAAAAGACAATACTTTGTATACATCCAAACACGGATCATTACAAAGTTAACGTTCTTTTCAAAACATCTTTCGAAAGATAAACAAGCATTTTGTATACATCCGCACTGTCGCTACCGCGAAAATTAACAGAGTCGCCACTAACATATTTATCCTGAAAAGGAAGGGAATGCCAGCAAACCACAAAACAAAACAACGGTCTCACGACCAGAGAAAAAGGGTAAGGGAGTCGGTTACGCGAGGGGAAGGTATTAGCACCCCTCGCGCCCATCGTACTCGATGGTATCCACGCCTGTGTCTAAAACTATGGGTGTGTAACAAATCTACGCTAATCTGGACTAAAATGAATGCAGAATGTAGGGAAAAGAAAGTGTTATGCTCGCACGGGCCCTACCCCGCTGCCTACGTATCTGTTTTGCAGAATCAGAGCTACCGTAGCTCGGCTAACTAGTTTCTGTTTGTTTTGTATTTTTTAGGTGAACGAGTTACATTCACACTCCGCTGCTCGACCTTTGGAGACTTATGCTTGGGAATGGAGCGGAAATAACAAGTTCTTAAGAAAAGAAAATCAAAGAGTGTGGTTTGTGTTTTAAAGAATGCATGAGGAAGACCTAAGCTAAGGGGGAAAGCTTGCTACCTAATGTTATCATACAAAGGGTATCAGTCTAAACTAAACTAATCAACCTACGGGGGAAAAAGGGAAGCACACAATAAGCACACAAACGAGCATCCGCTCGTAAAGCAAACAAAACCAACGGTACTGACCGAATGGTAGAAAAGCGGTCCCGCCATAGCCAAGGGGAGCAGCTCAACCCAAGTCAACCAAGCATTAGACCTCGTGAAAATGATCGGGCCATAGACAAGAGGGCGGACCCCTCTCAGCAACCAAGCCGTCACGGATCGTAAAGGAAAACGGTGCGTGCGTACACCGAGCATCAACGTCGAGCGACGCGAGCTATAGGAAAGGCGGGGGTCCGGCTGCATGAACCCTTTTCCTGACATACTCGATAACAAGATCTTGTGCAGGTTCAAAAGCGAGCAACGCGTAGCGTGCGCATACTGAACAGACTCGATGAGACTAGGCGGGGGTTGATTGCTAACCCTTTCCGCATGCCTTCCATGAGGACTTAACGGAGTGCCATATAGGACTTATTACACCGTGACTCCCTGCCGCAAAGCACAAATGTAAACACACCAACAAAAACAGAGCCTCTTTCGAGGGCTTGGCCAGATGCATGTCTAGGTCCTACTTCTCATGTTAAAGGATGATGCGAGAAAGCGATAAAGTACAGAAAGAAGTAAAATGAAACGGAATCAATACCAAACGGATGATGATCCGTAAGCTAAAGCGAAGAGACTGAGTAAACTAGGATCCCGCGAGCGAGCTAGCAAAAGCAACAGCAAACATGTCAGCACTCCGATTAAAATCCGCATAAGCAATCAAGAATCGGCGCGATGAAAGTAAATCACGCGCCAACGTGTGCATCGGGCATAACGAATACCATACACCTGCAAGGGAAACAGAAATTCGGACAAGCAAGTATAATGATAAAGGATGCGTGTAGAAACGCGAATCAGAGAGAGGATAAATGTCGTGTCCCGCAAATAAAGCGGAACACGAGAGCGGGCATCGACCAGAGCCTCCATGTTGCCTTGCATACTAGCACACACGTTAGAGATAACAAGACACCGCAATCGGAATTGCGTTATTGAATTATAAGCTGAATCGGAAATGGATAACAGAATAGAAAGTGAAAACATAACAAAAGCAAACAAGAAGAAACATGGGATAGTATTCAAAAGCAAATCAAATATGTACACTAAAACTACAAAAGTCAAAACAAGTATTTACATGCACAACAGTACACCGAAACGGCGAAACCGGGTAAAAACAGTGAAAACTAAACTTGTCAGAATTAAACCAAAATTTTATTGCAAGGTTAAAACGTGCTAAAGAAGTCAAATATGCAATTAGAATTTACAAAATCGGCCCGGAAGCGCGACTTTCAAGACGGGGCAGAAGCAAAAACGGTAAAAAAAGTTGGCCGAAACTGAAAATAAACTGTACAAACAGCTCCGAAAATATTATTACGTATGAAAAACATTATTCACACTTGCAAAAAGTCCACACGATTCAAGAGTTATGACGTTTTGAAATGAAACCGACACGACGCGTGTGTTTTGGAAAATTGAGAAAGAAGAGAACAAACTAGCATATAGCAGCAAATTTTCAGCAAGTAAGAGCAACAATTAACCTATAAACAAACTCTATTATCACCTTGGATCTACACTAAACAAACACACCAAACAATAGACCAAATTTCTTTCAACAAAACTAAGTTTTTTATGAGTTAAGAGTAGTGAAAATGCAACACAATCAAGTCACAAAAATACTGCACTTTAAGACCTCTACAACAGTCCCAACAAAACATAAAAACACACATAAGCACAAGACATTGATTCATGGTGATTGAAACAAAAGAACACACAATTGGCAAGTGAAAGAATGGCATTGAAACATGATTTTTAGCAAAACAACAAGTAGTAACACCATTATTAATCCACTTATTTATTAAGCATTTTTATGAAGCATACTCAACCGAACAACAATATCAATATCACCTTTAATTCCAGCGACAGGAACAAACACACAACAATCTCCATCAATTAACCAAAGCTTCTCATGAATTAGTTTCAAGCAAAACATGTCAACAAGACCAACTTAATTTTCAGCAACCATTTTAGTTCATACCAGCACACTTTAGCTACACTTCTTAAACAAATAACCACCACATCTAAGGCCAAATGTTAGTTGCATTAGTGAACATACAAACTATAAAAAAAAGTGTTAGAACTAAACCAAAATCAAACAAAAGCAACACTTCGATACCTTGACACTGCCACTATGTAAATTCACATGTCGATGCTAAAAGTCAGTAGCCTATCCCATGTCTAAACTAAGCATTATCAATACAAATTCTAAAACTCAAATAACCACAACATATCACCATGAGAAAAAGCTGTGTATTCAAGGATTGGCACATTTTTGTCAAGCTTTTATTCTATGAGGATATTCATCAAACATGTCAAGTGCAAAAACTAAAGACTATAGTTCCATGTTAATTTCTACACTAATTCTAACCAAAATCCACAGCTACGAACAAACTCTATGTTGACAACAAAATTAATTCAACAGAATTTTTAACAATCATCACAAATTTATAGCTAAATTCAAAATTCACGTAAAATTCAAGTAATCAAAATATGAGGATTAAAGCGTATTACCAAATGCAAGAGGAGAATCACGAAGTGACAATAATGTTGATGCCAAGACCGCGAATGGCAAGGGGAGGAGATGATCGCCGGAAAAATGAACGGAAGAGAGCAATCCGCGGCGGAGCTCACGGTGGCCGGAATCGCGGACGCTGGCGATTCGGCTGTGATGTGGCGGCATGGAGCGGAGGCTGACTGGAAGTGATTTGCACGAGTAATTGAAGGAAGAGAATTGATTGCTTTTGTTTGATTTTGTGATTTGGTGTTTACGTGTTCTTGAATTTGTTCATAGTGTTCTTGATGAAATTCAAAGGAAATTAGTGTTTGATTGTAGAGAATTGAGAGAGAGTGAGGGAAGTGTTTTTGAGAATTTTTGGGGAATGGAAATTAATGAAAGAAAAGGAGGGAAAGTTGTTTATATGGTTTAAATGGTGAAATGTCAAAAATGCCCCCGACGTATCTCTTTTTTTGCTCGTTTTCGGGGAAACGTGAATCAGTGCGAAATTCGGAAATAAAACGAACATCACTATGAAGATGACCAAATTTGTGACTCGTAGCCGCGAGAATCGTCTCAAACCGACAAACGGTGAGGAAATTATACGCGTTTGAATGACGAGAAAAATCGGTTCATCTGGTGCGACTGTGCAGAATTTTGCGAGTACCGTTCAAAGAACGTGATAAAACTCAAACTTCGGCTCGAAGTCTGACTTAGCACGTGTGACGAAGAATCGAAGATAACGAAATTTCCGAGAAAATGCCGCCGGAATGGACTCCATACGATAAAAATCGAAGAAGTTATGAATTTTCAAACTCGTTGCGACGTACTCGAAAACACACTTTTTACCGAAAGATTGCGACGTTCCTTAAAATGCTGGGCACTTTTGGTGCATAATCGGCCGATGGTCCGAACATATGAATTCTTGGTGATGATGGCACGGATCCTCAGTTAAATTTTCAAGCGAATCTGACTGGCGGATTGTGAGATATGAATTTTTAATTGTCCGAAAACCCTACATTCAGCACCGTTTTTCACTACGAAACCTCAAGTAATTTGCAAATTTGACGACCTTCCTCAAAGAATTGGCTTCCGAGCCGAACACGAAAGTTGTAGATATCGTCGAAACAGTGGAGACAACGCGGGAACTTAACTCATATCACCTTCCAAATAGTATTTGTGAATTTTCTCGTACTTACACTGTTTAAACCATTTTTCACACCGTATCTTCTTAAACCCATGAAAACTCTTTATTATTTTTCTTCAATTTTTGAATGACGAAATAAACGTCATTATTAACTTATAGCTCAAATAAAGAGGGCAAATTTTGGGGTGCAACACGCACACGGATCATTACAAAATTCAATTTACAAAGGTATTTGAAACTACATATGAGCATTCTAAAGCAATTGAAAAGTAATCGAAAAACAAGTGAGCTAAGCAAACTTAAGAGCCCATGGATAACCATGGATACAAAGGGTGCTAACACCTTCCCTTTGTATAACCTACCCCCTTACCCAGAATTTCTTAAAGGTCTTTTTTCTGTTTCTTTTATAAACCTTTCCTTAATTGGATAAAATAAAAGGTCGGTGGCGACTCTGTGAATTTTCAAAAATGCGAAAGCATTAAGCGATAAAAAAGAGTCAGTTCACGTATCTCTCCCGAACAGAGGTATGGCCCGAATTAAAAACGGAGGTCCACAGAACTGGCGACTCTGCTGGGGAGATACTTTCAAAAACAAAATGTTTTCAAAAGGGGTTACCTTAAGAGAATAGATCACTTCGATGTTTTCAATTGTTTGACTTGATTGCTCTATTTTTCAAAGGTTTGTTTGGGTATTTTGCTTGTGTGAAAGATTCTAACCCGAATCTCGAGATACCTTAAGTATATGACAATAGACCAAGGAAACTGTACGGCATGTACCGATACGGTTGATCTGGTAGTCATCGTTAGTGCGATACTTTGGTTTATACTGATGTCCCTTGAAAACGATCAAGGAGTATATTAGGCTTCCGAAATGTCATTAAACACTAATTTGTCTTAGAACCTTTTTAGTTGAACTTGACTTGTGGCCTATTAAGTGGCTAGCTTTGAAATTGATCGAAGTTAGTTATCCTCGAGGAATATTTTGATCGGCCGCTCGAGCGCCGTATTGAGATGTTACTTCCAAGGATCATAGAACCCGAATACTATTCTAGGACAGGTTTTAACCAACTCAACTTCAGTGGGGAGGGTATCACCTATCAGCTCCATGCAAGCCTTTAAACCTAAGGCTATTGTTTGATTTGTTTTTGTGTGCCACATGTTTGCATCATAAGCATATCATTTTCTCACAAAACACTTCAAGGATCAAAGAGTTTACCTTTGTTTTTGCAGGTAATGGCTCCCGCCACCCGAGATTACATCTGAATCAACATCTCAACGGTACCATCTGAACTAAAAGATTTAGTGTCAGAATTCCCCAGGAATGTTCAATTCACCGAAAGGCATGGTCACTTACTCCATTTGGTTACCTCAAAATTTGAAGAAGACATGATACGGGTCCTGTTCCAGTTCTTTGACCCTGAACATCATTGCTTTACCTTTCCTGATTACCAGTTGGTACCCACTTTGGAAGAATTCTTTGAACTAATTGGATTGTCTGTTCAAAATCAATTACCTTTCACTGGTTTAGAAAGGATTCCAAAACCTGAAGTCATTGCTGCTGCTTTACATCTGCGAAAATCAGAAATCGAGTCCAATTGGGAAACAAAGAGTGGAGTTAAGGGTTTACTTGCCAAGTTCTTATTGGAAAAGGCTCGACTACTGCTAGAAAACAAAAGTTATCCAACTTTTGAAGAAGTTATGGCACTTTTGATCTATGGGTTGGTTTTATTCCCTAATCCCGACCAGTTCATAAGTGTACACATCATCAACCTTTTCCTAATCCGTAACCCGGTACCAACATTGCTGGGAGACATTCTACATTCTCTACACACTCGTACCATGAAGAAACGAGGAACTCTCATGTGCTGTATACCACTATTGGCTAGGTGGTTTACATTTCATCTTCCCCGATCAGTGTTGAGAAATGAACAAAGAATGCAATGGTCTCGCAGGATTATGTCTTTGTCTTATTCAGATATCCGGTGGAACAACTTCTTTCAAAGAGACATTACTATCATTGATCATTGTGGAGAGTACCCTAATGTACCACTCCTTGGCATCAAAGGAGGCATCACTTACAATCCCTCTTTAGCTCTACGCCAATTCGGATATGCAAGGAGCAACGGTCCTCATGACATGATTATCCGTGGCATTGTGTTTGATTACGAGAATGATTCTCATAGACACCGACGAAGGTTCAAACATGCATGGGACAGTGTCTATAGAATAGAAAGCAAAACTTTGGGGCAATGGAATTCTATCCCTATGGAACCTTACCTCAGATGGGTCCGTACTCATGCTCAGAAACTCCTTATGCCATATCCCGCTGTTCTACCTGTGACTATTGAACCAGAGGTCGAAGGATATGAACCTCAAGTTATTCTACACCCGGATATGCCAACTGACCTAGAAGAGTTGCAAAAATATTGGGTTCAACTCAAAGAGGAAAGAGACACCTTCAAAGCATACTGTCAGGACTATGAGAGAAGAATATTGGAGCTCACCGGACAGCTTCAAGAAGAACAGCAGATCAACACATTCCTGGGGGCAAAGAGAAAGCGTCCAAGGGAGACCTGAGGGATCATTTATTTTATTTTTGTCTTGTAAGCCCAAATGAGGCAAAGAAAAAAGAGAATAAAAAAGAATTAACTAACGTTTGTTTCTTCTTTAACAAATCTAAACTCTAAGATCCTTGAAAACATTGCACACACATTTCACTTCATGCATTGCATATACATTTCATACATATACATTTCATACATTGCATACACATTGCATCCAATCATACACATTGCATAACAGGTTCACATGACGGATTTCTCATCTTCTCACTGTTTATTTCAGTCAGAAGAGATGGAATCTGAAATGAGCATCAAGAATCTCGAAGCACAGAATGCCCAAGTTCAAGTGGCAATTCTGGAACTGGCAAAGGGGCAACAAGAACCGAAAGCCCTGATAATCAAGAAGAAAAAGAAGCCCAAAGGATCTGTAGGCGTGAGTCACCTGAAAAGGAAGATCGAAATCCCAGTCAAAAAGTTCAAAAAGCCACCGATCCCTGAAACAATTGGTGATGATGAACAAGAAGACAATCAAAGCAACCAGGGTTCTGCTAAACCCTCTCTCTCTTCAAATGAAGAAAATGATCATTCTGGGGACGAACCGGATGATGACAAATACCAACAGCTGGAAGACCGTATGAAATCTATGGAGATACAAAAAGTACCTGGCTTAGATTTCAATGATCTGGGGCTCATCTCGGATATTGTTATCCCTCCAAAATTCAAAGTTCCTGTCTTTGCAAAATATGATGGAGTTTCTTGCCCGAAACTACATCTGAGATCCTATGTGAGGAAGATACAACCTCATACAACAGATAACAAATTGTGGATTCACTTCTTCCAAGAAAGTCTGTCGGGTACACAACTCGAGTGGTACTACCAGCTGGAAAATACCAAGGTTCATACTTGGGAAGAATTAGCTGCTGCTTTTTACAAACAGTACCAATACAATGCTGATCTTGCGCCAACCCGTACTCAACTAAGGGGCATGTCTATGGGACCAAAAGAAAGTTTCAAAGGATATGCACAAAAGTGGAGAGATATGGCTGGAAGGGTTCAACCACCCTTATCTGATCGCGAACTAGTCGACATGTTCATGGGCACTTTAACTGGCCCTTTCTATAGCCATTTGCTGGGAAGCTCATCATCAGGTTTCACTGACCTGATACTGACCGGAGAACGTGTCGAAAGTGGCATTCAAAATGGAAAAATTCAAATAGGTTCCTCCTCTGGTACTACAAAAGGCCCATCAGCGGGAGAAATGAGGTCAATGCAACACAAATTCAGAAAAGTCGCAAAAGTGAGCAGCATCAATCTGTAGGGGCAGTTCTGATCTCCACATCTGCACCTCAAAAAGATCAACAGCCAAAATATACGCATCGACCAGATGCACCAAGAAGAAATTTCACCAGAATCAACATGCCAATCTCTCAGGCATTGCAGCACTTGCTAAAAGCAGATCTGATCACATTAAAAGGTCCTCCAAAGAATGTCAACACTTCCTCTCCGAATTATCACCCTGATGCGACATGTGCCTATCACTCAAACTTTCCAGGACATGACGCAGATCACTGCTGGGCCCTGAAAAATAAAATACAAGATATGATAGATGCTGGGGAAATTGAGTTCGATCCTCCAGAAACTCCAAATGTCATCACTGCACCTATGCCAAAGCATGACAAAACTGTTAACGCTATCCTGGACACTGTTTACATCTATGATGTGAACGAATTATCAACTCCACTCTGCGAAGTCAAAGGAAAGCTAATCCGAGCTGGTTACTTCCCAGGATGTGACCCCGACTGCTTTTACTGCTCCTGCCTGCCCAATGGTTGTGAAAATATGAGGATGGGAATTCAAAAATGGATGGATCGCCGTATCATTATGTTTGAGAGGCTCCCTTCTATGGACGTGCTGTGCGAAGTCTTTCCAAACAGGATGAGAATAGAGGATGCCTCAGTGATCTCCAGCTTACCATTCAAAATCTCTGCCAAGGCTCCATTCAAAATTTCTGCTACACTCAAAGTGGCATCAGTAGTCATTGCTAGTCCAACTTCATTTCCATACTCCTCAGACAAAGCTGTCCCATGGGGATACGACACTAATGTTTACGTTCATGGAGTTAAGCAGGGTACCTCGACTGAAGAGACCGCAAAGTTAACTACTCCAACTGTGGGTAATATTGTGGGTACCAGCAAGATCACGAGAAGTGGAAGAATCTTTTCACCAGAAATTTCTCCAAATGTTGCTGCTGGTCCAGTCCGAGTCCCAGTTCCTAATCAAGATAACAGCGCTAGTGGCAAAGAGCCACAAGTTGAACAAGTTCAAACCCCGGTGGAGATCACTGCTGAGGATCCATCAAAGCAAGAAATGGAGGAAATATTGAAAATCATCTGCAAGAGTGATTACAATATTGTTGAGCAACTGGGGCACACCGCTTCAAAAATCTCAATGCTATCTCTGCTAAAATATTCAGAAGCTCATGCCAAAGCCCTGATGAAGTTCCTGAAAGCTGCGCATGTGCCTCAAGAGATCTCAGTCGACCAATTTGAGAATTGTGTTGCCAATCTAACCATGAGCAATGGTCTCGGTTTCTCTGATGTGGATCTAACCCCTGCTGGGAAAAATCACAACAAAGCCTTACATATCTCCATTGAATGTAATGGCACCACTCTATCTCATGTGCTAGTAGATAACGGTTCTTCTCTGAACGTGTTACCGAAAACAGTACTAGAAAAGCTTGACTTCGAAGGAATTGTGTTACAACCAAGTGATGTTGTGGTAAGAGCCTTTGACGGGTCAACCAGAACGGTATACGGAAAAGTGAATCTCCCAATCAGAGTGGGTTCTCAGATCTTTGATTCTATCTTTTACGTAATGGAAATTCACCCAGCCTACTCCTGTTTACTTGGACGTCCTTGGATACATGGGGCAAACGCTGTAACTTCTACCCTGCATCAGAAGTTAAAATATCCAGTAAAAGGAAAGATTGTCACAGTCTATGGCAAAGAGGAATATGTGGTTAGTCACCTAAGCAATTCCAAATATGTTGAGTTGGAGGACGAATTCATCGAAACTCCATGCCAATCATTTGAGGTGGTCTCCCCAGATGTCTCTACCACCAAGCATATTCCTGCTACTCCAACTACAACTATGGCTTCTCTCAAAGATGCCAAAGCCATGATTGAACAGGGTGATTGCACAGTATGGGGACAGCTTCCCGATATACCCTACAAGTCTGACAAGCTAGGCCTGGGCTATGATAGTGAAAATCAAAAGAATGATCAAGGTCCTCGTTCTGGAGGATTAATGTCACACTTCGTCAGCCAAGAAGTAAACGCTATTGAAGATGAATGAGTGTTCTTGAACCATATCATTCAGCCATATCCAGATGAGATTCCACCCATTTCCATGGGAATGTGGGATGCTGTGGGAGAACCAAATGGCGGGTATAATTATCAGTATGCCGCACCTCAGAATTCTTATATTGCTATGGAAGACCTTACCCCGACTGGATGGGGTGATCAAATTGGAAATGACGAAAGTTTCACAAGTCCCGTCACTGAGCAATATCAAAATCCACCCAAAGAAGTATGGGACACGCTAGGAGAACCCAGCGGCAAATATGACTATATGGTGAAATACTCCGCTCCTCCGAGCTCGCAAATTGCTATGGAGGACATTGTCCCAACTGGATGGGATGAACAGTACGATGATAATTTCGCTCTTGAAGAAGCCAGGGAAATACCAAATAACGAGGGTTGCTTTCTGTCAACATACACTCCTCATCAGGATGCACAAGTCTCTATTCAAAACATCATCCCGACTGCATGGGACGGCCTTATCGAGCATCTCGCTCAGCCAACAGAGATATCTCAGCCTGGGCTCTCGTATCCAGCAGAGTATATCCCTTATCCCGAAGGATCACCGGCTCATTTTCCCACTAATGAAATCAATGCTGTGGAAGATGAAGAAGACAACTACAACTGGAACAGCTGGGTACCCCCTGCTCACAACAGTGGATTGAACAACTGGAAAGCTGAGGATGTGATCTCCTTTGACCAGGAGTAAATGCCATTTCCTGTTTTCTTTGTGTATATTGTGCAAAGATAAGAATGGTTCCTGAACAATCGAACCATGAGCTTGAAAGCCGTGTGCCTTAGCACACCGGTCCTTCTATAAGGGCTTATCATATCATGATCATGTGCATTCAATAAAATCATGGGACGCTTGCATATTTAAATTTTATGATCCTTTTTCCTTCTTTCTTCGCTTTCAAATAGCTATGTTTTTTTCTTCACACACACTCACATAACTAACATGCAGATTCACATACACTCTGGATCCAGTCAACAACGATTCTGCTATTGCCCGTCATGACTTTGAAAATCCGATCTACCAAGCTGAGGACGAAAGTGAGGAAGATTGTGAAGTGCCAAGAGAAATTGCAAGGCTGCTAGAACAAGAAGACAAGGCCATACAGCCTCATGAGGAGCCAATTGAGGTCATCAACTTGGGCAGCAACGAAGAAATGAAAGAAGTCAAAATAGGGGCTGATTTAGAACACAACATCAAGCAAAGACTGATTCAAATGCTGCGAGACTACGTCGAGATATTCGCCTGGTCCTATGAAGATATGTCAGGCCTTGACACAGACATTGTAGTTCATCGCCTGCCAATCAAAGAAGGTAGCATTCCAGTCAAACAGAAACTACGAAGGAGTAAGCCTGATATGTCAAAAAAGATCAAAGACGAGGTTGAAAAACAGTTCAATGCCGGATTCCTAAAAGTTGTAAGTTATCCTCCTTGGATAGCTAACATCGTGCCTGTACCTAAAAAAGACGGGAAAGTCAGAATGTGCGTGGACTACAGAGATCTGAACCGGGCAAGCCCCAAAGATGATTTCCCTTTACCACACATCGATGTACTGGTTGACAATACCGCACAATGCAAGGTATTCTCCTTTATGGACGGATTCTCAGGGTACAATCAAATCAAGATGGCACCCGAAGACATGGAAAAAACAACCTTCACAACACCCTGGGGAACCTTTTGTTACAAAGTAATGCCCTTTGTTCTGAAAAACGCAGGAGCAACCTATCAACGTGCAATGGTAGCGCTATTTCATGATATGATTCATCAAGAAATAGAGGTGTATGTCGATGACATGATTGCAAAATCCAACACCGAGGAAGAACATCTGGGTCATTTACACAAGTTGTTTGACAGACTCAAGAAATACAAGTTGCGACTGAACCCAAATAAGTGTACCTTTGGAGTAAGATCCGGCAAACTCTTAGGTTTCATAGTCAGCAGCAAAGGTATTGAGGTTGATCCCGCCAAGGTTAAAGCCATTCAAGAAATGCCTATACCTCGTACCGAGAAACAAGTCAGAGGATTCTTGGGACGTCTAAATTACATCGCCCGATTCATTGCCCACATGACTACTACTTGTGTGCCGATCTTCAAACTTTTGAAGAAAGATCAAGTGGAAAGGTGGAATGACAAATTCCAGTTAGCCTTTGACAAAATCAAAGAATATCTCCAAAAACCTCCAATCTTGTTGCCACCTGTGGAAGGCAGACCTCTGATAATGTACCTAACTGTGTTAGAAGACTCAATGGGGTGTGTACTAGGACAACATGACGAATCCGGCCGAAAGGAGCACACAATCTACTATCTTAGCAAAAAGTTTACCGATTGTGAAACAAGATACTCACTACTCGAAAAAACTTGTTGTGCCTTAACTTGGGCAGCTCGCCGACTAAGACAGTACATGCTAAATCACACCACTTTCCTAATCTCCAAGATAGATCCCATCAAATACGTGTTCGAAAAACCTGCTCTCTCTGGAAGAATAGCGAGATGGCAAATGATCTTAACAGAATATGACATTCAATACACTTCACAAAAAGCAATCAAAGGAAGTGTGGTAGCTGATCATCTGGCTCATCAAGCAGTGGATGATTATCAAGCATTGAACTTTGACTTCCCAGACGAAGACATTATGCTAGTCAATGACTACAAACAACCAGGACCAGAAGAAGGACCCGAGCTAGGATCCCAGTGGACTATGGTTTTTGACGGAGCTTCTAATGCACTTGGCAATGGCATCGGAGCTGTGATCATTTCCCCCGCAGGAGGTTATACACCATTCACTGCCAGGTTATGCTTCATTTGCACTAACAATATAGCCGAATACGAAGCATGTATTCTGGGTCTTAAAGCTGCAATCGATCTAAGAATCAAATTCCTGGAAGTCTACGGAGACTCGGCCTTGGTAATCTACCAAGTCAAAGGGGAATGGGACACAAAGCACCCAAATCTAATTCCTTACAAAGAATATGTGCTGAGTTTGATTCCTTACTTCGAAGAAATCACTTTCGAACACATCCCACGCGAGGAAAATCAACTAGCTGATGCTTTAGCTACCATGTCATCCATGTTCAAAGTCAGGTGGGACAACGAGGCGCCTATGATCACCATTTACAGGCAAGATGAACCATCCTATTGCAATGAGATCGATACCGAAGGAACCGAGGAAAAACCATGGTTCCATGAAGTAAAAAGATATCTCGAAGCTCAGGAGTACCCTGAAGGGGCATCCATTAACGACAGAAAGTTTCTAAGGAGATTTGCTGCCAAATTCTTTCTAAGCAATGGAACCTTATACAAACGCAACCATGACTCGACTTTACTTCGCTGTGTAAACAAGAAGGAAGCAGAACAGATCATGGAAGAAATACACAATGGTGCCTTCGGTACTCATTCCAGTGGACATACAATGGCTAAAAAGATCCTGAGAGCGGGTTATTACTGGTCTACCATGGAAACAGACTGCCATCATCACTCCCGAACATGTCACAAATGCCAGATATACGTTGACAAAGTACATGTACCTCCAGTTCCATTAAGCGTCCTGACGGCTCCTTGGCCTTTTGCAATGTGGGGTATTGATATGATTGGAGAAATCAAACCTACTGCCTCCAACGGACATCGCTTTATCCTGGTCGCTATTGACTACTTCACAAAGTGGGTAGAAGCAGCTTCATTTGCTTCTGTTACCAAGAATGTGGTGGCCCGGTTCATCAAATACAATCTCATTTGTCGGTACGGCATCCCTGAACGGATTATCACGGACAATGGCACAAATCTAAACAACAGAATGATTACTGAACTTTGCACACAGTTCAAGATCAAGCATCATAATTCCTCTCCATATCGACCAAAGATGAACGGCGCGGTGGAAGCTGCCAACAAGAACATCAAGAAAATCATACAAAAAATGACAGTAACCTACAAAGACTGGCATGAGATGTTACCTTTTGCTCTTCATGGTTATCGCACATCTGCGCGTACTTCAACAGGGGCAACTCCATTTTCCTTAGTCTATGGTATGGAGGCAGTTCTTCCAATTGAAATTCAGATTCCTTCCCTAAGGATTATGAAAGAAGCCAATCTAGACGAAGACGACTGGATTCAAACACGGTTGGACCAGATAAACTTGATTGATGAGAAAAGGCTCGCAGCTATTTGTCATGGTCAGCTATACCAAAAGCGTATGATCAAAGCCTTCAACAAAAAAGTCAAAAGTCAAGCATACCAAACTGGTGGCTTGGTTGTCAAACGCATCATCTTACCACAAGGTGATCCCAGAGGCAAATGGACTCCCACCTACGAGGGACCATTCATAATCAAGAAAATATTCTCCGGCGGCGCCATGTTGCTTACCACCATGGATGGTGAGGATTTCCCACACCCTGTGAATGCTGACATAGTCAAAAAATACTTCGCTTAAAAAAAAAAAACAGCTCGCTAAGTTGAAAACCTGAAAGGGCAACTTAGGCAAAAAAATGAGCGTCTCGGTGGATTGAAAACCCGAAAGGGCGGTCCAGGCAAAAATTAGAGACTAAACAAATACTATCCCGGTAGGCTGAAAACCTGAAAGGGCAGCCTAGGCAAAAGTTAGGGAATGAAGCATACAACTATGTTCCGTTTAGCTGCCTACTCACCATCAAGATTCAACACCTCAAAGACACCGATCAGTCCAATCACTTTCTTCCAACAAGTGAGGGATGAGATGCTCAAAGACAGATTGGCAATAGCAGAATTGAAACTTGACTGGATCATTTTCACATAGCTATTTATTTTCATAAATATTTTCCAAAGCTTTCTGACAATTTCCTACTTCTAGGATTGTTGTCTCCCTGTGCTAACCAGCCTATCATGGCTCTTTTTCAAAAATCAATGCAGCTTAGGCTAAAAAATCACTATTTTCACGTTTTCTGTTTTAAATACGTAAACGTCCCAATGATAATTTTGAATGAACATGTGCATTTAAATATGATTGATGTTTACCAGGAAAAACAGGAATAGCATTCAGGAAATGTCCCAATTATCTGGACATCATCCCATCAGAAGAAAATCCCCAAGAGAAACGCGTTTCTCAGCAAATTCCTCAAAAAGATTTTCTCTTCAAAAGAAGTCTTATCCCCCAGCAGGGTTGTTCCAGATTACTATCTTCAGAAGGTGTGATCTCCGCACCCGGACTTGGTCAGATAGTGCATCGGAGGATTATGCATCTTCCTCATTCCCATTTGAAAGGGCATCAGAACTTCCAGCTACCTTTCATTCCCAAGTGATATTCAAAGATCCTTCAACAGAGTACCAGGGTTCTCAAAGAATTTCCCCAGCCGAGGGTACTCAAACAAGACAAAAGATCATCAACGATCACAATATAGTCATATCCAGATGACTGGCGGAAATTTATTTTCCCAAATAGAAGCTTGACATCTCACATTCATGCATCACATATTCACATTCATACATCATATTCATACATCATACATCATGCATCATGCGCATATTCATACGCATATTCATACACAACATAACATGCATATTTCTCCTTTAGCTCGAGAATATCTCACATTACATGCATCATAAACATTGCATATCACTAACTTGATTTTTCAGGCAGACGGATATCTTCGACAAAGATGTTCTCAATCACATGCAGTGTTCACCTGAATTCCATGAACGGTTCTCTCAGATATGATCAAGCCGAAGATTCATTCTGATCACTAACCAACTCAAAAACAGGCATTACAGGTCTAAAGCGATACCTCAGACGGTTGCAGAACGATCTAGCATCAAAGATCTAAAGCGATACCTCAGACGGTTCCAGAACGATCTAGCATTACAGATCTAAAGTTATACCTCAGACGGTTCCAAAACGATCTAACATTGCAGATCTAAAGCGATACCTCAGACGGTTCCAGAACGATCTAACATTGCAGATCTAAAGCGATACCTCAGACGGTTCCAAAACGATCTAACATTGCAGATCTAAAGCGATACCTCAGACGGTTCCAGAACGATCTAACATTGCAGATCTAAAGCGATACCTCAGACGGTTCCACAATGATCAACTTCCAAAATCTAAATCGGAAAAACTTTGGACAAGTTCCGTAACGATTATCTTCCAAGACTTAAAGCGGTAACCTTGGACGGTTCCGAAACAGTCAACACAAAGACTTTCAAATCCTTCATCAAGATATAATCAATGGATTCATTCTGATGAACAAACCATCAACACATTTTCTAGGTGGCATCTGAAAGCCCATCTCAGGTAATGTTTCAATCTGCCAACAACATTCCGCAGACGACATTCAAATGCAACTTCCAACATCTCTTCTGATCAAGGTAAGTGCAAATTTTCAGGGCATCTAAATATTCAATCATCTTCTACCTTCAGATTTCAGACAATCTCTTCAGGTTTAAGAAGATTGAATAGGGGCAACTGTTATACCCCAAAATTTGCCCACATCTTTTTTCAAGAAAACTCCAATCTAAAAATTAAGAGTCTCATATAATTATGGATTATTTCAACAAATATCCTGACATATGAAACACTTAGTTTTTAGAATTTTTCTTATACAGTAATTTGGCCTGCAGTTGAATTTATTCTTACGCAAACGCCAAATACTGTTTATTACTTCACACTTGCTATTTATTTATTTACAGATAAATAGTACTGACACAATTGGTACAGAGTTAAATCTTTTTGCAGGCTCAGAATCAGGAAACTCAGACTGTACTGGTAACAAGTAGATTATTATTATCTTTTGTTTCCCACTAATTTTTGTACTATATTCCATTATTTTCAAAAATCTTTTCAAATCTCTTTTTCAAAAATCAAATCTCTCTTTTTCCCAACACTATCTCCACTTTCTTTCAAATCTTACTTCCACTCAAAATTTCCTTTTGTACAGAATCACATCATTCCCCAACGTCTCTATCCTTCTTTCCACTCTATAAATACCTCTCATTTTTTCATAAAAATATCACATCAAATTCTAATTCATCTCTCAAATTTCTACTTCATAATCCATCCTTTCTTCTTTCCCGACAAAATGGCAAAGCGGTGGGAAACGTGTTTTCTTATGGTCATCACCATTGCTACGGTGATCATGTCTTTCTTCTGTCTACATAGCCCGGAACACTGTGGACCTGGGATGCTTATGCTCCCAATCATCTACATGTTACTATTTGTAGCATGGGTTATCAATCGTCATTCTTAAAATTTGCCGTATTTCTTATTTCTTAAATGTACCGTTTATTCGTCGTACTGTTCAATATAGTATGTAATATTTGTACTGTCAGTATTAAATATTGTACTATTTGTCATAATATTGCTTAATTACTCAGATAATATTTTATGTGTTTTCTGCCAGTCAAATATGCATTTTTCTGTGCATTAAATGATTTTCAGGGTTATTATCGGTAATTTTGCCCGCATACAGTAAATATTAGTTATTTATTATGTCTGTGTTTTTTAACAAGTCATGTAAATAAACTTTCATTTTTCACATAAAACAAAAGCAAAAACAACAAAAAAAGAAAATTAACTTTGACTGTTGATTTTTCACTCTAACTGCTACATCAATACCTGGACAGTCAGTTGACAGCCAAATTGCTGGCAGTACAATTCTCAGTGTTTTGTACCATCAATCAAATCAATCTTTCACAATTCAAAATTCCAAGATTTTTGTTCTAGAAGTCTTCTGAATATCACGCGATTAGCAGAGACTCAACACTGCACAAAAATCAGGTACGTTTAACTGTCTCCTACATAAACAGTCCCTGACTAGGGTTTTCTTGTTTTTACAGGAGAAACAAGTTTTTGAGACCTCAAATGGATTTCATGCACATCCATACATCTCAAAGTACCATCATACAAACTTTCAAACTTCAATTCACTCAGACGCACCGTCAGCAGCTCAAACAGTCAACAGACGACCCGTTTGACCAAAAAGTCAACAGACAGTCAAAAATGAAATTTTTTGTCAAAATCCATATTTTGTCAAAGGATTCATCATTTGATCATTGGATGATCATAATTCATCAAGGGAAGATCAAAAATCAACAAAACCCTAAGATTCAAAATTAGGGTTTTTACCTGAAAAGTCAACTCAACTTTGACTGGTCATAACTCTCTCATCCTTCATCCAAAAAATTTAAACCAAAGCTCATTTTGAAGGAAATTCAATTATCTTTCAAATGCCATTGATCCCATGGTCATTGGATTCACCATTTGAAAAATATGATCAAAGACATTACAGGTCATTTTCAAAGTCAACAAAAAGACACTCTTTTCAAAAGGACACACAAGGAGCATCAAAAATCATTTTGACATGAGACCAAAGGCATTGGTTAGAGGACTCTTTGAGGTTTCCAAAAAGTGCAAGATCTCCTTCATATGACAAAAATTGAGGGATTTACACCTTGTTGAAGTTGGCTAAATTTTGGAAAATGCATAAAACCAACATTGTTCAAAAATGCATTTTTTCCAAAAGGGGCCAAGTTTTCATGGTTCAAACATCATTTCCATAATATTATGGGCCTCCCACGACCAAGACTAAGCCCATAACATTTTTCATCCATTTTTGCTTGATTTTTTCTTATTTTAAGATTAAATTAAAAGGAAAAATGAAAGGATAATGGATAGCTTGAATTCCAAGCATGACTCATCAATATGACTCATTCAACTCTGTCTCAAGGCAAAGTACAGCAGAGGGAGAGAAGAAAATCAAGCCATAGTGGCTTAAATGCCAAGCTACATATGTGGAAAAAGTCAAGATTCTAGCAAAAGCACTTATTGCTTTCTAGCTTAGATTTTAAGCACCTCAATGCTTATAAATAGACTCCAATACTTCAGTAATATAGAAAGAAAAGTTTAGAAACAAAGCCTTGCTCATAACACACTTGTAACCACTTGGAACTTTTTGAAAGAAATTCAAAATTCGAATTTTAGTTTCTAACTAGTTTCAGTTCAAACTAAGCATTCAAACATCATCCTTGAACATCAATAAACGTATCCCAATCAATTGCAAGCCTTGAAGCTCACTAAATCGAGCTATACAGGCCATAATTTGTTCGAACCTAAATCAACTCGTATCTGGTTATTCACGCATGCTTAACAAGATGTAGACATATATTTGAGTTTGGTTTGATGTGTAGATCATTTCTGGAAACTTAATTGAAGTTTGAACACGTATACACGAAACTACCATTTTAGGGTTCTTCATCTCAAAATTAGGGCTTTCCAAATTAGGCAAAATTACAAGTTCAAACATGTCCCATTGAATTCGTATGGACCAGACGAATTCAACCATGGCATCGCGCCAGATTTATATCACGTTTTACTTGTATTCGCTATTTTTTGCAGGTGTAATAGGTGGGAGCTTTTACACCACCTGCAAACGCAAGGTGTAAAAGGGTGGTTGTGATGAAGAAGATGATGCGTGGCTCCTCCCTATTGGCCAGGGCGCGCGCGTTTTTTTTAAAATAACTTTTGATCCTGTGCTTT
Organism: Vicia villosa; assembly: GCF_029867415.1. Lineage (NCBI taxonomy): Eukaryota > Viridiplantae > Streptophyta > Magnoliopsida > Fabales > Fabaceae > Vicia > Vicia villosa. Next base: position 166,232,246 of record NC_081181.1, read on the forward strand.
GCAGTCCACGCTTTTGCCATGTGTCTCAATTTAATCACCTTCTGATCCACTTGCCAGCTCATCCTGCGTACCAGACACGCTAGCCCATGATATAGACTCTCAATCCAACCACACCTGATCAGTATCCTTTTATTTTCTATTTTATTTTAATTTTCTTTGTAAATAGGCTAGTTTACATTTCCTGCACAATCGATGTAATAGCGTAGATTTACTTTCCGCACTTTACATTTCCGCATTTTAATTTCCAGCAAATATAAACTGCGTGTATGTCAAAGATAAAATTGAACCGTTAGATCACTAACTTCAAAGATAAAATATCTGAATCCAATCACAATCACACTTGCACCTCTTAAGGTAATCCCTTCTCATTCTTTTCAAAATCAAAGTCAAAATTCTACTGTTTTGAGTACAAAATCGAACCTTTTGTTTATATCCGGTGAAAGGATATATTTTTAAAGGAAATAAGGATAAAGACCTTACAACTCAGGGTAGACCTCCTAGTTTGCTTGCTCAAATCAAAACAAACAAAATTCTCATACACTATTGTTTTTCAAAACAAAACTCTCCAAAAAGACAATACTTTGTATACATCCAAACACGGATCATTACAAAGTTAACGTTCTTTTCAAAACATCTTTCGAAAGATAAACAAGCATTTTGTATACATCCGCACACGGATCATTACAAAATTCAATTTACAAAGGTATTTGAAACTACATATGAGCATTCTAAAGCAATTGAAAAGTAATCGAAAAACAAGTGAGCTAAGCAAACTTAAGAGCCCATGGATAACCATGGATACAAAGGGTGCTAACACCTTCCCTTTGTATAACCTACCCCCTTACCCAGAATTTCTTAAAGGTCTTTTTTCTGTTTCTTTTATAAACCTTTCCTTAATTGGATAAAATAAAAGGTCGGTGGCGACTCTGTGAATTTTCAAAAATGCGAAAGCATTAAGCGATAAAAAAGATTCATTTCACGTATCTCTCCCGAACAGAGGTATGGCCCGAATTAAAAACGGAGGTCCACACATTCCATATTGACTGTTTGGTCTCCATTCGAACGCAGATGATCCAGGGGTAAATAACTGGTTTGCAGCATTCGTCGAGGCAAGTTGCATTTCGCTCGCACTTAAGGATGGAGGCGCGGTAGTCGATACTGAAACTGGAATAGTCCCTGTCGTTGCTGTATTGTTTTCAGGTATAGCCTGGGAACTATCCATGGGTCTCGATCCATTCGGACCCGGTATGTTCTGCGCTCCTTGAGTAGAAGTCGAAACATGCGTAGAATTTGCCGCTCCTGTTCCTGACCCTTGTGGGGGATCTTGATCTCCCCCTGCACTGGTCGTAACGACCATTTTCTTGTTGTACCTTCGTTTGGGAATCGGTTGTGCACTGTTTGTTAATTTACCGTTCCTAAGGTTCATACAAGGTCTTGATATTTTCTAGACAAAACAAAACAATCGATTAATAACAATCTGTTTGACACTGTCCCACCGGGTGTGCCAATTTGTTTACGGTGATTTCTGGTAAACAACCGCTAGTCTTCCAAACTATAATAAATATGATTTGGTTACTCGCAGGATCGACTAGATTGATCCTAGGACATAGTCAAAAAGGTTGTTATTCATGATAGTTCGAATTATGTCTATGATTGATGTGTCTCGAAATAAGAAATACTTAAACAAAGAAATAAAGATTAGCAATCACCTTGTTATACACGTAAATATAACACCAGTGAAAGGTGAATTAAAGATAAAATATAAGACAAAACTGTAAAAGTGCGAGAATCTTAAAGTGCAGAAAAGTTAAATGCTTCGAAGATAAATGACATGAAAATAAAGAGTGCAGGAATGTAAACGACAGAAAGTAAATGAAACGCAGTAATATCGAAAGATACTTGAATAAAGGAAAATACACATGTATTTAAAATGGTGTTGGTGTCATACGTACATTTCTCAGCGAACTCTTTCTCTTAACACTTGATACTTGAGCAATATGTGAGTGATTTGTACAAAATGAACATACGGAATCCTAATACTAAGACCCTTATTTATACTAGTTTCGACCCTAACGGTCCTACACTAATCTAATGCCACGTTGCCCGCAGAAAATCTAGGGACGCCATCTGTCTTCGTGTGGTTACATAAACTACTTCGAAATTCAAATCATCCCGCCTGAATCTCCCTTCGACGTGTGGCAACATAATCAGAGTCGAGAATGCCACGAAACCACGCTAAGCCTCAGTACTTCGCATATTTCGCAAAAACGTCTAAGTCCCAAAGACTATTCTTTTCGAATTTAACTTCAGTGCTAACTATCTTTGTTCCAACTTAAACATCATTCTCGAAGCATGGCCATCAGTAACCATTTTTATCTTCAAAGATGATCATCAGTAACCATCTTCCTTTGAATTCCAAATCTTCGAAGGACATTCTCCTCAAACGAAATCTTCAGCTAACATACGTCTGCTGTTTGGTCGACCACTTTTATTCCGACGCATTAAATCATTATGCCAAACTGTTTGCCCCTCGTACACAGGCCAATATGCCTCCATCGCTACCACCGAAAAGTAATTGTCGTATACGTTGAGCAACGTTGATACCTTGTAAATTTCTGATACCAATGGTAATGCATCAAAGTGAGTATGTGAACATGCTGCAATGACATGGGAGCAAGGCATGCGATAGGCTTGAAATTGGCCACAGTCGCACCAACGATCTGGTTCAATATTTTTTTATAGGATTTCACGAGATTTCGGACCCGTGCGAAACCGACGAATGCTCCCGACCCTTGGATTGTGTCTTATGTTGAACGTGCGGGATTTGGGAAGGTAATGAATTTAATACATACCTTAATTGATACTAAGTTTATATTAGCCTTGTGTGAGCGTTGGAGGCCCGAGACTCATACTTTTCACCTTCCAACGGGTGAATGTACCGTCACGCTAGAGGACGTGTACATGTTATTGGGTCTCTCAACAAATGGAAAAGCTATGTTTGGAAATGTACAACAACCCAATGCTCTATGCGTCGAAATGTTGGGTGTAGATTTAATAGAGGGTGAGGGCCGAGAAAGAGGTAGGGGCCAAGGTATTAAGCTTGCTGGCCTTCAAAAAAGTTATGATGACCTTAAGTTGAATGAGTTTTCTAGCGAAGAAAGTAAACTATATAAAACTAGAATGTATATTATGTTATTATTTGGTAGGTTTCTATTTCCTGAAGGAACGGGGAATAATGTCAATTTTATGTACTTGTGTCTACTTGAGGACATTGATGAAATTAAGACGTATAGTTAGGGTTCGGCGGTGTTGGCATACCTCTATAGCTCCTTGTGCAAATGTGCAGCAAAGGATACTTGTACATTTAATGGACGTGCATTCTTGCTACAAGCATGGGGATGGTGGAGAATGCCAGTATTAGCCCCTGAAAACCCGCACATTTACGTTTTCCCTTACGCGTCAAGGTAACTTAATGGTCTTATTTTAATTAGTGTATTTTTTTCTATTATTAATTGTAACTATATTGATTTTTATTTTTGGATGTGTTTAGGTTTAATGCAACTGGGTTGGATTACACCAATACGCCTGTAAACAAAATAATTTTTTACCGCCAACTATTGGATCGACTTCGACCCCAAGATGTAATACCACTAAAAATTTCCATCTTCTAAATATATTTGTAAAATAGACTATCTTCTATAATTTGAAATTAATATTTTTTTCGTTACAGTTTATTTGGAGACCGTACTTGGGATTGGACCATGAACCCGAACCTATAGAGGCGGCTGTTTGGACGGCAAAATCACCCATCATACGGTTCACCACTGTGGAGATGCACCAAATTGACTGTGTGAAGCTCCAATTCGGCATGCATCAAGGTATCCCTGACCCCCCTGAGTAATTGGAACCTTGGCATCTGCAAAAGGTTAGCCAACAGTTGTACGTACTTAATTGGAAGACGTTTGCTAAAGAGCACCGTAAAATATGGGCTTGTCGTTCCACTACTGTCCTACAATTTCCTGTGGCGCCGGCCGAAATGAAACCAACGGCTGAATATGTCAACTGGTACAGAATGGTCACAAATCCCGAAATGTTTGTGTCTGACCCTTTCTATTTGGCAGACCCGCGAGCACAACAACCATATTTTGGAGGACAACAACAACCGCCACCATATTTCCAACAACAACAACAACAAAATTTCCAACAACAACAACCGCCACCATATTTCCAACATCAATAACCACCACCAACTTTCCAACAACAAAATTACCCACAACAACAACCACCCAATTACCAACAACAACCAATAAACCAACAAACACCTATTTACCAGCAACAACAACAATCCCAACAATACCACCGCCAACAACCATTTCAAACTCAACCACAAACTCAACCCCACCACCTACGCTTCCAAGAACTCAATATGGCGGGCTTTTCCAGATCACCACCACTTACCCCCGACATAGGCATACAAGAAGAATACCCGCCATACAACTCATTCGACCAACAAACATCACAATACCCCAATCAACCATTGAACTTCAATACACCACCACAACCAATGTATTTTAACCAAACCGAACCCACCACCAACTTCCAAAGACCAAACTTCGAGGCCGCACCCACTAGGAGAAATTTCAACCCACCAAGACAAAGCTTTGAAGGCGCCGCGGGCACCCGCCTTTCCTATAGCGGGAATTCTAGATGTCAAGGACGGCTCACAGATTTTGTAGACCCGGAATGCATTGAGGGGCCGTCGACTCAAACACAAGAGGAACCAAATAAAGGGGGGCGTCGTCGCAGGAATAGGGGAGCACTCCCAACTCGTGAACCTTCGACACGAGTTATTAGACAATCTGAGTGCGGATCGTACCATGGTCCACGCGGCGGTTAATAGAAATTTAATTATTATAATCATTAATGTATTTTGTGTTTTTTTAATTTTAATGTACTTTTTTAATTATGATTAATGGTTAATGTATTTGGTACTTTTTTATTTATTGATATTATTTTTCCAAACTAAAAAAATAGTTACAAATAATAGGTAAAATAAATTATACAAAAAAGTAAAAAAAAAAAGGGGGGAGGTGTTGTTATTTTGGTAATTTATTTGAAATACTTGTTATTTCTGGAATTTTTTTTAAAAAATTGGTTATTCAAAAAAAAAATTCTCCTTTGAGTATAGCGCTTAATAAATTATTTCTTATAAAAAAAACTACAATCTAATTAGATCTAAATAATATAAAAGAAAATTTAAAATGATTGAAATACTGATGTGTCTTCACGTTTGTTGTTACGTAAATATTTTCTAACTTGTGGCATAGAAAACACAAAATGAACTTACAAATATTTATCGCAATATTTGTATTTAAAAAAAGTGTTAAATAAATTTGGAGCCCCTAAATATTTTAATCTTTAATTGTTATTTTTTTAAAAAAAATTTCAAGTCTTCTTAATTTTTTTCATTTATAATTTTGGTCCTTCTTATTAACGTATGTTGACTGAGGCTAACGTGACATGTCAAATGTAATTTTTGTGATATACGGGTGTACATGTCACAATTCCAGTGTAGGAAAGATTCGGACATATTCCGTGGCAATTTGATACCATTTTATATTATTTATATTAATTAAAGTTATTGCGACAAAAAATTTGTCACTAAGATAAGATAAAAATCATACATAAATCTAAAAACGGCAGCTAATTCATAGTTAATTCAAACACAATATTCTTATAGCCTAGAGTCAATATTTTTTTCTATTATTTTTTTGCATGAAAGTTTGTAACATTATATGGATCTCTCTCACAAAAATTAAGTTTTTTTTTACATGAGATGACTTAAAAATACATTTTTTTAAGCGTTGATTTTCCATAAAACAAAACAACGCAAACTTTGTCGTATGATTGAATTTAAAGCTAATATTTTGCAATGACTTATCTCATAACACGTCAAAAGGATCTACAAAGTTTCATGTCATTTCGAATAAGTCTCCATTTATTTAAATTTTTTTATTGAAAGACACATAAATGTAATTTTTTCAAGAGACGTAAATACACATAGGTCTCCAAATCACATTTTGATCAATTTTTTTTATAATATCTATGACAACTAATCAATAAGTTAGTTTGATGGTGAAGATCGATGAGATGAGTTAGGAGTGTGCGCATCTCTAAATTTTAGGTATAAATTTTTTAGATGTCAACGATTTATTTGTTGAATTAGCTAATATAGAAATGTTCTAATTGATCCTCGCCATTAATAGACGGATGGCTTGATTCCCCTACTAATCAGTCGTTAAATTAGATATCGAGTTTTTAAAAAGAAAAAGTGAATAAGGTGGAAGATTTAACCTGCCACCCCCATATTGATCCTCACATATTTTCTTAATGACAAAAATATCTTTGCTATTATTTTTCCAGAAAAAATTTACATATTTATTAAAAAAAACACTTTTACTAGGTTGTAAAATTCAAATTTTTTAATAGTTAAAATGAAATTTATTGTACGACTTTTCGCACTTTCACGAAAATTTGCTTTTTTATCGAAAATTGTGGAAAATCAGGTATATTTTGAAAAAAATATTGCACTTATACCGAAAATAGCAGAATTGCAGGTGAAAAAATGCTAGAAATTTTGAAATTTTCGGTATTTATTTGAAAAAATCAAAACATACCGGCAATTTTTAAAATTTTGGGTTAGCAACTAAAACTTCCGGAAATTTTAAATTTTTCAGTATACCAAAAGTTTTACTTATATTCATTATTTTCGATAATGTAGAATAATGCTTTATTTGTGTGGTCCATAACTGGCAGGATCTTCTACAGAATTTACGCAGTTCTTCACCACTATGTTTTCTATGAAACTATTTCAAAATTTAAAGGTTTTCCCGTCTCTATGATATTGATAATTTACTCTTTATATGTTGTAAATGACATATATTTTAGTCTCAATCTAAAGTATTAGTATGGGCACATACTATGTATATATTTAGGGCCGACCCAATCAATATGGAGGCCCTGTTCTAATATTAAAAATAGGCCTAAATTTTGAGATTAAATTATTTTTTTTCAATTTTTCTCTTTTACTGCAAGAAAAAAACTAAAATATCTCACTCTCTTTTGTATTCATTAATAAGTGATGATCAATTTATTTCGTAGTATTTACGAGCAAACGATCTCCTAGTAATCTTATTGGGAAATTGAGTTCCCACATTAAATTTAAACATTACATTAATAGCAAGAAAATCAATTACATTAATTAGAGAAAATTATAAATTAATTATAAACAACAATTGACAATTAGTAGTTAGAAACATTGACGGGTAGTAATTAGAAATTAGCTAAAAAAACATTGACAATTAGTAATTAGAAAATTAGCCAAAAAATAAAAAGCTAAACTAACATCGTAACATAATAATATTATTATATAATATCCAAGTAATGTTTATCCACATAATAACATTATAACATTGAAAATTGATACTCTATTGACTCAATTTTTTTTTTCTTTTATAAAAAATTAACTACCCAACTGCTGTTCATCATCATCATCATCCACAAAATAACCATCCAATTGCAATTAAATTAGTACTATAATATTAATTAATAATTATGACATAGATTTAAGATCTTAACAAAATTCAAAAAAAAATTATCAGCAAACAACTCACAGTCACATACTACTCTATTGTTCAATGAATGATACAAGAAAATAAAAGAGAAGAAAAAAAAACCTACCTGACCGAGGAGATGAAAGAGATAAATAACAATGTCAGTAATCCGTATTGAAGAGTAATTCAATAGAAGATGGACTGATCTTCTGATGGTTACTCAGAAGATAGTTTTGACCAGAAGATGTTATCTGGGTCCCATTAGCTTAGCTGTTTAGTAGTAAGGGTACTTTAGTATTTTTGTAGTACTGTACTGTTTGTACCTTAGACTTATTCACTAAGTTTACTGTTTTAGGGCTTATGTGGCAAGATTTTCTTTTCTTATAAATAGCCTTGTAATAGCTATCATTAATAGTAGAATACAACATTTATTCTCTCATCTCTTTTGCGCCGTTATTCTCTTTGTCACCATCTTTATTCATTGTGCACCAACAATTGGTATCTAGAGCTCCGGTTCCAAACACAGGGAAACACGAGTGAACGTGAGTTTGTGTGACTGTGTGATTGATTTTGTTTCTGGGAAACAAAAGTTGTGTTGAATCACATTTTTTCTTGACTGTTTGTGGGTTGGGAAACACTGTGTGAGTGTGAGTGAAATCTGTTTTTGTCTGCACAAGTTTAAAGATGAGTGGAAGCAACTTGAATACCAAACTTCTAGTTCTTGATGGTAAAAATTGGAATAGATGGATGATTCAAATGCGTGTATTATTTGGTGCTCAAGATGTTCTAGATCTTGTCACTGGAGGATATATTCCGGTTGCAGCGGATGCAACGGAAGAACAAAGAGAAGCGCAGAGAGAGACGAAGAAGAGAGACCAAAAGGCGTTGTTCTTCATCCATCAGTGTGTGGATGTGAATGTGTTTGAGAAGATTGCTGATTCTATGACGTCAAAGGAGGCGTGGGATATACTGGTCAGGTGTTACGGTGGTGACGTATCAGTGAAGAAGGTGAAGCTTCAATCCCTGAGAAAGCAATATGAGAATCTCAACATGAAGAACAATGAGAAAGTCTCTGAGTATATCTCTAGAGTGATTGTGATCACTAATGAGATGAAGGCTTGTGGAGAAACTCTTTCTGAACAAGTAATCATAGAGAAGATATTGAGGTCACTTACTCCTCAATTTGATTATATTGTTGTATCCATTGAACATTCTAAAGATCTGGAAACCATGAGAATAGAAGAGTTGCAAAGCAGTTTAGAAGCACAAGAGTTGCGTCTGACTGAGAGAACTTTTGAGAGAGAAGTTGAGCAAGCTCTGAAGGCTTCTTTTGTCAAGAAGGACCAGAAGCATAGACGTGGTGATAGATTCCAGAAGGAAGCCTCAACTTCTGATGAGAAGAGATATCAGAAGGGAAAGGATAAGAAGAAAGTTCAATGTTACTGTTGCAAACAGTTTGGCCATTTTGCTAGAGACTGTTTGGCAAACAAAGGAAGGAGATCAGAAGAAGAAAATATAGCCAGAGGAGGATCAGATGATGAACCTGTGCTATTGATGGCTTCAGAGTCGGACAAAAGATGTTCGTCAGAATGGTGGTATATGGACACTGGGTGTTCAAATCACTTGACTGGAAACAAACAATGGCTGATAGACTTTGACTCTGAAAGGAGGACAAAGATCAGATGTGCTGATGATAAGTACCTATATGCAGAAGGTATGGGAAATGTCAAAGCCAAAGTGAAGAATGGAAAGACTGTTCTGATCAAGGATGTTTGGTATGTTCCTGGAATCAGAAGCAATCTGATGAGTGTGGGTCAGCTCATTGAGAAAGGTTTCTCAGTTGTTATGAAGAACAACATCTTGAAGTTGTATGATCCCAATCAGAAGTTGATTATGCAATCTGAACAGGGAATCAACAGAACATTCAAGGTGAATGTAGAAACAGCTGAAACAGAGTGTCTGAGTGCTGAAGGCTCAAAAGGTGATAGTAAGCTGTGGCACAAGAGGTTGGGGCACTTGAACTATAGAAGTCTGGGGCATCTAAGTTCTAAGAAGCTCGTACGTGGCATTCCTAAGATTGTAAAGCCTGAGAAGTCATGTGAGGTATGCATGAAAGGCAAACAACCCAGATTGCCATTTGTATCAGAAGTTACTCCAAGAGCAAAGCATGCTCTGGGAGTAGTGCACTCTGATGTGTGTGGACCATTTCCAGAACCTTCACTTGGAGGAAATAGGTATTTTGTGTCTTTTGTGGATGAGTTCACAAGAATGACGTGGGTAACTCTCATTAAGTTTAAGAATGAGGTGTTTACAGAATTCCAGAAGTTCAAGGTGAAGGCTGAGAAGCAGAGTGGTCAGAAGATAAAGATTCTCAGAACCGATGGTGGAGGCGAGTATAACTCTACAGAATTCCAGAAGTTCTGTGATGATAATGGAATTGAGCATGAAGTTACTGCTCCTTATACTCCTCAACACAATGGTCTTGCTGAACGTAGAAACCGTACTTTGCTTGATATGACGAGAAGTATGCTTAAAGAGAAGAAGCTTCCTCATACTCTATGGGGAGAAGCTGTTGCTACTGCAGCATATGTGCTCAACAGGTGTCCAACGAAGAGGCTGAAGGAAATTGTTCCTTTAGAGAAGTGGACTAAAGAGAAACAGAGTGTTAGTCATCTGAAGGTTTTTGGTTCTGTGTGTTACAAACACGTTCCAGAAGCTAGAAGGAAGAAGCTGGATGATAGAAGCAAAGTGATGTTATTGGTGGGGTACCATAGTACAGGTGCATACAAGCTCTATTGTCCAGAGACTAACAAAGTTGAAGTCAACAGAGACGTCATTGTGAAGGAATCATAAGTTTGGGATTGGAGAAAGTCTCAACCAACTTCTGATGTAGAGATAACTTTTGAAGAAAAGTTAGAGTCAGAAGATGAAGAATCTTCTGAAGACGAGTCAGAAGATGAAGCATCTTCTGAAGATGAGTCAGATGGAGAATCTGATTCTGATCCAGATTCTGATGATGATCCAGAGTCTGGTGGTAGTCATGATTCTGGAAGGGAAAACTCTGAAGACATAGGGTCTGGAGGACAAGCTTCTGGAGATGATCATGGAGGTGGTGACTCTGGAGTAGCTGACTCTGAAGTAGCTCAGCGACCACAAAGAGTCAGAACTATACCAAGAAGGTTTACAGATTTTGACATGTTGCAAGACACAGAAGTTGACTCAGAAGGAGAGGTCATTCAGTGCGCCATGTTAGTAGATTCTGAACCAGTGAGTATAGAAGAAGCGCTCAAGAAGAAGGTCTGGCTGAATGCCATGAAAGAAGAACTTGAGGCTATAGAAAGAAACAAAACTTGGAAGCTGACAGAACTTCCAAAGAAGAAGAAAGCCATCAGCGTCAGATGGGTTTTCAAAGTAAAGCTGAAGCCAGATGGATCAGTTGGTAAACACAAAGCAAGGCTAGTGGCTAGAGGTTTTCTTCAGAAACCTGGACTAGATTACTTTGAGGTGTTTGCTCCTGTAGCTAGACATGAAACAATCAGACTGGTGATTGCGTTAGCTGCGAACAGAGGTTGGTCCTTGATGCATCTGGATGTAAAGTCTGCATTTCTGAACGGTCCATTACAAGAGGAGGTATACGTGTCACAACCCCCTGGCTTTGTGAAAAAGAATAAGGAAGGGATGGTGTACAAATTACACAAAGCTCTGTATGGATTGAAGCAAGTGCCCAGAGCTTGGAATTTGAAAATTGATTCATTTTTCAAGAAGCAAGGGTTTCAGAAGTGTGAGATGGAATATGGAGTTTATGTGCAACATTCTGGAAGCAATATGATTATGTTGTGTCTTTATGTTGATGACATATTGCTTACGGGGAGTTGTCCAGAAGATCTGATGAAGTTCAAGAAGGTGCTGATGAATGAGTTTGAGATTACAGACCTTGGGAAAATGTCATATTTTCTAGGGATGGAGATTTTGTACTCAGAAGATGGTATCATTCTGCATCAGTTGAAGTATGAGTTAGAACTTCTGAAGAAATTCAAGTTGGAGAATTGCAAAGCTGCTGTTACACCGTCAGAAGTGAATCAGAAGTTGGACTCTGATTCTGAAGGTGAAGATGTTGATGCTACGGTATTCAAACAGCTGGTTGGTTCTCTAAGGTATTTGTGTAATACCAGGCCTGATATATGCTATGCAGTTGGATTGGTTAGTAGGTTCATGAGTAAACCTAAGTGGTCCCATTACCAAGCTGCTGTCAGAGTCTTGAGATATGTCAAGGGAACTCTGAAGTTTGGCATATTATTTCCTTATGGGAGAAAGGAAGAATCAGAGTTATTGAGTTATTCTGATTCTGATTGGTGTGGAGACAGAGTTGATAGAAGGAGTACTTCTGGATATTTGTTCATGTTTCTGGGAGGCCCTATCTCTTGGAGTTCCAAGAAGCAACCTGTTGTTGCTCTATCAACCTGTGAAGCTGAGTACATCGGAGGCGCTGTAGCTGCATGTCAAGCTGTGTGGCTTCTGAATCTATTAGAAGACCTGAAGATTAGGGTGAAGAAGCCTCTGAAGCTGATGATTAATAACAAGTCTGCAATCAATCTTGCCAAGAATCCGGTGTTACACGGAAGAAGCAAGCATATTGAGACTAAGTATCATTTCTTGAGAAGCCAAGTCCAGAATGGAACATTAGAAGTTGTGCACTGTAGCACTCAGAAGCAAGTGGCAGATGTTCTGACGAAGGCGATCAAGACGGATCAATTTCTGCTCTTGAGGGATGGAATTGGCGTTGTCAGTTTTGATTGAAGAATATGAATTAAGGGATGGTATTGAAGAGTAATTCAATATTCAGAAGATGGACTGATCTTCTGATGGTTACTCAGAAGATAGTTTTGACCAGAAGATGTTATCTGGGTCCCATTAGCTTAGCTGTTTAGTAGTAAGGGTACTTTAGTATTTTTGTAGTACTGTACTGTTTGTACCTTAGACTTGTTCACTAAGTTTACTGTTTTTGGGCTTATGTGGCAAGATTTTCTTTTCTTATAAATAGCCTTGTAATAGCTATCATTAATAGTAGAATACAACATTTATTCTCTCATCTCTTTTGCGCCGTTATTCTCTTTGTCACCATCTTTATTCATTGTGCACCAACAATCCGAAGCCACGTTCGTTTTGCCGTATCTTCTTTGACGTCGTAAACTGATGGCGGACGGTGGTGCGGCGTTTTGTTACAGTGATGCGGTAAGAAGATTCCTTACAGATTTACAGTGGCGCAGTGTTTAGTTATGGTGGTGCGGTATTTCTGTTACGGCTGTGTTACTAACCGTGTGCAGCGCTAACATAAGGAGAGAAAGAGGGAGAAGAGCTAAAGCTTTGTTTTCCTTATTTATTTCACAGCTTTGAGAACCGAGAAGAGAGGGGGGAGAGAGCCAACGTTTGGTTTACCGTGTTTCAACTTTGGCGGCTCTGAGAAAAGGAAGACACAGTAATATTTAATTTTCCTTTTTTTTATATTGAGTAATAATAGTAATATTGGGCCCCCAGGATTGTGAGAGGCCCAGTGCTAAAGCACTGCCTGCAACTGGAAAGGGCCGGGCCTGATATATTTTATCGGGTGATTTTTTTATCAAGTCAGTTATTAAAAAAAATTAATGCAGAAAAATTTGAAAATTTTACCTTGTTGAAAGAGGTCCACAAACAGGTAGACTAGGTTATAAAAATTTGTCAATAAACATGTCCATATTATTCATGGGATCTAACATACTTTAAAATATATTTTTTCTGGTCTAAATTATAAGTAAATATTATCTTTTTAAGTTCATTGAGTAATGAATGTATCTGATCTATATAAAAGATCAAATACTTTCATTATTCAATAAACTTAAAAAGAGAATATTCACTTATAATAATGGCCAAAGAAAATACAAGTTTTAGAAAAATGGATTTAAGAACCTCTCAAAATTTGTTCTCCAAAGATCACAACTATGTATAATTAGTGATAGAGAAAGCAGTGTAAATAAAAGCTTATGTATGGGTCTGCATACCTCTGTTATTACACTAATTAATACAAGAGCATATTTCACAAATCACATTTCAAAGATACTTTGAGGGTGTGTGGATAGTATTTGCCATGCAAGTCCTAGTGGTTAGGCCCATAACATCTTTTGTTTGTTGAGTATCACAATGGTTGAACTATCTAGGCCCGTGTCCAGCTTTGATTTGTGTGCGATTTTTGTTGGTTCAAAAAAGATGGTTAATATAAAATAAAATAAAAAGTTTATACAAAAAATAGTTAAATTAAAACTTACATGGGGCGTGACAATGTAGATTGAATTTTCATCATATTAGTTCTCTAGTTTTTTATATAATTAAATTATTAATAAAACATAAATTCCTTCCAAAAATAAAATATAAAATATAAAATATTAACAATGAAAATATGGAATTTTTTATTAAATATTTGTTGTCACATCTCTATCAATGTGACTTGTAAGTTTATTGTTCATTATTATGCAAAATAACTCCAAATTTATTTGCGGAAAGATTCTTTTAAGGTTTAGTAACTTGAGAACGATATTTAAAAATTTAAAAGTAAAGATATCAAAATCTTAGTTTGTCTATTGATGATAACTATCTTTTTTTTTTTTAGGAATTCAATCGTTGAAAGAATCAGTGAGTATCTTATGGAGAAATATGACTCCTTTTTGTTGTTGTTAATAATAGAAAAATATGATTTTGATAAAAGCGCGGTTGCCTTATTTTCATTAAAGTTGTCATATCTATCATCACTAAATTATTTCTTGGAAATTTCTTTACCCACCTTTCTATGGGTCACCCCAGCGAAAACCCCAGTTTACCCCTGCTTCGGAAATGCATTTCTGAATTTTTTTTTTTTTAAATTTTTCCAGACTTCGGAAATGCATCTCCGAAAACACCAAATGGAGGGTGTTTTCGGAGATGCACTTCCGAAAACACTTTTTTTCAGATTTTAGTGTAATTCGAAAGTGAATTTCCGAATTATGCAAAAGTCTATTTTTTTATGTTTTTTCTAATAGTCCCGTACGAAAGATATACAAATCGTATAATATATACAAAACGGAAAAGCCGAACAAAACAAACGACATATCAACGTAAAATACTAATATAATAAATAAAATTCAAATAATATATACAGACCGAGTCATAGTGTGCGAAATATATAATCCGAATACAAAAAAAAAATAAACCCGGACCCCTACTGGGTATGTCAAACCCTCTCTCCCTGGGACCTCCTCTGCCGCCTGTATGCCGTCACACGGCCCGCTCAGTGACGATCCTCTCCATCACGGCGACTGCCTCTGGACCGCCCTGATCAACGATACCTCGATCCAACGCGTCCCGCCCAAGCATCTCTATCCGCAGACAGATCGGCAGAATATCAATGGCATGGTCATCCTCGGCCTGCTGGTTCTCCAGGATCTCCTCGTGTGCTGGCCTAGGAGCGCCGGGAGCGTCGGGTCTCATCAGAGGATGTGACACCCAATAGAACCATGTGACATACCCCTCCACACTGTGCCAGTCCTGGGTGACCCGAATGCGACGATACTCCTCCGGGACCACATGACGCTCTCAATCCTCAAATATGCCAGTGAGCTGCACTCGGGTCACTGTGTCGGGAGCAGCCTCAAAAGGTGACCTGGGTATCATCTGCACAAATCCAAACTGCCGCATGCACCGCTCAGGGAGATACCGCACCATGGTGTTGGTCCCGCACGCCAACCAGCCAGAATATAACGAGATGCTGTCAAAGGGGACAACATCAGTGTAGTCGCTGAATGGCCTCCAACAGATGTCATCGTGCATCGTGCGGTCGAGGTACCCACGGTATGGTCTCACTGCATTGTTCCCCCTCTGGAGAACGTATCGGGCGGCCCTGGGCATCTCGTCCTCGTACTCAGGATCAACGCGGAAGCCGTGGATGCGGGGGAAGTAGGAGATGATCCAGCTCTGAAACACAAACACGATAATGTATTAAAAATAAATATGAAACATAAATAAATGTGAAACAATTAAAATGAAACGTACCGTAAGTAGTGTGCAGGATCCGCTCAACTGCCTGGTCCTCCAGTTGGAGGCCTCATTCAGCTTCTGGTATAGGTATGCCAAAACAGCTGACCCCCAGTTCCACTGGTTAACGGTAGTCAAGTCCATGAAATAGCGGAGGTAGGTCACGTCGACGTACCTTGCACTCTTGTCCACAAAGAGTGCAACGCCTACCACAAACATGTACCAGCACCGGAGAGCGCAGCCACGATGATACTGCACAAATAGGGCGTCATCCGCCTCCTCAGATTCGGCCTCCGCCACAAGGTGGTGCTCGAAATAAGATTTCAGTGTGGTGAACCGGATATGAGGCCCATTTGTCGTCTGGCACTCAAAGTCAGCAACTTCTGGCTCCATACCCAAATAGAGCGCCATCCACTCAATAGCTTCGATCCTCTGGATCCGGGAGTGGTCCATCAGCGTCCCCCTGATCGGCAAGTGGAGAAGACACTGCACATCGTGCAAGGTGATCGTCATCTCCCCAACTGGTAAGTGGAAAGAAGACGTCTCCCTGTGCCACCTCTCCACAAAGGCACCCTACATGCCGTGGCTGATGGTGGTATACCCCGTCATGCACAGCCCACTAAGCCCTGAAGCTCTCACCGCGTCGTTAAACAACTCAGCCTCCGGTTTAAAGAGATTGAAAACCTTCCGGGAGTGGTTCACCTGTTTCAAAGTCTCTCTCTCCTGTTACAACAAAAACAAATAAAAAAGTATGTTAATTAGACCGTTAAGAAAATGTTGAATAAACGGCTAAATTAAAAACGGTTAAATAATAAAGTCGGGCAAATTATAAAAAATACCTCTCCCCCCAGATACGCCGAGCGACGTGCTCGTGGTAGGTAATCAGCAAGGTAGTGTCACTGGGCCCTCCCGGGTAGCCCTCCTCCTGCTCCTCCTCCTCCTCCCCGTGTGGAGGGTCAACATCCGGTACCTCCTCCGCCTCGTGGTATGTAACTGCCTCCTCCTCATCCTCCTCCTCCTCTCATTGGCGGGAAGAAGATACCCGAGCCAGACGACTCCTCGATCCAGATGCAGAAGTACCCTCGTCCATCTGCAAGGGAACTCGCACACGTCCCCGTCCCTGCGTCGACGCCAGCTGCGCCGCCCGCTCGCGTCCAGCCGACGCAGTCTAGGTCTCTCTACCCTGTCTGATGTGTGCTGGGTTGCCTGCCATGTTCCTGAAAAGAATTGAAATCAATAAGAATGCGAAACAATTGAAAAAACAAAAAAAAAATGAAATTCTGGACCACTTCGGAAGTTCATTTCCGAAATTGGGAATGGAGGTGTTTTCGGAAATGAACTTCCGAATCACCCCTGCGAAGCTCACTTCTGCAACTTCCATGGCAGACCCCAAAATCCAACATTAAAACAACTTATAATACTTCTAAACAACCTAAATACTACTAACAACCTACCCCTATATCATTTTTGCAATTTCTAACAACCCTAACATGCATTTGAATTATGGATCTAAGGATTATAAAACTTACAAATTGAAGTGATTGAGAAGCTTTTGAATGTAGTAGTGCAAGTAGATGGAGCCTTTGATGTAGCCTTGGAAGTGGTTTGCAAAAAATCTCTTTGGGGTTGAGTTTGAAGTTGATTTAGGGTAAATGAATTGGGGGGGAGGGGGCTGTTTTGCTAAATCTGCAAAACGCGCAGTATTTCGGAAATGCACTTCCGAAATGCTGTTTTCGAAAATGCATTTCCAAAATAAGACAAATTTTGAAAAAAAAAAAGGCGCTTTCGGAGATGCATCTCCGAAAATAACATTTTCTTGCATTTCGAAAATACATTTCCGAAGTAAGAGGTATATGTGGTTTTTCACCAGAGGTGACCAAGAAAGTAGGGAGGTGGGTAAAGAAATTTCCTTATTTCTTTCATTTAGACCTTTTACACATTGTTTTTAAAATTGAATCTTTATTTTTAAAAAAAGTATTGGAGGAGAGGGTCGTAAAAGTGCTTAAGGTTCATTAATATAAGTGGATTGTAGTATATTGTGTTCGTGATTCGTGTGGCTTTAGCACTCGTAACACATAATATTTAACATGATTTTACGGGGATATTAATGTTATGGTGTAAAGCTGACAAAGATGGACGTTAGTTTAATAAGTTGAATAATATAAAAAGGGATATGAATGTGGTTGCTTAGAGGATTCAAATTGAATTCAACTTAGTGGAGGGATATCCTAAGTTTTGACGATGGTTTGATAGAATTGGGGCAAATCATCTTTTTAAAAAGATATTTAAAAGATTGGGCAATTATAATAATACTTTTTTTTAGCTCGATCTATTGTTGGAGGTGTGGCTTGGGGTCCTTTGTGTGTTCGATACAATAGGTTGTCTAGTTTAGTTGTGGGTAAATACATTATGGTGACAAATATATTTAAGTATATTGATTGGTCTTGGAAACACCTATCTAGTTCATAAAAGAGGGAGTGAACTTAGATTCAACGGTCAATTATGATGAAGGTCTGATGTCTAGATGTTCCACTTTAAAGGAAGAAGAACTTGCAAATACTCTGATGTTTAAGTCAGTGATATTCAAAAGATAGCGGTTTTAGGGTTAAAATAGTGTATGTTGATTTGACACATTTGTTAAAATTTTATAGTAGGGTTCTAAGGTTATTAAGGACCTAGAACCTTCTAATTTGGAAGTTGTAAGAAATGACAAATGTCATAGGATCCTCCAAATGTATGATGTAGTGGCTATGCTCCTTCTACTTGTAGGTCCATTTATGGTTATCCATTGTTAGAACCTTCTCGTAAATAACTACTATAAAGGAGTGACGATGTCAACCTAACTATTGTTAGTGTACTCCTAACTCGTGGGATTCTTTTTCACCACTACATGGTTAGTAGATTTGACGCTAGCAATTCTAGGTTGAGGGTGAATTTAATGTTCCCCCTCCAGAATTTAGGTGTGATGATTAAAGTATGAGAAATCATAGTATAGTGATCTGCATTATCGATAACTTTTCCTTGGTACTTCCACGTGTCCCTAAGTGATTAGCTTCTTGTGTTTTCTGGATTTTAAGGTTTTCCTTTGATCTTCTAGGTTTCTTGGTTAAAACACTATCTATAAATAAGGATTATTTGCTTCTTACTCCCCCTTGCTATATTCTTTGTCTATGCTTCTTTCTTAATATTTAGTTATTTGCCTTTGTGGCTTCCAACTCCTCGTCATTGCATTCATCTTTCCACGAAGATTTGTATCTTGGTATGATCATTTCCTTCTTCTTGACATGTCTATTTTCTTTATGTTCTAAAACCCAAGTAAAATGGTGTTTACTGATGGTGACATTGTTTGTTACATGTTGAGTATTATCGTGAAATACTTTAAAAATTATAAACGGTGGTGACGCCTTCTTAAGGTATCCCCTTATTTTTATAAGTTGTCTGAAGCTTGAAGAATCTACTAATGTGATTTTTGGGTTGAAGGGGAGTAACGAGTGTTTGGAATGTTTTCACTGTCTGACCCTCTTTTAGGGACAAGTTTTGTAGTTGAATCTCCTCGATATCCCAATGGTAATCTTTTTACGCCTCATGGAATGGAATGGTCGAGGGATGTCATTTACCTTGTATAGCTTGTGTCGGGTTCAGTTTATTCTCGTCTAGATGGGTTACAATCATTTAATCTAGGATCGGATATGGGGAACCTGATTGAATGGGTTGTCACTGTCTCTTCCTAGGAGTACCGTATATGTGGTTGATGCCTTATAAGTATTTTTCCATGTATAAAGTTACTTTTTGAAAGACTGGGTTGCAATTTCCCTTTACTCTATTCAAGCATCATCAGTTGGTGAATATGTTTTTGGTTCCTTTATAAGTTTATCTCTTTATTTGAGCTTACATAAGGGGTCTCTAGAACTCGTATGTCGTCGTTAAAGAGAGACTTTGGGTCTACGTCTTGTACACTAAGATTTACATAAACTAGGGATTCTTCTGTCACATCCAAGGTTCGTTTACATTTAAGCATTTTGTTCATGTTTTCAAAACTTTGCCATTTTCACCCATTAGTTTTAGGTGGCAATATGTTGTTGTTATGCCTCTTATTGTGACTTCTCATGAGATGATATGTGTCACCAATACTTCGTGCAAGATGCATTTTAATCGATTTTGGTCTTGTGATCATTATAAGTGACATCGGGAAAGCGTGTATCTCAAACCCTAAGACCAAAAGGGATTTTGATGTTGAGTTTTTTAGAATTATTTTGAATTATGTGATGTCCTTTGATATGTGAACTTCACCTTGCCGTACATACATGGTATCCTTGTTTGTCTCTGCAAAATAAGAGTCTTTTTCTATGTTTAGTATGTCGTGATATCATGATTTTTTATTTTCCTCTTACATATCGTTTACTAACGTGTTCTGTTTGTTTTGTAGCTAAAATTGTTAGTGCGAACATTATTAGATATAATTTGGACCAAAAATACAAATTCTCTTGCACGGGTACTTCTACTGCAGGTCCTTTTAATGTTGTCTAATCTAATCACTTCACAATTATGTGGACCTGAAAGTAATGAAGAGATTACTGACTATTTCATGTTATTGTCCCTCGCAATACCAAAGAAAGGACATGTCACTCTCGATGAAGCCTGCGAAAATGGCTTGTGATAGAAATTGCTTAATATTTCCAAGAATGTTTCCCTCCATCTTAACTATTCTTTCTTTGACCCCTTTAGAACTTTGCTACTTAGTGTATGAGGAGGACGCCAAATGTGCAGTCGACTTGGGACCTTTAAGGCGTCAAGAGGCCATTTCATAGTGCATTGCTTGTGTGGCCCAAATGATGGCCATAAATTTCTTTTCTTTGAGGTTTTGATGAATTATATTTTCTTTTCTTTTCTAGTGATTTTAACCATTTTCTGAGAGAAGTCTAAGAGGATGTGAATCGAGAACTATATATGCAAACTAAGTTAGATGATGGGTGGTAAAAGTTGAAGTAATGTGACTAAAGCGGTGTCGAGAAAATTTGGGAGTGGCTAATAAAAAATGTGAAGCCTCTGAGAGCAAAGTGGAAAATATTTTGGGTGCATAGGGTTCATTTTTTATGAAAAAAAGGATATGGCCGAGACAATATCTATGATGTATTTACAAAACGGGATAATTGTGGAGGTTTAACTATAGGAGGTCGAGAAGAGGATCATGTTTCTCATTAAAGAGGATGAAAACTCGAAGAATATTTGTAATGTAGGTTATATTCTTAACGCGCGCGCGCGGGGGTGGGGGGGGGGGGGAGATGAAAGTCCTTAGCACGAAGAATACTTAACTTAAATCATAAGAAATCACATGAAAAATCCCAACAATCACATTTCATATGTTAACCTTATTTCACTTCCCCTAACTTCAATTTAGTTCTATAAACAAAACGGCATTTCTAAAAACTTCTCTTAGAATCATAAAGATTATGTAACTACTTTGATATCTCATCATTCATTGTGGATATTATATATATATATACTTACCACTGTGTTTGTACTATACATCAACAAAATGGTGTTGTTTTCAGGGACTGATATTTAGATATTATAAGATTTTCGATAATTTTCATAATTTTAAATACTCTTTTAAATTGTTCATATATATATGCATAAATTTAATTATTTAAACTATTGAAACAATTGTCAAAGCTTCCATAACAAGTCAAAGAAATGCAATAAGGGCCTAAGCACAAACTAGTTTTTTATTGTGAGCTTTGTGCAGGAGACTGTCGCGGTGCAAAAAATCTTTGAGGCGTGCTCAAAATCAATGAACTCGTCACCAAAATTTATTTAAAACTGAAAAACATTGATTAAACCTTTAAAGAACAAAAATATGGTTTTCACAACCAAATTTAGGTCCGAGATTCAATTAAGCGCATGGAAGGTATTAGCACCCTTCAACATTATTTAAAGAAAACAGTTACCTCTTATTAATTTTGCAAAATATATTGTTTACCTTATTATATTGATTTTATCCTAATCATTAAGCACAAAGTATGACCTATTTACAAGAAAAAAGGGGGCGGAATGGTTTTTTATTATTAATGTGCTTGACAATATTTGATTCTTGCTCCTACATATTTTTCGGTGCGATGGAGAATTCAAAGTTACATGGTTCTTGGTAGAAAAATGTTGTATGTTGTTTGATTGGTTATGATTATTTTTAGGAAAAAGACAAGTGTTAGAATAAGCCAGCTATACGACATGTATCAAAATACTCGAAGATAAAAGGGATATACATCTAATTGATCATTTTTTTAATCCAAATTTTGTTTATAAAAGAAAATAGTCAACATGAATTGAGTCTTAGCCTTTTAAATGAAATACAAGTGTTTGGATAAGCAAGCGATAAGACTTGTGTCCTAACACTCGAGGATAAAAGAGATTTACATCCAATTAATTATTTCTTAATCCATTTTAGTTTAATGAAAAATATGATATTCAAAATGACCAACTTGTACAAGTTGCATCTTAAAAACCCAACATTTAGATAGACGTACAAATATTTAACCGCTCACAAGATTTTATTTTTTTTACTTTTTATTATTTTGATAAAAACATATGAACTTTTTGACATGGGTAAATCATAATATTTTTGCATTAAAAAAAATGTTCAAAGAAAATATTTAGTCATTTTAATAAAATAAAATAGTAGTACATTTTTTTTGTTTATTATTGATTCACAACACTAAAGTGCAAATAAAAAAAATCTAAAAGTTTTAAAGATAATTAAATGAAATAGAAATATAATTTTGTTTTTATTTATTGCTTATTGTTGATTAGAAAAATAAAAATAAAACATCAATATAATACAATTAAAAAACATTCTAATTAAATACAACATAAAAATATCTTTATGTTATGAATAAATTAATGGGTTAGGCCAAAGAAACAAGCTCAACTAAGGCTCAATTCTAACATTAACTTAAATTAAACCCTTGAACACAAAATAATAAAGCAGCCTCATAGCAAAACAACAAAGTAAAATAAAAATAGTAAAACAAGGAAACAACAAAATAGTAGAAACACCAACATAACAAAACAACAAAAACAATAAGTCAGCAAAATAGCAAAAACAAGAAGACACCAAAACAGAAAATAGCAAAAACAACGAGAAACATACAAATTTGGCCGAGTGGAGGCTCGATCGGAGCAAGGGGTTGTGCGTAGTGGGTCATTGTGCTTGGAGCAATGGCACAATAATCCTCTTCTTTTTGTTTATTGTTTTTCATTTTTGATTCGCTATGGTGTTATGTTGTTGTTGTATTCTATTGTTGTTGTTGTGTTCTATTTTGCTGAATTTGAATGGAGAAAAAAATTCGTGATAGTAGTTAGCAGAGTAATTTTATGCTTGTGTTTTTTTGGATTTGTGATATGTTTTGTGACTTTCCAAAAGTTCTCTATTTCGATACTTTTCTACCATATTGATACTAAAATATTAGGTCAATAAAGGAAAAAAATGATATTGGTAAATGCAATAAAAAAATGTTTTGTGAGATATTTGTCATATTGGTAAAAGATCCTTACAAATAAATTTCATATATACTTGATTTTTTTGTGATTTTTATTTATGTAATTTTTATAGTAAATGTGTGTTTTTTTAAAAATATTTAAAGATTAAATAATTTTATTTTTTAAAAAATATTTGTAGATTATTTGCAACGAAATAAAAAATGGTGAATATATGACAAATGACTGAAATGACCATCCCACAAGTTATTGTTCTCTGCTAGATGAATGAGTGAATATTCTAAACAATGGCAATATAAAAATAACAACAACTCAAATTAGAAACAAGGATGGAGACAAGAAACACAACCTTCCAACAAAAAACATATGTACCATAATTACAACTACTAAATTACAACCAGACTCTTTCTCAACAAGACAAATTTCAAAATTAGAGGATACTTTAAATCAGTTTATGCAACTGTGAAAATAAACCTAAAAAACATTATTGCATCAATTAAAATCTTGAAACTCGGGTTTGTCAAATAGCCAAGCAATTAGCTGATGAACAAGGTGGAGAATTTTATGTCAACAATCAAACCAACCAGAAGGAGCACTACAAAGCCATTACAACTTGGAGCAATAGAGAAAGTGGAAACAATAGTAATGAAGAAACAGAAAGAGTTGTCGTTGAGTTAAAAGAAAAACAAGAGGGAAAGGAAAGTTGTTGTTGTTTATTGGTTTGTGTATAGACAACAGAGATAAACTTTGTTTGAAATCAAAATTTGTGGTAAATATCGGTGACGATTGTGCTAGAGAATCGGGTTCCATTTAGAGACGATGACATCGTGGAGTCCAAACTTGCACACAATCTTTTGCCAGTAGTAACAGAGAACTCTTTCGGCTGTGTTTTTGGCGACAACTTCCGCTTCTATCTACTTTATGAAATAATCATAACCTATAATAAAAAACTTTAGTTGCCCTAGCACTAGGGTGAATAATCCTAGGATGTCCACAACCATTGGTAAAAAGGATAGAGCAATGTCATGGGATGAAGAAGTTCACCTAGGGCGTGATGGGGGTCGGGGTGTCTCTGATATTGGTCACACCTTTTGATGAAGGTTACCTTGTCCTTTAGCAATGTGGGCTAATAATATCTCTCCCTTAATATCTTGTGGGTGAGAGCTTTAACACAATTATGATTTTCGCAGCCCCTTGGTGAACCTCGACGAGGACTAGAGAGGTCACATGCTCCCCACAAACATCTAGAATTAGGGAGGCTCTTCCCAACCTATAAAGTTTTCCTCCAAGGAGGGCGTACTTTGCAGTCTTCTTCTAGACCTTCTTTACTTCCCCTTCATCTTGAAGGTGTTATCCCTCCTCCAGGTATTATAGTATAGAAGACATTCAACTTGATTCTGGGGTGACCTCTAAGGTGTAGACCTCTCCCTCCTCAATATTGGGGGTGGCAATAGCCTCTTGAATTACTGTTCGATTAAACCTCGCTGCTTTTGAATTGGCGAGTTTCGATGGGAGGTCGGCCCTAAAGTTTTGTTCCCTAGGAACGTTCTCAACTTTGAAAGATGTAAAGTGTGTTGATAAACTTCGTACCTTATGGATATATTTTACCAACTGCGATTCTTTGTCCTGATACTTATTGGTTACTTGGTTGGTGACTAGCTGGAATCGTTTTTGGCCTTCAACCTAGTGGCACTTATTTCTAGGTAGAAAACCATGCTACCGATAATAGCTTTTTATTGTCATTGGTTATTATTAGCTTTAAACTCAAACTTCAGTGCTTGTTTGATCAATATGCTTATTTAAACTCAAACTACATATGCCTTTGTGTCCTTTTTCTTTGCTTCTGGACGAGCACTGAGCTCATCGCTTGATCAGTGACTGAAAGATAAAGGATCATTGGAGATCATTCCCTCGGGAGAGTGAAGATAGGCAGTAACCTGAGGAAGGCATTTATTTTAGATAAATCCTCCTCACACTCTCTAGACCACTCAAACCTTTTCTTCTGCATTAGGGAGGCAAAGAAGAGGAAAGCCTTGTTTCCCTCACAAGAGAAGAAATGGGATATGACAACAAGGCGATGATGTTAGTGGTGCTCCTCATGTCAATGAGTACTTATCACTTTTCTAGTCTTTCTCAGCATGAACCCAAGGAACTTTCCTGCCTGTACCTCGAAGGAACACTTGGCGGGATTCAGACGCATGTTGTACTTATGACTGAGTGTAGGACATCTTCTATGTCTACATCATGGCTATGTCATTTGTTAGTATTCACTATCATGTCATCAACATGTACCTATAGGTTCCATCCTATCTAAATGGAGGACGTGGCGTCTATAAGTCGCTTATAAGTGGCTCCAACATTCTTAAGGCCGAAGGGCATGACATTGTATTAGTATTTTGCATGATCTGACATGAACATCATCTTTGGTTCATCCTGGGGGCCATTCTGATCTAGTTGCACCTTGAGTAGGCATCCATAAATCTCAACGTGTGATAAGCCGATGACCCATCAATCAAGAAGTTAATATCGGACAAAGGATATGAGTCCTTGGGGAAGGCCGTGTTAAAGTCTATGACGTCCACGCACATGCGCCACTTGCTCTCACCAGGTTTGATATTTTGTCTTTATGATGAACTGGATGCTGGATAGCTTGCCAACTTCTTCGATAATGGCGACTCTTTTCTCCTCACCAACTTTCTACTTCCTGAGTGCCACTGGCTTTGCATAAGGGTTAATAGCAAGATGATGGCACACTACTCTAGTGTTTATTCCTGGTATATCCAAGTTAGTCCAAGTGAACCAAGTCAATGTTTCTGGTGATTTAGTCGAATAACTCACACTCTTCTTCCTTGGTGAGCGAGATACCTATCTTCGTCACCTGGTAGGATGAAGGACCTATCCGGAATTCCTTAATATCCTTTATGGGTATGAGCCTCTTATTGTCTCTACTTAATCTAGGATCCCAACTATCGGTGTATGCATCCATCGCTTCGGGGAAGGGGACACCCACAAGGGCTAGCTCTTCCTTTTCCATTGATAGGAAGCTCCAGTAACATGCTTAGGCGCTTTTTCGGTCACCTTAAACCTTCCCAATTCTCCCATTAGGTAGTGGATATTTTAGAACTAGGTACTGGGTGGAAATGATCACCCCTAACGCATTAATGGAGGGTCTTTCTAGAAGGATGTTATATGATAATAAAGTGTCCATTATGAGGTAATTGACTTTAATCACCTTAGATTTGATCCCACGTCGTAGGTTGTTTCGAGGTCTACGAGACCATTTACTTGTATATGCTCGCCTGATAAGATTACTAAAGATCCTTGGAATGTCTAGATGTTACTGGGATCGAGTTGGAGTTTCTAGAAGAATCCCATTATAGGATGTCAGCTGGGTTATCGGGGTCTATCAAGATTCATTTAATATCCAAATTTTCGTGTTGCATTGTGATGACCAGGGGTCGTTATCGCGAGAGAGTATTCTGATGGCGTCGTTATTAGAAAAAGTAATGTTGGCTCTTGACTCTCCCTGGTCAGCTTTGGAGAGGCCCAGGGATATCACATTCGCGAGTAGTACTTTTCTGGCATACCTCCTCTAGGAGGAGTTGGAGCTTCCTCCTATAAGGAAACCTCCCACAATAGTGTTAACCACAAAATGTAAATATTCATTGGAAATCTTCAAGAGAATGTGGTAAGAATGATAATGACAAAGGTGTGACCCAAGTTAGTTTGACTAGGGCCCCACAGTGGATGTCACTGGGCTTCTCAAAAAGTACAGGAGTGTGTGGTAATCTAGTAGAGATGACCGGAGCCCTTAGTATTTTTCTAGTGGTTAGGGCTTTCCCCCCATAGCGAGAGACCCTGTTGGTGGAATTTTGGGATACCGTGAGAGCAAGCTTGCTTGAGTGAGAAGCTTTATGTTTATGCCTTATTTTAGGTTAGTTATGATCCCCCTCTTCAACTCTAAGGTTAGGGTATTTATAGAGATACTCTTGGACCTATGGTATCTTTGGGAATGACAATTGTCCACTCAGTCAATGATGGAATGTTGAATCCCTATTTCATAGGGAGATGTGGGTTAGTCTATTGATCTTGACTTCTCCCTAATCGGGGAATGTCTTTTCTCATGTTTTCACGACTAAGCGATCAGGGAGCACTTAAGACGAGACGATCCCTTATGACGGACAACATGTAGGAGTAGCCCCTTAAGGACAATTGGGCAGTCCTCCGGCCCTTAATTAATCTTTTTACCAATATATCACTATAATATTTTATTTGAATAAATCACGAAAACTAAAAATAAAAAGTTTTGATATTAAATTTATTAATAACTTGTACTATTTTTATAAATTTATTACTATTCAAAAGAGAAAATTAATTAATATTTTCAAAAGAGTATTTATTACCTATTGAAAAAACAAATCATATAATTAAAATATGATAACAAATAAAATAATGTATATAATTAAAAATTTAAAAGGTGTCTAACTTTCTTTTTTATCAAGTAATCTACCAACTAAACTGTTTTAACGAGATTAAAACAGGACAAAAAAATTTAAAACTTATATTCATATATAAAAGTAATACTAATTATTTATATTTAAAGATAAATTAATAATATTAATTATAAATCTCATTAAGACAATTTGATTAATAATTATATAGAAATACCTAATTGCACGAACATGAACACGAATTTATAATATTTTATTTATTTATTTTTAAAATTTGAAATTCTAACTAATAAATTACTATATTAACAAACATTATTAATAATTATATCTAAAAATATATATTAAATTCCGGTGTTAATTTAAAAGAAGGTTTAAATTTTAAAGACAAACATTTTAAGAAAAAACTTATAATTAGGGTAGATAGAGTATTTGTTTTCTTATCTCACAAAACTCAATGCAAGTTTTCACATAACCAATAAAAAATCTTCATGATAAATGAGGTAGCTCTCCTACCTTCATCAAAATTCTATAAATGCTCCCACTTTCTCTCTATGTATTGTTCCATTATCGCTCCTCTCTCATCTCTTGTGGTCCATTTTTGTGCTTCACAAATTGGCCATATAGTACACTGCCCCTAGGTCCTCTTCTCCAAACATGGCCATGGCAAAATTACTTGGAGTTTTGATCTTGATCCTCATTGCAATTTCCATGCTTCAAACGATGGTTAGAAGAAACTCATATCTACATGATTAACATGCATATATAAGATACTCATTTTTGAATACGTTCTTTGTTTTTGAGGTTTTGAAAGTTCCTAGTAAATTTTTTTGCTTGATTTTGTAGGTTATGGCTTCTCATGGACATGGAGGCCACCACTATAATGACAAGGTATGTAGCTTGTTTTCTCTTCTCTCTTCTCCCTTTTGGATTTAAAATCTTTGAAATACAAAAATCCCGACTTAAAAAGTTTTTAGGGTTAAATATGTTCTTAATCCCTATAAAATTACCAAAAATGGTTTTTAGTCCCTATAAAAAAATATTGATTTTTAGTTTCTATAAAATTACTTTTGCACTCAGTTTTAATTTATGTAGAGGACCAAAAATGAGTGTAAAAGTAATTTTATAGGGACTAAAAGTCAATATATTTTTTATAGGGACTAAAAGCTAAAATTAAAATATTTATAGGGACCAAAAACATATTTAACCCAATTTTTTATAGTATGAAATTCTCATGTTTTGGCTAGAATCGTCTTATATTAAGATTTTTTCATTTTCAAATAGATGTATAGAGTAAAGATCTAAAAAAAAAATTTAAGATGGAGGTTTTGAAATTTTAGTTTATGAAAGTTGAATTAAATTGTTGACCCGTGCTTGATATTTATGTGTTTTTCAGACAAAATTTGGACCTGGAAGTCTTAAGAGTTACCGTAAGTAAAGTTTCTTCTATACCATTCATTTGACTGTTTCTTCTTCTTGGATTTTATAGTAAATCAAGTAAAAATGAATCATTTAAGACGAAAACAAATAAAGAACTATTTAATTTCACATGTAAAGGTGTGTTTCTTTAAGATTAAAATTGTTATTTTTATAGTGGGTAGGAAATAAGATTATTTTCTTAGATTTATATTTATTTTTAGATTTAATGAATAATTTATTTATATGATCTATAGATATAAAGTTTAACATTTTTTTGGTCTCGTATATAATTTTTATAGATATAAAGTTTAACATTTTTTGATCTAGTATATATTTTCAAGTTTATTTTGGTTTTTTAATTTAAAAAATTATTATATCATTCTTTTAATTTTTCAAAACATAACAAATTAATCTTTTTCATTGATAAATGACAATGATTGATTTTTAATTTTTTATCGCTAATTAAATAAAAAAATTAATAAGATATAATTCGAAAAAATTGAATCATCAATATAATATGTTTTTTAAATTAAGGGAAAAAAATAAAATTTAAAATTAATATACATGAAAAAGAATAAAAAATATTTAACTTATATAAGAATCAGATATATCAGGTGATTAATGTATCTGAAAAACCAAATTTTTTATAGTACAAAATTAGAGAGGTATGTGAATCTAATTTATCTCAAAATTTCTATTTAAATTTTTTTTCTTCTTATGCCCCCTTAAATATTTTTCACCAAACAACATACTATATGGTTTGCACATTAAAATCCTTGTCTCCTACCTAGTTGCATTTGCATTGGATCCAGATTCACATTAATTACTCCTTTAGCTTTAAGCCTTAAATAGTGGCCAGATTTATTCTTGGAAAAAGCTGCATCTTTTTATGAGTGTTTTTGACTTTAATATACCTTTTTTTTTTGTTGCTCTTTTTGTTGTGTGATATGACCAGAATGCCCATCCCAATGCTCAAGAAGGTGCAAAATGACTCAATACCACAAGCCATGCATGTTTTTTTGTCAGAAGTGCTGTAGCAAATGCTTGTGTGTGCCCCCAGGGTATTATGGAAATAAAGCTATATGCCCTTGCTACAACAATTGGAAGACTCAGCAAGGAGGACCAAAATGCCCTTAAGTTTGTTTTTAATCAAATCAAATTTACAAAATTACATGTTCTTTTTCATAAAATATGATTCACTTGTCTTTTTTCTTAACCAAATTTCATGCTCTTTTTAGTTCTATGTAATGCCCCCAGGGTTTATGATTTTAACTTGGTAAAATCTAATTGGGTGTTTAAGAGAGACTATTTAATAAGATAAGACTTTTATTATTGGTGTAAAATCGAAGTGTTATTTTTGACAAGTTATTATCATATTTTCAATTTTTTTTTTTATAATAAACAATCTCTTTCATTAGAAGAAGAAAATAGAGTACAAACATAGACACAGATATTGTGTTAGGACATTCCCCAACCACAATTTAACATCAACATTAATAATTAAGCCAAATAAGCTATGAAAATAAAAAATCTTTGAGAAATTCAAAACCAATAGGGAGGTACCAATCCAAATCCTTAAACCAAGCAATCAAACAACATTCTTCCACAAGAGCCGAGTGAGTTTTAAAACCACAATCTTTAAGTCTATCCAGTTACGGATCATTTCTTTAGCTTTATCACGCACAATTCGATTATACGGGTTCACATGATTGAATAAACTCACACTTTGTAGAGGAATCCATTGTTGATCGGAAGGAAGAGTTTGATTTGCAACAACCCTAAAGAGAGTCTCATTCCTCAACACATCTCCTTCATCCAAGCTTCTTTGAGACATTTCTACAAACACCTTAATGACAAGCTTACAACAAACTAATCTTAAGAACAAAACACACAATATAGCAAAGCAAACAAGAAACACCAGCAACCAGAACAATACAAACATAATAATAGTATCTAATGCAGAAACACACACACACACATAAACTCAGGAGATCCAAATCTTTTAGTGGTGGAGGCTCTGGCGGAGGCCGGTTTTCATGACCGAACCAGCTTGACCCATCAGTTGGTGGAAATAATTTTGGGGTTTCAAACTATTGATGGTTAATGGCAGAGAGGAGGGAAAACTTGATGGAGGATGGAGGAAGAAAACAGGGTGGATCTAATATGGATAAGTGTTTCGAAGGGATGAGAAAGAGGGGACGAAAACTTACAGTGGAGAGGGGGGAACCACCATTGAGAAGGAGAATGCCACCATACCGGCGGGGAAAAGCTCCGATGACGGAGGAGAAGCCTCTACAAGAGAGGAGGCGGCGGCTCTCACCAATAGAGGAAAACCCTACTTTTGGAGAGAAGAGAGAGCTTCTCTCTCTAAACATTGTTTTCAATCCGTATCCAAGGACAAAGATTTTTATCATATTTCCAATTTTACTTGAACGACATCAATGCATTTGAGTTTTTAATTCTTAATTGATATAGTCAAATTCTCCTCCCAATTTTATTTCTCATAAGCCTTTTTAATAATTTCAAAATCTTATTCGAATTTTAGGACTAAAAGAGAATTTTTGAAGGGTTTGAATTCTAAAATCTAAATGTGATGAATTCTAATATATAAACATAAAGAAAATAAAAACTTATCAAATCAAACCAAATTCAACAACATATATTCTTTCTTTGAGTCCGTGTTATTTAAGCATAAGCCAATTCTTCCACTTATCTGGGATAGTTTGCCTTCCTGTAAAATGGTAGTCTTTTTTTTTTTTTTTTCAACTCTTGCAGGATAAATTTCTATCAAAAGAAAACATGTTCAAAAGGAAGGTTATTATGAACCTAAAGGGTATCTCTTGTATCTTTTGTAGGGAATGTCCTAAATTAATTTTATCTTTTGTAGGAAATGGCCTAATTCAATTGATTTCAAAAGGAAGGATAAATTATAGGGTTTTCTCACTATTTAGTACAAGAATACACAACACCACCTAGCACCACAATTGGGAGTTCCTTGACCACCCAATTCTAAAGCACCAATCACATAACCAAAACACAACAACCAAGTATGTAGACATGTACACTCGCGTACGAGAAATCCAAAAGTAGTATCTTCCTGTCTACCTAGGTCGTGCAACACACCATCAGTGAGTCCCAAGTGTCCAGCGTCAAGAGACTTACACAAGCACACCACACTATGAGTCAGATGGCTCCAAGGTGGTTTATGCCTATGTGGCTACACAACCCGATCTGTGACGAGTTTATCATAACTTAATCAGGAACAAAGTGACATTGCCTATATGGCACAATGACCCCGTCAATCATCAATAAACAGGTGCGTTAACAGCTAGTGCAAACACGCCTACATGACTACACAAGCCCACCAGCGAAAGTACTAGCGATATTGCCTACTTTGCATCGCTAGAGGTGAATCCGTAGTGATATCGCCTACATGGAATCATAACTCCACCATACCAAACACGCCGATGTCTTAACAACTAGTGGGGAAACACCCTATAAGACCCCCACATGCACATCACAATGGTAGCTCAGGTGTGTATGACAAACGATAACGCCGATGTGTTAACAACAAGTGGAAATACGCCTTTTTAGACCCTCACAAGCACATCACAACGGTAGTCCATCAATACAGTTAGAGTATCACTAATAACCATATTATATCATACATGTTAGAGTATCACCAATAACCACATCATATCATACATGTTAGAGTATCACTAATGCCTCTAGATCTTTAGCATTAAATTAAGATCTTACTTCACTACACAATAGGGCATTAAAAGAGCTTTTCAATGCTTCCAATCACTCGCCAAACGAACTTACGGTTCCCGCTTAATGGTGGAAACATGAACCATAATTTTTTTGCATTCTGTCCAATTCATTGGACGAGGATGGAGTGAGTTGCTAGGCGAGGTCTGTGCGAAGTCGCTAGGCGAGGTCGGGGCAAGTCGCTAGGCAAGGTCGGGGCGAGACACACGAAAACCAAAAAAATAAAATTTCAGAACCAAAACTCCAGCACGAAAAACTCTTTAGTCAGGACATGCAATCATCAAGAATCCAATAGCATTCACCATTGCATGTTCTCATTGTATCATCTTAGAGTTTAAAAATCACATATATCATATGCTTTTCATGAAATCATCTTACAAACCCTTCCTCAATCATCAAATCCTTAAACCCTCCAAGTCTCTAACTATGAGCTCACCTTGATGATGATGAAGATTATGACTTGATGGTGAGAATAGAGATAATTACAACCTTGTTCTTCACTTGATCATGGTTTTTCATCCGAAGTTGTTAAAGATTCACACATATGCAAGAGCTTGATGAGGTTGGTGGACTTCTCTCTTCCTCTCCAAGTTTCACGTGTTCTCAACTTTCTCTTCTTCAATACCCTCACTTAGGATTTGGAAAAATGAATGAGTAAGAGGAGAGTACCACTTAAGAAGATATTGCATGGAGATGTTTGTTTTGCCCTCCAACAATGAAATATTTACAAGTTTTCCATTAGGTAATAATTACCGGTGTTAGAAGGTCGGGGTATTACACTGGACATCATTCTTTAAAACTATCCTCATCTAATCAACTGTCTTCATCCTGAAATAATGTTAATAGATAAATTTGGCTAAGGAGAATGCAGCGGCCCTGAAAAGAAAAACACACAAGTTAGAAATTCATTAACTAAAATGAAAATTAACCGTTTATGAATAAAATAAAAAGAAATTTGTGGGTTGCCTCCCACGCAGCGTTATGTTTAATGTCATTAGCTCGATAATTCGGGAGTGTAAACACTCATGGTGGTTCTTTCGAGAGTGGTTCCTCGATCAAACTTTTAATAATCTTTGGTTTCCATGACCTCTTATCGAGTCATCTCTCATATCCCTTACCTTTTCTTTTCTTTTTTCTGTAAGGTGATTCAGACTTATAAACTTGGGGGTGGTTCTGGCTCTATCCTAAGTATTAGAGTTTTAGGTTTAGGTTTAGTTCTTTCGTTTCTCACCTCAAAGGCTAATCTTTCTTTCTTAACACCAATAAATTTCCTAGTTTCATGGTCCTCTAATTCCTAAATTGTTCAGAGTTTCTTACTGAAACTCTAAAGCAATTTGAGCTAATCTAAGCCATCACACAACAACAATTCAATAGAAACATACACACAACCAAAGTAGAAGATAGAAGAAGATTCACGAAAAGAGAGGAAGGAACAATAAGGAAGCTTACCTGGAGACTTCTGATTTGGTAGATCTTCGCAGTTTGCATCTCATTTTGTACTTTTTCTTTACATTTAAGAACATGGGCCAAATTCTTCCTACTTCCCATCTTCCTTCATTTGGATTGCTCCCTATAGGAAGGAGATGTGATTGGGCTGGGTAGCTTGGCCCAAGCGTCCTAAAGCCTCATTTTCTTTGTTTCTTTTTTAGTTATCTTATTTAATTTCTTTGCTTTATATTCCTTTCTTTTTTATTTAATCTTAAAAGAATATATATAATTATGTAGTTTTCTAAAATAAATAGCCTTGGTGAAACTTTTTCAAATAAAGAGACTAGTTTTTCTTAATCATTTAATTTTTGATTCAAAAAAGAGAAGTTTGTTTTCCTTTAGAATTTTTTATCAAAAATTATATTAAAAAACCAAAAATATTTTCTTTAGAGATTTTTAGAGGTAGATTTGTTTGTGGCTTGAATTGCTTAATTCATTTCTTTGTATGATTTCTTGTGTAATCGAATGTTTGATCTTTTGTTTGTATGGTCATTTTTTAGACAATATGGATTGTTAAGCAAGATAGAAGTAATGTGTTTTAAAATCAATCTTTCAAAATGAAACTCAAAAGTTTGATCCAACATCAAGTCTTTTCCAAATAAATCTGATTGAGCATGAAATTATACTTGGTCAACACCAAGTCTTTCATAATCAAAGATATTTTCATAAACAAAATGCTTCAAAACATCGTTAATCAAATGAACTTAGGTTCATCACACGATTTTCATTAAAATGGACGAGAAAGGACAATTGGATGCACTTCCATTTGAAACCTTGGGTAAACGAGCGCATGGTGCATACTTTGTTCAAACGGTTACTCGACTCCAGATAAAAGCAATCTCTAACTCATCAAATTTATTTTTCTCACTCCCGTTGATTGAATAACGATTCATACAACATTCATTTAAATCAACCAACCCACAATCATTTTCTACCACAAACTATGAATGCTCAGATTTTATCATTGCACCATGAGAGTATATAGGCGCAGGATTACAAGATCTTATTGAGCACAGTAATGAAAACATAAAGATTCATTTCTTTCTTTCACTTAGTAATATTTAGGAAGTAATAAACTTTCACGCTAACACTTATTTGCTAAACTAACTAAATGGGTCTCGTTTAGTACAATGAATGAGAGGGGTGCTAATACTTTCCCGTTACATAACCGTCTCCCAAACTCGCTCTTGGTTGTGACGACCATTTTCCTTCCTTCGCGGGTTTTATCGATATTTTCTCTTTCCCTTTGGAATAAATAAATTTTGATGGCGACTCTATTGTACTTCGAGTGTTTGATACACTTAGGTTTTTTTCACACCGTGGCACTCACATGAGATGTCCCTCTAATACCACCATAAATACCGTAAACATCACCAAAGAGGGCCTCTCGTGGCCATGAGCAAGCCCTAACCACCCTCATTTACTAAGGCCTATGAGTATCCCCTACTCGCATAAGGATACCATGCACACCGATACTTTTTGACAAGTACATATGGCTTTGTTGAATCGTATCAGGTACCCTTTCACGGTTTTAGAATTACTTTGATGAATGTTGAACATGCTCGTAACTGTTTTCATTTGATGCTTACTTCCTAAAAAGTTACAGACCAACTTTTGGAATAAATATGAGTAAGTAGATATTGAATGTCGGGGGGTAGTCTCTTGTACCATCTAAATATCATTTCTTCTAGGATATTTTAGAAAAGCTTGCACTTTAGGTTTCTGTAACCCTGATAATTATTGTTAGCATGTTGATCGATGCTTGTTGTCTCCATTAGGATCATCCCCGTGTACATATTCTTGTTGAATTTCTTCTACTCGTATTTTTAAAGCCTCTTTTTGACGCCCTAACTTATCCATAGTTGCATAAGTTACGATTATGATCTGATTATCATTTGGAGAAGACATTGATCTCCATCTTATTAGTTGAAACATTAATTGGGCGGCGATAGATTATTTTTACTTTGTACCAATATGAATGAAAAATGTTCTTACTCAACTCAACGGTCCTGCTCGCGGTGGTCGTGAAGCCAAGACCAATGTATATGATATATTTGAGGTGTGGGTCCTATGATAAGTACATGCTAAGAATGAGATGTCTGGGTTCTTTCATGAACTATCTATTTAGGTTTTTCCTACTAATTTCCCTTTAATGATCATTATGAATATGTTTAGTTATCGCCTTCTTCATTATGGCCGCGAAAGTGTGGGGAGCCTTTTGATTGGTTGTTTCTGCCATCTAACATGGCAATACATGGAGGTAGTCATCTTTCCTTTTTTGGGTAAGGCGCCAACCTTTGATTCTCTTATCTATCCGAGTTGGTGTTATGGACAAGTTGGAGTTATGGACAAGTTGGAGTCAGGTTCTAAGTCCGCTAAGGGTGAAGGATAATCCCATGTCTTCTCTTTTGCCTAACATGTCATTTTGGGCCTTGAGCATTGGTTCAAGGTCCATGGTCGTTAAAAAATCTTTATTTTAGGTCTGTGGGCCTCTTAGGTTTACTCTAGTCCTATCATTATTTATTAAATTATATAATCCTTTTTGTTTAGGCCAAATACCCTTTATTGTCCCTTATATTGGACTTGGGGTTCAGTTTGGTCCATTAACTTTAAAAAGGACCATTTTGACCCCTTAGCTTTGCAAAATAAATCACATTAGTTAATTTTCTCCAAATGTCAGGAACATCGTTAATTTTCACTTATGTGTCAAATGACATCTGACATTAAACGTTTGTAACTGATTTAGCGACACAAAATCGATCATTAAAAGAGATTTTCTGAAATTTTATATATTTTTCGTCTTCTTTTAAAACTCAAACTCAAAAAATTTATATCCTTTGAAACACGTAACGAAAATGTACACAAATTGAAATTTATAGCTTCTGGGTATAATTGTTTCAATATTTAAGTCTCAACCTCTTTTGTCAAATTTCATGTTACATGCACTCTTACAATTATATTCATAATATATGTTTGGTAAAATTCCTTAATCAAATGTCGTTTCTTGGAACACTTTTACTTTGATTTGTGGGTATGAATATGATGGTGGTGGGATGTTTAAAAAATCATTATTCCCACAAGAAACACATTATTCTTCTTGAATAAATAACAAGACATAACCCATTATTGTGAAATATAGTAAGCATTTTCAAACAATTCTTCTTCTTCTTCAATGATTAACATTATTTATTTTTTGTACTGCTAAGAGCCTCGAATGTATTGAAACTTCAAAAACAT
This sequence comes from Vicia villosa, assembly GCF_029867415.1. Taxonomy (NCBI): domain Eukaryota; kingdom Viridiplantae; phylum Streptophyta; class Magnoliopsida; order Fabales; family Fabaceae; genus Vicia; species Vicia villosa. The sequence continues at coordinate 166,269,753 of NC_081181.1, forward strand.
CCCAAAGTATGTCTCCTGATAGTAATTTTATGGATCAATCTAACAAACTTAAAATGCATTCAATGACCAAATAAATAATTGAAGATATGTTGACTAATAAAAGACACATTAATGTTAATTTTTATACTTATACTACGCTTAGGGTGATAGAAGTTAGAATATAATTTATAATATCAATTATTAGTATGGTTATTGTTAGAGGGGTAATAATAGAACTTATATTATTAATATGGTTATTAGGCTTTTAGTAGGGTTTAGGCTTTTAGGGTTATTATCCATTAAGAGTATTATATAATGTAGTTTCATAGAGATATTTGGAAGGAATCAATTGAATAAAAATGTTATCTTTTATTTTAATTCTCTTAGATAGCTTTTAGTATTCTTTCTCTTTTATCATTGAAACCTTCGTTTCATAGTTTTGATAGGAAATTTCCTATCAATTGGTGATTTCATCCATGTACTCAAATATGCCGATGGATTATCCTTATCATACACCTTCATAACAATTTGATTGAAAACTTTCTATCATAGGGACTAGAGAAACACAACAACACACTAAAGAACCTAAATATAAGTTATTTTTGAAAAAGTACAAATGATGAATGAATAAAAGATATAAAACTTGTAGTTATTAAACAATTTAAAAAGTAAAATTGAAAAAGAATTAAGAAAAAGGTAAACCTGTGGGGAATTAGAGAAAGGAGAGAAAGTGTGAAGAAACGACAATATAAGGAGAAATCTACTATCTAGCCATTACTTGAAGATGTCACCATACTCCCTATAATGCCCTTCCCTGTTTTTTAAATTTACAAAGCACAAAGGTTAAAATTGTCTATTCTTACTCAACCTAATTTTTCAACCTTCACACCAAATCTTATGTTGCCACCTGTCTTTAACCAATGTACAAACCAATATTTTTCACAACATATCATCTCTTTTCACCAAATTCATCGTACTTGCACTGAAGCATCTCTCTCACCAAACCAATATTCTCTCTCTCTCTCTCTCTCTCTCTCAAAACACTGAAGCAACTCTCTCTCATTTCCTTTTTTCTTAATATTGAAATACGGGCCGGGCTGGCCCATCGGACCGCACGGGCCTTTGAAAAATGAGTCTGACTCATTTTACGTGACCCATTTAGCAATTGGGTCGGGCCGGGTGAACTCATTTTAACACATTGGACCGGACCAGACCAACCTATTTGACAGTTCTACATATTGGTATGATCCAACTATGGTTTGAATATTATTCGGTGTAGTTCTATTTACTTGCAATGACAGTTTAATATTGCAAAATTGACTTGCTGTAACAATTTACTCATACACATTACTTGCGATAAACATTATTTCATGTGACAAATAAATGATAAAAAAATTCAATTGTTACCGTGAAGCTGCAACATTTTTCTCCCATCTATTGGCTTTAATCTAAATTTGAGGGACAAGAGGTAATGCACCGTCATTAACTTAGTAATGTCAATCTCTATTTTGTTCCCTTCATTTTTTTTTCATAATTCAATGACACTAACAACTACAAATTGTTAGTGTCTCCCATTTGAATTCAAAGTTAGTGAGAAATACATAGGTTATGAATCTAACAATGTCAATGTCTATTAATTCAACATTCTTCAATATGAATATTTGATGACAACTTCTGTTGCTGCACTAACTTGATAACATGTAAAAATTTATTCAACCGATAACATAATTCTTTTATGATTATTAAAAAATTATTCATAATTATTAAAAAAATATTTTCAAATGTCAAAATTTTTATTTTACTGATGGACCACTATCAGCAAAATATCTTTTTTATTTTGTTTAACAATTATCTTTATTTGAGACACAAAATTCTTATTTTCAAATGTGAAAAATTTTATTTTTTTCACGGGGCTTTATCAGCAAAATACATGAAAATTTCTTTACCCACCTCCCTATGGAGGTCACCCCCAGCGAAAAACCTAAACTACCCCTGCTTCGGAGATGAATCTCCAAAGTTATATTTTTTTTTTTAATTTTTGTTGACTTCGGAAATGCATCTCCGAAAACACCAATTTTTTGGTGTTTTCGGAGATGCATTTCCGAAGTCAAAAAAAAATTCAAAATCCGTGCATATTTTCGGAAGTTCATTTCCGAAACTGTTGCTGCATATACAAATTTCCCTCCTTCACTATTTCATCATTTTTCTCTAAAACTTCTCAAAACCCTCTCTAAAACCCAATCAATCTCCATCAATTTTTCGCCCTAAAATCAAGTTTCAAACCGTTGATCACGTTAAAGGGAGCATAGAAAGCTACAATTTCAGGTAAACATCTCTCATTTCATCCCCTATTTCACTACATTGATTCAACAAATTTATGCTGAAAACTGATATGGTTCGGAAGTTCATTTCCGAAATGTCCCCTGAGGCAGGATAAGGTTTGTTGGGCCATCAATGCTCCAATAAGTCTATAAATACCACACACTCTTCTTCATCCTCTTCACACCACAAAACACAAATGACACAAACCTACCCCCACCTAGCATTCATCTACTTTGAAACCGGCTACCCGATGCCGTTCCAATTTCGCTTCTCGCGCGACACGCCGTTTGCGGAGTTGATACCGTCGCTCAACACGCTTTTGCGCTATCCCGAGAATCGAAAGGTTGTCAAGTTCGAGTACCGCTCGCCATCGCTTAACGACGAGGGAGGCATTAAGTTCACACCTTTTGAGATCAAGAACGACGAAGATTTAGCGGTTTTGTGGACAACGTTCGACCGATTTTCTTCGAAAGGCCCGATCGAGTTGGACGCGAAACTTCAAAGATCGGCGGACGACGTAATCAAAATGTTGACTCATCCCCACCTACCCGTGTTCAACAATATGTAACTTTAATTTTCAGTAATATTATCGTTGTAATCTTCACCCGATTAAATAAAGCGAATCGTTGTTGTTTTCCATTTTTCTTCTGTCCAGACATAAATTCGGAAGTTCATTTCCGAATTTCTCCAAGGGGGTGCGTTCGGAGATGAACTTCCGAAACACCACATTTTCTAAAAATGTAACTTTATTTCGGAGATGCATCTCCGAAATCAATATTTTATATTAAAAAAAACACGTTTTCGGAGATACATTTCCGAAAACACCTTTTTTTCAAAAAAAAGTACCTTTTCGGAAATGAACTTCCGAAACAAGGGGTAGTGTTGTAAATTCACCAGGGGTGAGCAAGAAGGTTAGGAGGTGGGTGAAGAAATTTTCAAATACATATTTCATTTTAATTAACAATTGTCTTTATTTCAACTAACATCATTTTATTTTCTTGCGGGTTCTTCCATTTCACTTTTTGTATGTCAAGTTTTTTTGTCTTCTTATTTCACTTATTATTTTGATGTAGTATGATTTGTAAACTTATCGATTAATACTCAATTCTCCAAATATTATTGTTATTTACTTTTATTCATGTTATTCATATCATTCAAATAATTCTACACTAATTTTTGTATACTCAATTGCGGACGCACAAATATTTTACTTGTATTGTCTTAACTCAATGGTCTGTGTAAAGGCCTCCGTTGTTGTTGCTACGTAATGTGTAACTACAATGGCTTCTTTGCTTCAATTATATTTTATCATAAAATAGTAGTATCGAGAATAAAAAATTGTGAAAAATCTTAGCCATTATTAATTTAAAATTACCAAGAGCCTTAGAAATTTCAACTCGCAATAAAAATAATTAAAATTCAAAAGATATTTTATTGATTGATTTTTTCATTGTTAAGTCAGTCACAAAATTGGCGTAAATCACGTTAAATTTCATGCTAATACCCACAATCTTATAAATTAACATTGATTAATAGAATGGACAGAAAGACTAACGTGATCCCATTTGAAGAGTTAATGAATTAAAATGATCTTTTTAAAAATTAAGGGATCAAACTAGACTCTAAATAAAATATAAGGAAAAAAAAATTGTATTTGTCTCTTTGTTTAATATCTATTTTAAATGATGACAAAATTAATTGATGTAATAAGTTATTGTTGTTTTACCTAGTTGTTTGGCTATATATGAGAATATTGTAGAATTTGCATGCCTTCTAGAGGCTAGTTATCATGGTTAATAATGGTGCATGTTTTTTCACAATGGACAACCTTTACATAGACAACTCCATGAAAAGAAATAAACCCATTTGTAAAATTTAGCCTTCTAAATTTGTGCTCTTTGTTGATAAAGTTAAAGACTTTCACATCATACATAAAACATACTCACACATTTCAAAGTAATGAAAATATTTTACCTAAAAAAATTTAGTTATGGTTAGCTCCATAGTATATCACATTAGGTAAACTTTTATTCAGGTGAATTTTATATTTATAATTCATAATATAATATTATCAATTAAAAAATTTGCATGTCTTCTACATGCTATGTTCCATTGTCAATTTTCCACTGCACAATGGGACAACTATGTTTAGACAACTCCAAAATCATGAAAAAGACTCCTTTTATAAAATTTTATCTTTTAAAATTCTTCATTTGATGATAAAACATTATTAACTTTTCACATCATCTATGACTATGACACCCTTTTTGTGTCACAAATTTTGTGGTTACCTTAATTTCTCAAAAATTAATAAAACTCTTATTTTCTCTTCCGTAATTTTTCATTTTTAACTTTTAAAGAAAAAACAACTCCAACCTTTGATTCTTTCATACAAATTTGTGTTCAACTAGACTTTTATCCGCGCGGCAAAAGTAAAATTGATTTATTTATTTTAAAAAATATTCAAATTTGTAATTATAATTAAAAAGACGATAGTTTCAATTAAGATAAATAAAAATAAATATTGTTAAAAAATATGAATATTTAAAATAATATTTTTAAATGACAATTTTACATTTTACATTATAATTTTAATAAAAAATAAGTACTACAATAATAAATTATGCATTATTTATAATATTAAGAACTATTCAAAACGGATATAACTAACTTATTTAAAATAGAAATTTCCAGACTAATGCAAATTATCCTTTTTTGTTTTTTGTTTTTTGATTTTTGGAGTTTGTGTCTGGTTCCTTTTTCTTTTGAATTTCATTTTAAATAAGAGTTTACAAACTATTTTATATTCAATACTTTAATAGATAAATTATTATTAAATTATTTTTAGTTAAAATTATTCATGTACTAATGATAGAAAATATTATAATTATTTTACTAAAAAATTTCTCAAGTTGATAAATTATTAGTTATGTAAGTTTATAGCTCTTTAACTATAAGAAAAATATTAATGGCAAATTATTCATTTTGGTTCCTTAACTATATTTTTGGGTTTAGATTGGTCTCTTAATTTTTTTCCTATCAGTTTGACCCCATAACTTCTAAGACATTTCTTTTTAGTCATTTTTGTCTAATTAAAGACGGATTTAGCGACCGATTTTACATTTTTTTTGTTGTTAATTAGACAAAAAGAATTAAAATAAAACATTTTAAAAGTTAAGATGAGACCAAGGTATGTGTAAATTTTTCCATTCCTAAAAACGGTAATTGCTCATATTGACAAAATTTGCAGGGAGTTCTTATGGACATGTAAGCAAGGCCATTCTCGTAAGGCGTCTGTGTCATGCGATCACATTTGTGATCCAATATTCGCTCGGGGTTTGAACTTGATTCATCTCTAAGATTGGAATAAACCTACGCTTGGGAAATTCCTTTGAAATGTTTATGCGAAAACGATAGACTTTGGATCAAATTGGATTCATGCTTACTACTTGAAAAAGGAGATCTATCTTATGTGGTTTGAGTGTCTTTCCAAAATCTTACCGAATATATAACTTTTCGGATTGCATTAGAAAATTATTATACGATAGATAAAGTTATATTAGAAAACAAGTTACAAGTTCAATTCTAGACAATAATTCTTCAGACCATTATTTGCATTTCGCTCCTTAACAGTTAGGACGTGGTTTAACGCTTCTTGTTTTTCAACCTCCCCTTTCTCCACCTCTTTTTGCAAAGTAAATAATATGTTGCAAAATAAAATAGAGTTAAAGGAAGGGGGTTGATGATCTAGGAGCACTAAATCAAGTTTTAACCGTTAAAGAGTAAAATGCGGATATAGAGCTAAAGAAATCTTGTTTAGCATTGAACGTGTAACTTGTTTTTCTAATATAACTTAATTTGTCATATTATAATATTTTAGATTAGATCGAAATGTTATATGTTTAGTGAACATTGGCGAAATAAGAATTGCACATAATGTTGGAATACTTGGAATGATGATAACTTGGAGGAAGAGTTGGAAAGATTTATTGACATTAAATGAGCAATAAATGAACATAAGTAAGAGCTAATATGGAGATGAATTTGAAAAGGTTCATCTTAAGTCCCACATTGGAGGGAACACAAATATTAGTAGTGTAAATATATTCCAACTTGAACAATTGTTGTTGGGCCCAAGGGCACCTACAATTTTATAAAGGAGTGAGGACACACCAATGTGCCAAGAAGACACAAACACGCGCGCGCCGCCGCAGCCGCCGTCCGTCCGGCCGGCCGGCTCGGCTCGACTCGGTTCGATTCGGTTCGGTCTACATGAATTAATTTTTTGGAACCCGAATTAATAGAAATTAATTATCATTGAATAATTAATTAATTCGGTAAAAATTAAATACTATTAAATAAGAAATTAATTAATATTTAATATTAATTAATACAAATTGGTGACGTGTCCTTAGACCAAGTCTTAACCTAGATTTTGACTAGGTTGACTGGGCCGTTTCAACTCTCCGCTATATTTTCGCCCATGTTTTGGTCCACTCGGTTGGATCCTTTTGGCTATAAATACATTCCTTTCGTTCATTTGCTCATCACTCCAGAATTCACAACCGAATTCTTTCTCCTCTCTCTACTCTGCTTCATCTATATTTTCTTTTCTGATTTTCGACTGGAATTTATTCCAGATACTACGACTGGTTTTTTTTAAACCATCTGAAGGTGTAATTCGAACGACACATCATAGTGCAAGTGATTGTCGAATTCTCTGAACGGGCTGTTTTATCCTGGAGACGTCATCGTATTTCGAACTGCTTTGCATTATTACTGGCAGTACGGTGAAACGTCTTAAAGAAAGCGACCTAGTACGCGACTCGTCCCGATAATTTTCTTTGTGCCAGTATTTTCTAATTCGAAAAACAACAATTTTAAGACGTTTTGTAACTGCCATGGCTACTGAAGAAATTATCGGAACTAATGCGTCCGCTTCTGTGAATGACAAACCATTCAAGTTTGAGGGATCTAGTTTCAAACGTTGGCAATCAAAGATGAAGTTTTTCTTAACTCTGAAAAAGGTTGCCCATGTTCTGACTGAGGATATCCCTATTGTTCCTTCTGGATCAATCGAAATAACTAATGGTAAGTCAACTGCTGAATCAGACGGAACCTCCAAAAAGGATGGAGTTTCCAAAACATCTGATGGAGACTCTGCTGCAAAAGAAAAAGCCGCAGCAGATAACTTACAGCTCCGAAAAGAAATTGCCCTATGGCAAGAAAATGATTACTTATGCAAACACCATATTCTTAACAGTCTTGCTGATGACCTGTATGACTACTACAGTAATCACAACATTGCTAAACAGGTTTGGGAAGCTCTCCAAAAGAAGTATGACACTGAAGAAGCTGGTGCAAAGAAATATGCTATCAGCCGCTACTTGAACTACAAGATGGTGGATGAAAAGTCTGTGGAAGCTCAAAGCCACGAGCTTCAGAAAATTGCTCATGAAATCATTACTGAAGGTATGCCCCTCAATGAACATTTTCAAATTGCTGTAATAATTGACAAGCTGCCCCCCGGTTGGAAAGATTTCAAAAACGTCCTTCGACACAAAACAAAAGAATTTTCAATCGAGAGTCTGATTACTCGCCTCCGAATTGAAGAGGAAGCTCGGAGACAAGATCGGAAAGATGAAGTCTTAGTTGTTTCAAACAACAAAAAGAGATTCGGTGCGGTTCTGAAGCCTACTGGCAAACCATTAAAGAATCAGAACCGCAATGCTGTGAACCGAATTAAGAATGGGAATCCCTCTAGGGCCCCATCTGCTCCATTTGCTAGGCAGCAACCACCACCCCAGAGAAATGACGCTCCGGTTTTCACTTGCTACAATTGTGGAAAACCGGGTCATATGGCAAAGAAATGTAAGAGCAGGCCTAAACCTGTTGCTGGATCAAATGCTCAAATTAACATGACTGATGAGCCATTTGTTGCTATGATCACTGAAATCAACATGGTTGGTGGAAGTGATGGCTGGTGGATAGACACTGGTGCCTCTCGCCATGTCTGCTATGATCGTGCTATGTTCAAGACATACACTATTGCTGAAGATAAGAAAGTGTTGTTGGGAGATGCTCACACCACTAATGTTGCTGGAATTGGAGACGTTGAGCTGAAATTCACCTTAGGAAAGACTTTGATCTTGAAGGACGTCATGCACGTTCCTGAAATTAGGAAGAATCTTGTTTCTGGTTTTCTTTTAAATAAGACAGGGTTTAGTCAAACTATAGGGGCAGATTTGTACACCATCACTAAGAATGGTATTTTTGTTGGGAAAGGGTACGTCGTTGATGGCATGTTTAAGTTGAATGTTGATTTTAATAAAGTTTCTCCTTCCGTTTACTCTCTGTGTGATTCTAATGCAAGCGACTTAGGCTTAATTCCATAATTAAATGTGAATGATTCTAATAAATGTGAATATTGTAGTCAAGCTAAAACAACTAAGACTTCGCATAAATCAATAATTAAAGAATTTAATCCCCTAGATCTTATACACTCTGATATATGTGAATTAGATGGAACCTTAACTAGAAATAGTAAATGTTATTTTATCACTTTTATTGACGATTGCTCTGATTATACTTATGTATACTTAATGAAAAATAAAAGTGAAGCGCTTGACATGTTTAAGATGTATGTGACTGAAATTGAGAATCAATTTAGTAAGAAGATTAAGAGACTTCGTAGTGATAGGGGAGCTAAATACGATTCTGGGTTATTCAATGAATTTTATATTAAACATGGAATTGTACATGAAACGAATGCTCCATACTCTCCTGAAATGAATGGTAAAGCAGAGAGAAAGAATAGAACTTTTACTGAACTTGTTGTTGCAATTATGATGAATTCTGGTGCTGCACCTCACTGGTGGGGGGAAATTTTATTGACTGTTTGCTATGTCCTGAATAGAATACCCAAGTCAAAAATTAAGATCTCACCTTATGAGATATTAAAGAAAAGACAACCAAACTTGTCTTATTTGAGAACTTGGGGCTGTCTGGCCTATGTCAGAATTCCGGATCCGAAACGAGTTAAACTCGCTAGTAGAGCATACGAATGTGTATTCATTGGGTATGCAGCAAACAGTAAGGCATATAAGTTTTATGACCTAAATGCAAAAGTGATCATAGAATCAAATGATGTTGATTTCTATGAAGACAAATTTCCCTTCAAATCAAGAAATAGTGGGGGCACTCAATCGAGTCACATTCCTGTGATAAGAAGCACAGAAAGCAACGACAAGGTAGAAACAGAACTTCGACGAAGTAAACGAGTAAGAGTCTCTAAAGATTATGGGCCTGACTATGCGGCTTATAATGTAGAAGAAGATCCAATAAATCTTAAAGAAGCTCTGTCATCGCTAGATGCAGACTTATGGCAGGAAGCCATTAATGATGAGATCGATTCTCTTGAGTCTAACAAGACCTGGCACTTAGTAGACTTGCCTCCTGGATGCAAACCAATTGGTTGTAAATGGGTTTTGAAAAAGAAACTAAAACCTGATGGAACAATTGATAAATACAAGGCTCGTCTTGTAGCCAAGGGTTTTAGACAAAGAGAAAATGTAGATTTCTTTGATACTTATTCTCCAGTCACTAGAATTACATCCATTAGGGTACTTATATCAATCGCTGCTATTTATAATCTGATAGTACACCAAATGGATGTAAAAACAGCTTTTCTAAACGGTGACTTAGAAGAAGAAATCTATATGGAACAACCTGAAGGTTTTGTGATCCATGGACAAGAAAACAAGGTCTGTAAGTTAGATAAGTCTCTGTATGGACTAAAACAAGCTCCTAAGCAATGGCATGAAAAGATTGATAACTTAATGATATCGAATGGATACAACGTGAATGAAAGTGACAAATGCGTTTATTATAAGTCTGAGAATCGCATATGCACTATCATATGTCTATATGTAGACGATCTGCTCATATTTGGCTATGAAATCATTATTGTGCAACAATTTTGATATGAAAGATCTCGGAGAAGCGAGTGTGATTTTTGGTATCAAGATCACAAAATCCGAACAAGGAATTTCTTTGGATCAATCTCACTATGTGGAGAAGATCTTAAAGAAATATAAATACTTTGATTGTAAGCCAGCATGCACTCCATATGATCCAAGTGTGAAACTGTTTAAGAACACTGGAGAAAGTGTCAGACAATCCGAATATGCGAGCATCATTGGCAGTCTTAGATATGCCACTGATTGTACTAGACCTGACATTGCATATGTCGTTGGATTGTTATGTAGGTTTACGAGTAGGCCGAGCAATGAGCACTGGAAAGCTATTGAGCGAGTCATGAGGTACCTTAAAAGGACCTTGGATCTCGGCCTACATTATAAGAAATTTCCTACTGTACTAGAAGGGTACAGTGATGCAGATTGGAACACCCTATCGGATGATTCTAAAGCTACTAGTGGCTATATATTTAGTATAGCTGGGGGAGCTGTATCTTGGAAATCAAAGAAACAGACCATCCTGGCTCAGTCTACCATGGAGTCTGAGATGATAGCACTAGCCACAGCTAGTGAAGAAGCAAGTTGGTTAAGATGCTTGCTATATGAGATTCCCTTGTGGGAAAAACCTATGCCAGCTGTGTTGATCCACTGCGATAGTACCGCGGCTATTGCAAAAATCGAGAACCGTTATTATAATGGTAAAAGACGTCAAATTAGAAGAAAGCACAGCACTGTTAGAGACTGTATCTCTAAAGGAGCTGTAAGAGTGGATTATGTACGCACTGAAGAAAACTTAGCAGATCCTTTGACGAAAGGATTAGCTAGAGAGAAAGTCCACAATACATCCAAGAAGATGGGACTAATGCCTATACATAACTGAGTTGCTCATGATAGTAACCCGACCTAAATGACTGGAGATCCCAAGAAATAGGTTCAATGGGTAATAATAAGTTGTGAGCAATATGTAGAGATCATGCTAGAGTAAATATGAGAAGCATGAATCCTGAAGTAATAAGAGGATGAGATAATAGAAACTCTTAATGAGATCTATACTCTTTATGAGGGAGTACCTAGGCTACAGGAGTACTCTTGGTAGACTCACCTATGTGATTGTGGAACTGAGGCCGGTTCCTATGGAATTAAGAGGCAGAATTCCTAGAGCCTTCACTAAACCGGGATACACGTGCAGGGCCATTAAAAGCACGGGCTATTAAGAATACACCTTAAGAAAAGGTTGTGTGCGGGTCTGACGTCTGAGATAGAGTTCAAGACAATAGTGTCACTCTTGTTGAATCGGAATCTTACTTGCTACGAAAAGGTTCAAGTCGTAGACACCTTTGCTTATGCACAATCTTAGAAACGTTTAACGTACTTCTAAAATCACCTTTTAAATTCAAGTGGGGGATTGTTGGAATACTTGGAATGATGATAACTTGGAGGAAGAGTTGGAAAGATTTATTGACATTAAATGAGCAATAAATGAACACAAGTAAGAGCTAATATGGAGATGAATTTGAAAAGGTTCATCTTAAGTCCCACATTGGAGGGAACACAAATATTAGTAGTGTATATATATTCCAACTTTAACAATTGTTGTTGGGCCCAAGGGCACCTACAATTTTATAAAGGAGTGAGGACACACCAATGTGCCAAGAAGACACACACACGCGCGCGCGCCGCCGCCGCCGTCCGTCTGTCCGACCGGCCGGCTCGGCTCGGTTCGGTTCGGTCTACATGAATTAATTTTTTGGAACCCGAATTAATAGAAATTAATTATCATTGAATAATTAATTAATTCGGTAAAAATTAAATACTATTAAATAAGAAATTAATTAATATTTAATATTAATTAATACGAATTGGTGACGTGTCCTTAGACCAAGTCTTAACCTAGATTTTGACTAGGTTACTTGTCCTCCAAGCTTGCTGACCAAGTAAATAACGGCTATATTGACTAGGCCGGTTCAACTCTCCGCTATATTTTCGCCCACGTTTTGGTCCACTCGGTTGGATCCTTTTGGCTATAAATACATTCCTTTCGTTCATTTGCTCATCACTCCAGAATTCACAACCGAATTCTTTCTCCTCTCTCTACTCTGCTTCATCTATATTTTCTTTTCTGATTTTCGACTGGAATTTATTCCAGATACTACGACTGGTTTTTTTTAAACCATCTGAAGGTGTAATTCGAACGACACATCATAGTGCAAGTGATTGTCGAATTCTCTGAACGGGCTGTTTTATCCTGGAGACGTCATCGTATTTCAAACTGCTTTGCATTATTACTGGCAGTACGATGAAACGTCTTAAAGAAAGCGACCTAGTACGCGACTCGTCCCGATAATTTTCTTTGTGCCAGTATTTTCTAATTCGAAAAACAACACATAATTTATAGTAAACTTGGTGTATATATCACAGTGGTTGTTTAGAAAAACCGTTGTTAAATGTTATGCTTAACCGTTGTTTGAAATAACTGTTGTGATATGTAGCGCAAACTAACTGCCTTGTTTTCTTTTTTGAGCACAACTATAAATGCTCTGATTTCCCTATTGAACAACAAAAGTATGTAAGCACAAGATACGACGTCTTGTCGTCTTGTCGAACACATAAAAATAAAAACAATTCTTTTCTCATCTCATTAATCTTTTGAAAACCTTAATCCTTTAGCCTAAAAAACTCAGATTTTCAAAAGGTTCCTCAATATTTAGAATTGGAAGACGAATAGTCTAATGTAATAATAAGAGTTATTAAGATTATAGTAACACTAAGGAAATAAGTAAATTAGAAATTTTAAAAAATTTAATGACACTAATCATAATTAGTACAAAGAAACATATGAGTATAAGTTGAAAGAGTTGTTTAAAGTAGTAGAATAGAATGAGTGGCACGTAGAATTTTTTATGATGTGTCAAATCGAAACTCATATGACAATATTAATGGTGATGTGCTAAATGTCTTGGAATTCTGCTTTATTAAGTTCAACCCAATTACAAAAAAATCTCAATTCTTGCTCTTTCACTCAATTTCACCATTCGAGTCTTCTCCATTTTGAATCAATCTCTTGATGATGCTATCACTAGGTTCTGTCTCTACTGTTAAGAATCTCAAATTCACACCAAAGTTAAGTACTTTGAATGGTGATTCAGCATTTAGCAAGGGTTTGGGTGTTGGTAGATTGAACTATGGAAGTGTTAGATTGAATCATAAGCATGCAAGAGCTGTTGGTAAGAGTTTTGGTGCAGATGAATCAAAAGAAGATGATGTTGTTAATGCTACAATTGAAAAGAGCAAAGAATTTCTTGCTTTGCAAAGGGAGCTTATTCAACAGGTATTCAACAAAATGCTATTTTACTGATCTATTTGAATGCAAAACTATATTGCAGCGTTTGGTTTATTTATCATAACCAGTTAACCCTTACAGTTATCATAAGCATTCATGAGGTGATTTATTTATCTTTGTTTTTTTATTGTTTCAGATTGCTGAAAGAAAGAAACTAGTTTCTTCTATAGATAGTGACAGCATTGCTGGATTTGAAGGAAACGGTATTTCTTATGAAAGCGGTGAGAAATCTCTGTCAAGCGACTCAAATCCACGAAAAGATTCTTCCAGCAATGGCAGTGCTGTTGAGAAGCCACCACCGTTGGCTGGGACCAATGTTATGAACATTATATTGGTTGCTGCAGAATGTGCTCCTTGGTCGAAAACAGGTAATTTAACAATATTTCATCGAAGAATTTTCCTTGATGCGCATCGGTAAGACAGAACACGCCCAAATATTTACAACTAAAGCATTCGAACTTTTCTGTCCTTTCATGTATGCTGCATTGTTTTTTCTATATAATTGATGGTTCTAATATGAACTAATAGGCGGGCTTGGAGATGTTGCTGGATCATTACCGAAGGCTTTGGCTCGGCGTGGACATAGAGTTATGGTAAAATGCTATTCCCTTCACGTCTCATCGATTATTACAAGATAAGATACTAATTTTCACTCTCATTTCATTATGAACTGTTTCCATTTTCTTATAGATTGTTGCACCTCGATATGGTAATTATGCTGAAGCACACGATATAGGAGTACGGAAGAGATACCAAGTAGCTGGTCAGGTGTGTCGCGAGCGTCTACCTTTTTCCTATTTTTATGAGTCCTCGAAAGAATTAGTTTCTACCACTCTGGTGTAGTAATGCTTCGACGTTTTCACTTTACAGGACATGGAAGTGACATATTTCCATAGTTATATTGATGGTGTCGACTTTGTTTTTATTGAGAGTCCAATATTTCGCAATCTAGAGAGTAACATATATGGCGGAAACCGATTGGTAATTTTGGATTGGATTTGATCTTGCATTAGTATCAGTTAGTTACCCTTACTATTTCATAGTCTTTTGACTCTTGTTGGTCTTTAATGGAACAGGATATTCTAAGGCGCATGGTGTTATTTTGCAAGGCAGCGGTTGAGGTACACAAACTAATTGGTTTTATGACTATAACTTTGAAATTTGAATTCACTTATTTCAGCTTATCTACTAGTGCAAACACATCTGAGACTGTTTAGGACAGCTTATGAAAGAAACTTATAATATTCCATAAGATGTTTTGAAAACAGCTTATAGCTTATATAAAACCAATTTGAATTTATCTTAACTTTTGTTATAGAATACATAAGAGCGTTTTTAATTAAGTTGTTTATGAAATCCTTATATTTGACTTAATGATTATTCGTCAGGTTCCTTGGCATGTTCCGTGTGGTGGAACTTGCTATGGCGATGGAAATCTGGTCTTCATAGCAAATGATTGGCATACTGCATTGCTACCGGTGTATCTGAAAGCATATTATCGCGATCATGGTTTGATGAACTATACAAGATCGGTTCTCGTGATTCATAACATAGCTCACCAGGTTCGTTTTAAATCTAAGTGTATGTTTGGTTTGGTTTTTCTTAAAGCTACAATTTGTAGCCTTGGAGTTTAAATGTTATTTTTATATGGAAATTTATAGTTCAACTCACTTTTACATAAATGTTCCCTTTGTCCTAATGCACATATACATATTGACTCACGTTTACTAATGCAGGGTCGGGGCCCGGTCGAAGATTTCAACACCGTGGGTTTATCTGGAAACTATTTGGATCTTTTCAAAATGTACGACCCTGTTGGAGGTGAGCATTTCAACATCTTTGCAGCCGGTTTAAAAACAGCAGACAGGATTGTCACTGTCAGTCACGGTTACGCCTGGGAGCTTAAAACTTCCGAAGGTGGTTGGGGTTTGCATAACGTCATAAATGAAAATGACTGGAAATTTCAAGGAATTGTGAATGGTGTCGATACAAAAGATTGGAATCCTCAAGTTGACGCTTACTTGACATCAGACGGCTACACTAACTACAACCTGAAAACCCTACAAACCGGCAAGCGTCAATGTAAGGCAGCTTTGCAAAGGGAGCTCGGTTTGCCAGTCCGTGAGGACGTTCCGATAATTTCCTTCATCGGAAGGCTCGATGGCCAAAAGGGTGTTGATCTTATAGCCGAGGCGATTCCTTGGATGATGAGTAACGACGTTCAACTAGTCATGTTGGGAACCGGAAGAGCTGATTTAGAACAAATGCTAAAGGAATTCGAAGGTCAACACCACGACAAAATTCGTAGTTTGGTCTGTTTTTCGGTTAAGATGGCTCATAGAATAACCGCAGGTTCGGATATATTACTCATGCCGTCAAGATTCGAGCCGTGTGGACTGAATCAACTCTATGCGATGAGCTATGGAACGGTTCCTGTTGTACATGGGGTGGGCGGCCTCAGAGACACAGTGCAGCCTTTTAATCCGTTCGACGAATTGGGTGTCGGTTGGACGTTTGATCGCGCCGATGCCAACAAGTTAATTGTGGCATTAGGGAATTGCTTGTTGACTTATAAGGATTATAAGAAGAGTTGGGAAGGGATTCAAGAAAGAGGAATGTCACAGGATCATAGTTGGGACAATGCTGCCCAACAATATGAGGAAGTTCTTGTTGCTGCCAAATATCAATGGTGATTTCTTGACATGCACTCCATCTTTGTAGTCTGCTCGAAATGAGGGGCTTTCATGCTGAATTTGTTTCACGAGAGCGAAATACACAGTGTTGCAGCTGTGGAGGCTGTTCGATCTAGAACGAAAAATTTGATTTCACTAGATTGATCGGACTTTACCGAGCTGGTGCACCGCGAAGTTGGAGGAACATTTGCCATGTGAACTAAGGAAGGAATGTGTAATTCAATTGCAACATAATGTTTTTGGCACATACAATGTAAAATGAAGTGTATTGAATGAAAATAAAAAGAGAATCTTTCTCTTTCTATGTCTCTCTAAGGTAATATTTGGTTTAGTGAAAAATGCAGGGAAATAAATGCTTGAATGGAAAATGAATATTGGAACCCCACTTGATAGTACACTACACTGTCATATTTATATTCTCATAATAGTAACAGGGGAAATGAATAAAGTGAAAGATAGAAGGGATTGTTGAAGTATATTCCCAGCCTTGATCAAATCTGTCAATATTCTTCCATTCTCTACCCTTAAGGCATTATTTTAGAGTTCAGATGTTGTAAATAAAATAAAGGGAATTTCTTAATACATAGAATATTCTTCAATTCTCCACCCTTAAGGCATTATTTTAGAGTTCATAAATAAAATAAAGAGAATTTCTTAATACAATCCTATGTTTCTGTTTCTCTAGAGCAACATACGAAAATACATTTATGCTTTTACATTTTGGAGACGCATTAAAATTCAACACAATGCTGAACAAGTTCTTGGATCAATGAAAAGAATTTATTGGAGATACAAATATATAAACTTTTTGCAGATACATCTCAGAATGCACCAAATTTTAGTGCAATTCTTGTCAAGGACATACTTTCACGCAAAATTATTCCGGAGATGCATCTCCGAATCCCTTACGTAAATACATCTCCGGACGCTATTCGTTTAAATACGCTTCAGAGCCCATTCCTCTTCCTCACTCACGCAAAATCATTTCAAAACCCATTTATAAAAACACTCCTCCATCTCATTTTCTATAACTTAACTCAAAACACACCCAAACAACATCAAAGAACATCAATATTCGTCAAACATATGACTTCAGACAACATTGAGCAACAACAATCAACTTGAAGACACAATTGTAAGTTTTTTTGTAAAGTTTATTGAGTTTATGTAAGATTGTGTAGATGTTGAGTTTTAGGTTATGAAATCGAAAGATTTTTAGTGATTGATAGCTTAAAACTAACGAGGAACGGTGTAATTAGATAGTTTTTACGATCAATGAATTATTTTGATGTTTTCTGGGTCTACAATATTCCACCATTGAAAGTGCTTGGAGTGCAGGAGCTTATGGAGATACAAATCTGGAATGTTGTAACATTTATCCAGACCCGAATATGCATCTCCGTAAGCAGTTTGTGCAATGTTTTTTGTCTTTTTTTGCAATGAACTCATTGTGTAACGCTTGTTTTGTCTATTTACGGGAAATATGTCTGAAAGACCATCTCAATTGATACGCATCATGCTTTCACAACATGCATCTGTTCGGAGCGAATGAGTCAGCAATCACAGGCTCCTTCTACCTCTAGACAGGTTGATACGTAAACATCAGGTTATATGGCTCATGTATCTCCACATTCTTATTCGTCCTCCCGTAGTAGGCGAGGGTCTTCTGCTCATGGCTCCCCACCTCCATCTTCACGTAGACGCATGAGTTCTCCTATTTAGGCAATTGAGGTAGAAGAGGTATCCCAGGCTCAAGCGACACTAGAGGCACATAAGGCATCCCAGTCTAAGGTGACAAAGGCGGTACCTGAGGCACCCCAATCCCATGCGGCGTATTACGATTCCCATGCCTAGCAATTGAGGCGGCACCAACGGCACCTCCGAATTTTGGAGGAGACTCGTCAGACTTATCATTGCTGTCTCTTTATCCAGACCATGTTGCTAGACATATCTGGGACAAAGAGGTAAACTTTAGTTGGAAATAGTCATTTAAACTAGTTTTTGTTTTATTATTAACTTTTGTTTGAATTATTCTTATTAAACCATGTATGTAGGAACGTGATCCGCTAAAATTGATCAACCATATACGGAAAATCACTTGCTTAGAAGAGTCCAATGAGTCGTGGTTTCAAGAACTTTTGTAGCTACAAGGGATGTGGGACTTGTTATATTTGGTTGGCACTGCCATTTTTATGGACAAGAGTGCCACTTATGTGAAAGTCATATACATGTGGTACTTTGAGGACTTTGAGCAAATCTATGAGTATAACTAGGGGGCCGCTTGTTTGTTCTACTTCTACTTCTACTCCAATGCTCTTACTAACTAATGATTCTTGTTTTTAGGCTTAGATCCTCAAACACTTCCCACACATCTCTGGTTGGTCACTTGAGTCAACATATACTGAGGATAAGCCACTGTGCATTCACCCCGCTTAGAGAGAACCAGGCGACAGAGCCGTTGAGAGTGTATATTAATCGATTGATGTTTGAGGATATACACTTTCATTGTTATGCATATTGACTGATTGGTATTTGAGGATATACGAAAAATTGTATTTGACCATTTGTTTAATATTTATTTTAAATGATGACAAAATCAATTGATGTAATATGTTATTGTTGTTACACCTAGTTGTTTGGCCATGAGAATATTTTATGTAAAATATTGGATTGAAACTAAGTCACCACATTTCTTTGAACAAAATATTTATGTTTAGTATGTGTTGAACATTAAATCAATAACTAAATGAAAATCAATTAATTTAATATTTGTTGACAACTTTATCTCTGTGAATTTTATTCAATTATCATATGTACTAACAAAAGATACTATAAGGGTTAGAGAGAGTTATTTCACATGTGAATGATAAGAAACTTGTATATGTATGTTAAAGCTTTGCAGAATTAGTGAATGAATCTCCAAACTCTAAAGTTGTGGTATTTATAAAGATGCTTTTGAGCATGGATCAGGAAGAGAGAAACAATTTTCTCTTAGTTATCTAGTGAAGGTGTGGAGATGATAGAATGCTAATTTTTCCTCAGATCGTGGGAAATCGTTTCTCTTTTAATTGTAGCCTTTCAAACCGCTTTTCACATGACACTTCACTAGCAAGGTGCAAATAATGGATGGGCAGAGATCTTGACTCAGGCAGCGCGATCCATGCCCAATCAGTCGATCTGCTGCATGCCTGCCCAATGTTGACCGTCTTTGTCTAAACTTGTACTCTTGACTACTTTCTCTTGAGCTATCCCCTTTTAGACCCAATAAAATTAGGAAATCTCTCATCCCACCCCTTGGGGGTTCGCACGCACCATGTGTTTTTCCAAAAATATCTCTGCTTCCGGAGGTGTATCTACGAAAGCACATTTTTTTATTTAACGTTGAATTGTTCCGCAGATGCACTTACGAAACTTTTTTTGAACATTGTTTAAACAGTTCCGTAGATGCATCTACGAAACAATTCAACGTTAAATGAAAAAAATACTTTCGGAGATATACCTCCAAAAACAGGGGCAAAAATGAAATTTTGCCAGATACCCAAGAGTATTATGGGGTGGATTGAGATATTGTTTAAAATTATCTATCTATCTATCAATTACTATTATTATTATTATTATTATTATTATTATTATTATTATTATTATTATTATTATTATTATTATTATTATTATTATTATTATTATTATTATTAATTTTAATATTTGCATGCCTTCCACATGCTAGTTATCATGGTTAATGATAGTGAACGTTTCTCCACAACGGACAACCTTTGTATAGACAACTCCATGAAAATCAATAAACCCATTTGTAAAATTTAGCTTTCTAAATTTGTGCTTTGTTGATAAAGTTAAAGAATTTCACATCATGCATAAAACATACTCACACATTTCAAAGTAAATGAAAATATTTTACCTAAGAAATTTAGTTATGGTTAGCCCCTTGTATATCACATTAGACTATGAATAATGGTTAATAAACTCAACACCCTCATTTTTTACTTTTTATATTTCATATTATATTCTTTTTCTTCCACCTAATAATTCAACACATTTCAATTTTTACTCACTACATTGATTTTGTTTAATAAAATTTAACACCCTACTTCACCACCATTCACAACACACTAAAAATCTAAATATTCACAAAAACCAATAAGAATTTGCAAAATATTTTATGTGATCTCACTCCCTCCTCATTCAACATGCTGAATGTTTTCAACACCAATTAATCCACCTCACTTTCAACACTCAATTCAACACCTCATTGCAAGCATTCAACTATTGAAAAAATTATTCAACACTATTGTACATAGCCTTAGGTAAATTAGGTAAATTGTTATTGAGGTGAATTTTATATTTATAATTCAGAATATAACAATTGTTAATAAATTAAAATATTTGCATGCCTTCCACATGCTAGTTTCTATTGTCAATTTTCGACTGTACAATGGGACAACCTATGTTCAGACAACTCCAAAATCATGAAAAAGACTCATTTTATAAAATTTTACCTTTGAAAATACTTCATTGGATGATAAAACCTTATTAACTTTTCACATCATCTATGAGACCCTTTTTTGTGTCACAAATTTTGTGGTTACCTTAATTTCTCAAAATTGAGAAATTAATAAAACTCTTATTTTCTCTTCCATAGTTTTCCATTTTTCACTTCTAAAGAAGAAAAAAAAAAAAACTCCAACATTTGATTCTTTCATACACAATTTTCTTCAATTGGGTCTAACCCAATTACAAAAAACACTCAATTCTTGCTTTTTCACTCAATTTCACCATCTGGGTCTTCTCCATTTTGAATCAATTCCTTGATGATGCTATCACTAGGTTCTGACTCTACTGTGTTACTTTTTCAACCAAAGAATCTGAAATTCACACCAAAGTTGAGTACTTTGAATGGTGATTCTGCATTTAGTAAGGGTTTGGGTGTTGGTAGAGTGAACTATGGAAGTGTTAGGTTGAATCATAAGCAAGTAAGAGCTGTTGGTAAGAGTTTGGGTGCTGATGAGAATGGGGATGAATCAAAAGAGGATGATGTTGTTAATGCTACAATTGAAAAGAGTAAAAAGGTTCTTGCTTTGCAAAGGGAACTTATTCAACAGGTATTGTGAAAATTTTGATTTTGCAAAAGGGTTATGATTTTCATCTTTAGGTTTAAAGGTTTTTAGGTTGGGACCCTTTAGGCTATTTACTTGATTGAACAGGTGTTGTTTCTCTCTTTGTTTTGTTGTTGATAGTTTTTACTTTATGGTCATTTGTTGAAATTGGGACAAATTTGGACTTTATTAGAGAGATAATTGCTTTTTCTCTTGAATAAATGTATGTTATACGTTTGAAGCACTCATAAATGATTATGAATGTGTAGAATTGATTTTGATATGTTTGGTTTCTCTCGAGTAGAATTGATTCTGTTTTATAGAATTGATTCTACTTGAAGCTAAAATTTGTAGCTTTTGAGTCTAAACTTGATTTTTGCCCTGAAATATTTGGTTCAATTCAATTTTGTATGAATTTTTTCAAATAAATCACTTTACCTTCAACTCACCTTTAGTCAAAATCAATTTTACATAATCAATTAACTTAGAATCAAATTTCTTTACCATAGAACCAAACACACACTAAAACAATGTCTAATATGTATACAGAACTCCCTCATGATACCAATGTCTAATATTGTGTTGATCTAATCGCGAATATAGAGCTGAATGCAAAACTATATTGCCGAGTTTGGTTTATAAGATTCTGTTGGGAATATCTACCTCTTAAGGTTTCTATTTTAGTCTCTAGTCATGAGGTTCTATGGCTATCGTTTTCATAAGCTCTCTTAAATAGTCTCACGAGTATTTATGTCACTAGGTAAACTCAAATAAGTCAATCCAAACGAGTCCTGGGTCTTTCCGACTCTCTCTAGTTCCTACGTTCTTTCATAACCAGTTAACCCTTACGGTTATCATAAGCATTCATGAGGTGATTTATTTATCTTTGTTTTTTATTATTGCAGATTGCTGAAAGAAAGAAACTAGTTTCTTCTATAGATAGTGACAGCATTCCTGGATTGGAAGGAAACAGTATTTCTTATGAAAGCAGTGAGAAATCTCTGTCAAGCGACTCAAATCCACGGAAAGGTTCTTCCAGCAGCGGCAGTGCTGTTGAAAACCAAAATGGTGCCACTGTTTTCAGAAACTATGTCCGTTCTAAAGAAACGGAGACGTGGGCCGTTTCATCTGTTGGCAATAATCAAAGTTTTGATGAAATTAAAACGAAAAATGACAATGAAATGGCATCGTCGATGCTACACTTTAATGAACAAATTAAAAACGAGAGCTACGGAGGAAAGAAGACAATTAGACCTGATACGAAAGACATTTCAAGTAGCATCAAAACTTCTAGCATAAAGTTTGAAAATTTCGAAGGCGCGAATGATTCAAGTTCAAAGGAAGTTGCTAATGAAGTTGAGAATTTTGAGAGCGGCAGTGAAAAGCCATCACCGTTGGCTGGGACCAATGTCATGAACATTATATTGGTTGCTGCAGAATGCGCTCCTTGGTCGAAAACAGGTAATTTAACATTATTTCATGGAAGAATTTTTCTTGATGAATGCATGTTGCCGAGCTTCATAGGATAGAACTTGCTCAAATATTCGCAGACGAAGTCTTCGATCTTTTCTGTCCTTCCATGTATGCTGCATTGTTTTTTCTATATAATTTACAGTTTTAATATGAACTAATAGGCGGGCTTGGAGATGTTGCTGGTTCACTACCGAAGGCTTTGGCTCGGCGTGGACATAGAGTTATGGTAAACGCCATTCCCTTCATGTCTCATCAGATTATTACAAGATAAGATACTTCAATAAATTTTCACTCTCCTTTCATTATGAACTGTTTCCGTTTTCTTATTTCTTCATTTTTCGCTTTCTTCTTAGATTGTTGCACCTCGTTATGGTAATTATGCTGAAGCACACGATGTAGGAGTACGGAAGAGATACAAAGTAGCTGGTCAGGTGTGCCGCGAGTGTCTACTCTATTCCTAATTTATGATTCCTTAAAACAATTAGTTTCTACCACCTTGGTGTAGTAAAGCTTCAACATTTTTCACTTTACAGGACATGGAAGTGACATATTTCCATACTTATATTGATGGTGTCGACTTTGTTTTTATTGACAGTCCAATATTTCGAAATATAGAGAGTAACATATATGGCGGAAACCGATTGGTAATTTTGGATTGGATTTGATCTTGCATTAGTATCAGTTAGTTACCCTTACTATTTCATAGTCTTTTGACTCTTGTTGTCCTTTAATGGAACAGGATATTCTAAGGCGCATGGTTTTGTTTTGCAAGGCAGCGGTTGAGGTACATGAACTAAATGGTTTTATGACTATAACTTGTTTGAATTCACTTATATGAGTTTATCTACTATCCCAAGCATATCCGGAGCCGCTTAAGAGAGCTTCTGAAAAAAACTTGTAATATTCGATAAGATGTTTTCAACTTATTTTTTTAAAATCTTCCATGTCAGTTTATGAAAACAGCTTATAACTTATTTAAAATCAATTTGACTTTATTTTAGCTTCTGTTATAGAAATAACTTACACATCAAAGCATTTTTAATTGAATTGTTTATCCAAACAACAGTTGATAGAAAATATGTCCTTATTATGAACTGGAAATTGTCT
The DNA here is from genome assembly GCF_029867415.1 of Vicia villosa. Taxonomy (NCBI): domain Eukaryota; kingdom Viridiplantae; phylum Streptophyta; class Magnoliopsida; order Fabales; family Fabaceae; genus Vicia; species Vicia villosa. The sequence continues at coordinate 166,293,751 of NC_081181.1, forward strand.
GTTAATGACAACATATCTTGAATCACATTGCATCGTCATTTTAACAAAAATGGTGAAAACAGTAAATGTCATTCCGAAGAATTCTGTCTATGAAATCCTTTTATTTGACTTAATTTAATATTAAAAATGTTGATTATTTATTCGGCAGGTTCCTTGGCATGTTCCATGTGGTGGCATTTGCTATGGAGACGGAAATCTGGTCTTCATAGCAAATGATTGGCATACTGCATTGCTGCCGGTGTATCTGAAAGCATATTATCGCGACCATGGTTTGATGAACTATACAAGATCGGTTCTCGTGATTCATAACATAGCTCACCAGGTTTGTTCTGAACCTAGTTATATTGGTAATGCAATGTTTTTCATGGCGAAGAAAGAAGCTTCTACACATATGTGTGTATGCGTGTGTGTCTAACTGTATATGTTATTTAGTACATCTGGTTCACTTGTTTTATCGAATACGAAATCGATGCATATTTTGATTCAACCAGAGACCCTTTTTATCAGTAGATACCAACTTCAGTATCTAGGGGTTTACAACACTTTTTCACACTGTGCACCAACCACTTGCGACTTGTGCTAGAATACACTGACGCCCGTTTACTCATGCAGGGTCGGGGTCCGGTCGAAGATTTCAACACCGTGGATTTATCTGGAAACTACTTAGACCTTTTCAAAATGTACGACCCTGTTGGAGGTGAGCACTTCAACATCTTTGCAGCCGGTTTAAAAACCGCAGACAGGATTGTCACCGTCAGTCACGGTTACGCCTGGGAGCTTAAAACTTCTGAAGGTGGTTGGGGTTTGCATAACATCATAAATGAAAATGACTGGAAATTTCGGGGAATTGTGAACGGTGTCGACACAAAAGATTGGAATCCTCAATTCGACGCTTACTTGACATCAGACGGATACACTAACTACAACCTGAAAACCCTACGAACCGGTAAGCCTCAATGTAAGGCAGCTTTGCAAAGGGAGCTTGGTTTGCCTGTCCGCGAGGACGTTCCAATAATTTCCTTCATCGGAAGGCTCGATCACCAGAAAGGTGTTGATCTTATAGCCGAAGCAATTCCTTGGATGATGAGCCATGACGTTCAACTAGTCATGTTGGGAACAGGAAGAGCTGATTTAGAACAAATGCTAAAGGAATTCGAAGGTCAACACCGCGACAAAATTCGAAGTTGGGTTGGTTTTTCGGTTAAGATGGCTCATAGAATAACCGCAGGTTCAGATATATTACTCATGCCGTCAAGATTCGAGCCGTGTGGACTGAATCAACTCTATGCAATGAGTTACGGAACGGTTCCTGTTGTACACGGGGTGGGCGGACTCAGAGATACGGTGGAGCCTTTCAATCCGTTCGACGAATCGGGTGTCGGTTGGACATTCGATCGCGCCGAAGCCAACAAGTTAATGGCAGCATTATGGAATTGCTTATTGACTTATAAAGATTATAAGAAAAGTTGGGAAGGGATTCAAGAAAGAGGAATGTCACAGGATCTTAGCTGGGACAATGCTGCTCAACAATATGAAGAGGTTCTTGTTGCTGCCAAATACCAATGGTGATTTCTTGACATGTACTCCATCTTTGTAGTTTGATCAAAATCAAGGGCTTCCATGCGAAGTTTGTTTCACGAGAGCATATAACACGGTGTTGCAGCTGTGGAGACGGTTCGATTTAGAACGAGAAACTTTCTCTGACGAGATGGAACGGTTTACAGAACTGGTGCACCATGTAGTTGGAGGAAAATTTGCCATGTGAAGTAAGAAATGTGTAATTCAATTGGTACATAATGTTTTCGGCACATACAATGTAAAATGAAGTTTAGTGACTGAAAATAAAAAGAGAATCTCTCTCTTTCTATGTCTCTCTAAGGTATTGTTTGGTTTAGTAAAAAATGCAGGGAAGTAAATGATTGAATGGAAAATAGTAGCAGGGAAAATGAATATTGGAACCCCACTTGATATTACACTACACAGTGTCATGTTTATATTCTCATAATCATAGTAACAGGGAAAATGAATAAAGTGAAAGATAGAAGGGATTGTTAACTAGTTATAATATTAGAGTAGTTGAAGTATATTCCTAGATTTGATCAAATCTATCAATATTCTTCCATTCTCCACCCCTAAAGCATTATTTTAGAGTTCAAATTTTGTAAATAAAATAAATAGGTGCCAAAAGATTTTGGCATCTTATATGGGATCCATTGGACATGACTTTACTATTAAGTCAGATTCACAAATTTATTTAAACTATATAAATGTAAAATGGTACAAAGGTAATATGTAAGACATATTCTAAAGAGATCACCTAAGCAGTAGTTTAATGAAATATATTAATATAAATAAAATAAAAAAGATACTAAAGAAATTTAGAAGTAGTTTAATGAAATATATTAATATAAATAAAATAGAAAAGATACTTCAGAATTTTGGGAGAAACCCCCTGCTTTATTAAAAACTTTTCTATAGAAGATTAAATGGGATAAAATTTTGATGGAGAGGAAAAGTCCACAGACGGTGAATCAAACATAAATAACTAAACCGACGAAATCTATAAAGCTATGTTTGCGAGTTTGGAGGGGAAGAGAGGAGAGACAAAATCTATAAGGCTATGTTTGCGAGTTTGGAGGGGAAGAGAGGAGAGAACTTTGAAAAATAGGAAGAATTGAGTGAAAAGAAAAAAAAATTTAGGGTAGGATGATTTTGGAGGGTTTGATTTTATTCATAACACCAAAAATCACATAAAATTGGGAACTCAAAAATTGTATTGAAAGAGAGTTTTGGAGGGCTTACATAAATCTTCCAAATATCTTTTAGGTTGTTATACTATTTTGAAAATTAACAATTTAGTAATGATAATGACTCTTTTATTATTTTAAACAAAATCATTTTTTTTTAAATGTCAAATATTTTTCTATATTATTTTAAAATTTTGTTTTCGAAAGCCTTCCCCTCCCCTCCCCTCCAAACTCGCAAACATAGCCTAAGGGTAGGGGTGACAAACGGACATCCCCGCTCTGTTTAGGTCCGTTCTGCATAAGCCTACAAAAGACGGTACGAGATGGCTTTTGTTGAGGATGCAGACCTAAAACCTTGACTCACTCAACAAAAAAGCGAGTGCGGGACGGGCCTGCGGACATTACAACTTTTAAGTCTAAAAATTACAAATTTTCATATTAATGTCCTGACTCGCAAAAAACAGAGCAGACATATTAAAGGATTCGGGCCTAAAACCTTACCCTATCTTTATAAAAAATGAGGATAAAACGGGTCGGCCCGATGGACCGAACCCGTTTAGCCACCTCTTTATACAAAGGTAAATCTAGTTTATTATGATTGAACATTCCAAATAAAATTTGACAAGCTTTTCATCAAGCGAAGCTAACAATAGATGAATTAATGTTGATCATTTTATCAACACAATAATTATCCTCTATGAAAATATTAGTGACTTTAAAATGCATTTGAAAAAGAAGAAGCAACCAATTCTTTCCCAAATAGAGGAATGAATGTGCTACTCAATAGGAAAAATTCTTAGGTGGACACATACCTAAGAAATTGTTTTACACACAACCAATCACAGAATTTTAATTAATTAAAAAAATAAATACTGATTTTTCTCTCTCCTTCATAATCTCAACCACCCCATGAATCCAATTAAAACCAAAATTAAAATTAAAATAAATTTAAAAAAGACTCTTTCTTATTGGTTGTGCCTAAGAATGTGGATTTAGGGTCGTGTCCATGCAAGAATTGTTCGACTGAATAAACCTTTTGCCAAACTTCTTTCAAGAGTAGAATTACAAACCCCGCTCTGTTTAAGGATGCAGACCTAAAACCTTGACTCACTCAACAAAAAAGCGAGTGCGGGACGGGCCTGCGGACATTACAACTTTTAAGTCTAAAAATTACAAATTTTCATATTAATGTCCTGACTCGCAAAAAACAGAGCAGACATATTAAAGGATTCGGGCCTAAAACCTTACCCTATCTTTATAAAAAATGAGGATAAAACGGGTCGGCCCGATGGACCGAACCCGTTTAGCCACCTCTTTATACAAAGGTAAATCTAGTTTATTATGATTGAACATTCCAAATAAAATTTGACAAGCTTTTCATCAAGCGAAGCTAACAATAGATGAATTAATGTTGATCATTTTATCAACACAATAATTATCCTCTATGAAAATATTAGTGACTTTAAAATGCATTTGAAAAAGAAGAAGCAACCAATTCTTTCCCAAATAGAGGAATGAATGTGCTACTCAATAGGAAAAATTCTTAGGTGGACACATACCTAAGAAATTGTTTTACACATAACCAATCACAGAATTTTAATTAATTAAAAAAATAAATACTGATTTTTCTCTCTCCTTCATAATCTCAACCACCCCATGAATCCAATTAAAACCAAAATTAAAATTAAAATAAATTTAAAAAAGACTCTTTCTTATTGGTTGTGCCTAAGAATGTGGATTTAGGGTCGTGTCCATGCAAGAATTGTTCGACTGAATAAACCTTTTGCCAAACTTCTTTCAAGAGTAGAATTACAAATGTGTTTAAAAGTAAAATCATATTACTAACCTATTTAAAATATGGATTTAACTATAAAAATACTAATAATTAATCACTTTTTAATAATCAAATTTAGATATGAATATAGATAATCTAAATAACTGATAAACTTGATTACCCTAAAGGTGACTCATCAAGTCAGAAATAATTAATCAAAGTGTGTTGATTTCTTTGATCTATTTATTAATCATTCAATTTCAAGGATCCGAAAGATTACCAAAGTGTAATATTATTCTGTGAAAGATTACCTAATTGTAATATTATTTTGTTTTGTAATTACTTTATAGGTTTGATTCTAGGAAATAAATAAATCAAACTGAAGTTTCAACCTAAATTAGAGGACCAAACTGAATATTTAAACATACTTTGTGATCGTACATTTTACTCCCAACGACCTAACTAATTGTACTTTGTCACTACCACGCATGCAGTTGTGGAAGAGCCACTGAAACCTAGTGGATTCATGCTGCACACAATTTAGTGATTCTGTAGCGACCGCATCATGTGCCAACCACTACATGGTATTAGTAACTAACCACTACCACGTATAATTTTCTTTGTACTATGTTTTAATCATAACCCTTTTGTTTCAAGTTAAAAAATATTTTTTTACAAATTTTACAAACGAAATATGAGTACTATTAAAAAGTTATAGTTAGTTGAACATTATTTTCATGAGAATGTTAGATTTCCATCTTTAAAATATAAAAAAAAAATTTAAAAAATTCATATGTAACATTTTTTATGAAAATAAAAAGTGACTGAGAATATTTTTTATAAACTTAAAACAAATGTAGAATTGTTGCATTTTTAATGTCACATTTCGAAAAATATATTTCCAATCCTTGAAACAAACATAATCTTTAAAATATTACTCAATTTCATTCCACTTTTTGAAATGATAAAATAATTGCATTTTTGACTTTTATTAATAGGATCTTATTTATAAAAATAAAAAATACAATTATTTTAAAAATAATTATCATATTTTAATTATGTGATATTTGTAATTTAAATTTTATCTTGCTTAAAATAAGCATGTGACCATTGGTTAAACATGAGAACAATAATTGTGTTGTAATTGAATTTCGATGCACAAATTTTGATTTGATGAAAACTGATTTGCAAGATTAACACTATGTTTAAATCAATAAATAAGTAAGAAAATAATTTGAGTTCTTGAATGAATAAATATCTGAAATAACATATAAGTCAGGTGGTTGAAATCGTCATCCTGAGATCCCACTCCTTTTATTAGTGACCGTTCAATTAGATCAAATTGTAAGAAATGAGATGAAAGTCGGAACCATGTAAATAAGTGAAATCTCTTATCTTCCGCGTGGGGATTACTATTAAACTTTTTGTTCGTGAGGTTTGCAAGCTGTCAAAAATAACATTTAATGGTAAATTAGATTGACTCTATTTTAGAATATGGACTCAATGTTTTAAAAATCGGATCAGTTATCAAATTGATAAGAGTACTGAGCTACTGATTTATTGATTGAATCACTGAGTCACTGGTCGAACCATCTGAGTAAACCAAATTAAATCGAATAACTCAGTTGATTAAACAAGTCTCTATAACAAAAGTATATAGTTATTAAACCGGTCGAATTAGATGACTGTTTCTCTGAAAAACATCACGAGACCTATAAAATTTTAAAATATTATAATTTCGCAAGTTCATTTTTAAATTTAAATTCTAAACATAGTCATCTCACACAAAAAATAGTACAAAATACAAATTTAAATAAATTTTGAACAAAATCTAAATGTATTATAAATTAAATATTAAAATAATAATTGCAGTGTTTAATAAATTTAATTATAAAAAGAAAAAGTTGCTCTAAATAAATTTTCAACAAAATTTAATTATATTTTAATTATATATTTTTAAAAAAATTATCAAAACAACATCATTTAATCTTAGAAAAAAAAAAGTAAGTATTTAACTAGTCAGTTTTTCCAAAACGTCGGTTTTTACAGTTTTTACCAGTTGTTCGATTCAATAGTTTACCTAGTCTAACAATCAAATTAGATCGGTGAATCCTCCCATTCTCGATCCAACCGATTTGATCGATCTGTTCGGTCCAATTTTTAAAACATTGTATTGACTGTTATCCATTATTTATTTATTTTTTACATTTGAATGGAGTAATAAATAAAATAGAAAAAACCTCAAAAAACTGACCTAATAGTTGAGGCTTGCGTCTTTAGGGGTGTAAGTGGATCACAAAAAACCAATTAAACCGACAATCCAAACCAAACCAAACCGAAATAAAACCGATTGTTTATGGTTCGGTTCTAAAACCGAACCGAACCAATAAAAACCGATGTGGTTTGGTTCGGTTCTCGGTTTTAGTTATTAGGAACCGCCAAACCGATAAACCGAACCAATGAAAATAATTACACTCTAAATCCTTTATTCCACCCTTCATTAAGCTCAAATTTTGTACCTTTCCAACCATTCTCCATCTTTGTTTTCACTTTCTTCCTTTAAGCAAAACACGCATTTAGAACTAAACTCCAAAACATCTAAAGTAAAAATCATAAGTCATAAAAACTTGCTTTCACTAAACTACTTCTCTAGTTGTCTACCTTTCTGATTTCTTCTTCAACAAAACTCCTTCTAGTCTTGTTACAAAATAGTTTTTAGGTGTATTTAAGGCGGAAACATGTTAATTGATGTGTGTTTTTCCGTGTTCTATTTGTTAAACTTTCAAATCTAATTTCAACATTCCGATGTCAAGATTCAATTTTTATAGTGAATCTATTTCATTATGCAATGAAACTATGTCATTGTTTCATATATGGACTAAGTGCAACTTGTAAGTTGTTTGAAAAATTAGAGCATTAAATAAATGACATAAAATGTATTATTTTAAAAAATAATAGCATAAAATATACCGAAAAATACAATATTGGAAAATACATTGATGAATATAATGTTTTAAAAGAATATTAAAAACCGACCAACCGAACCAACCCAAACTGAACCATACCGATTAGTTTGGTTCGGTTCCATTTTTGAAAAATGTTACAAACCGAACCAAACCAAACCGATGAAGATATTATTGGTTCGGACCTTTGTTTGACCAAAAACCGGTCCAAACCGATCCGATTACACCCCTATGCGTCTTATTACTATGTTCCTCTCAACTTCTCGGATTCGAATCCCAATTAATAAATAGAATTGAAGAAATTACCAAAATAATTAAATTCGAAAAGAATATCTTCATTTTCCCTACCTAAACTTCATGTATATCTAATAGAATAAGTTACATGCATTTGTTAGTCACTTATTCGCAATGAAAAGTACTTAAATCTAAAAGTCAAACGTTTTATATTCATCACGACAACCAAAAAGAGAAACCATGCCGTAATTATCTATTCTCATTTCCCTATCTAATTAAAATTGTTTAAGCTATAAAATGCAACTTAACTACTTATAAGTGTTTAGAGTTATTTCAACTACATATAATTGAATGTTTTACGTGTACTAGTTAACTTTTTATTTCTATTTTTGGTGTACAAAAGAGGAAAGAAGAAAGATAATTTTTTTGGGATTCTCCTTATTTTGGTATGTAACTCCCCTCAGCACATGAAATCTTAACAATAGAAAAATATAACTTGGCTACAATCTACAAGGATAAAGGTTTTTTTTTTTTTTTAATTTAATTGAACTTTCTTTCATAAGCAAAATTACTACTGAAAAAGACAGATTTCATATAAAAAAAAATTTAATTTGAGTCAAATAAAAAAAGTGTGTATACTTATCAATATTGATGATGATTAATTTTTTCATCAGTTTGTAACCTAAAAATTTGACTTTCTAACAAAATTAAAATTATAGACTATTTTCTCAAACTTAATTAACTTTTATAATATTAAAAAACACAAAAGAAATTAAATACAATCATCAAATTGTCTATTATTTAATAAATAAATTTATAACAAAATTTGTAAAATATTACAAAAAAAACTATATATTTAAAAAAAATTACATGATATTTCAATAGACAAGTGTATTTATGAGAAAATACCTGACTAAAACTGGCCAAAATCGCCATGATCACTTGTTTTACGATTTTTTTTCACACATTTCACTACAACACATTATTTTACTTAAGATTGGACAATCACCATTTGACTACAACACATTATTTTACTTAAGATTGGACAATCACCATTTGACTACAACACATTATTTTACTTAAGATTGGACAATCACCATTTGACTACAACACATTATTTTACTTAAGATTGGACAATCACCATTTGACTACAACACATGATTTTCCCTAAGTCGTCAAATTGTAAAATTTCAAAATCAAGATCATAATTTTGAAAACTTTGATTATTATTATTATTATTATTATTATTATTATTATTATTATTATTATTATTATTATTATTATTAAAATAAAATAAGTAATCTAAACCAACAAAAATTGAAGTTAGAAATGGACTATTCAACCAAGGAGATGTATCTTCTACCTTAACATTGAAGTTATTGGAAAAAATAACAGAGAATGGCTGCATAGTGGAATTGAAAAACAGGTGAATATTGCATGTTTTCAGGGAATAACTTGAACAAGAAGATAACACTATTCAACCAAAGTTTCAAACTAAAAAATGCTGACAATTTCCTCGGAATTTTATCTGTCTTGTCAATCGTAAATTGTAAAAAAACACAGAAAATAAGAGTCCTAATTCTGCTACGCTACATGCTATAGCGCTGTTATAACTGCAATTTGTACTAATCTGCAATTTGTACTACATCTCATCTTGTGAAACAATTACCAGTTTGTTCAAATGTCGCTACAAAATATAACATCTATTTGACAACACACTGAATTTGATGATTAGTTCAACAAGTTAGATAGATTGAGAGCATCTTACAATGACAATAAACTATTAAGTTGTGCATATTGTCCCTAAACATGAAAATTCATTGGCAAACACCTTGTGAATATTAAAGAACAACAAAATGATGCTTATAACAGTCACAAATTTGAAGTCAAATTTTCAGGCTACGGTAACAGATAGGAATATAAGCTAAGTTGATTTCAAACTTGGAAAAACAGGTTGCCGACCACAATCTAAACCAGGGTCCTCTAACATTTCGCTGAGTTTCTGCAATATCAAAGATCGCGACAGAATTATAACCGTAACGGTTATTTAAAACCTTGGATTTCATAGAGAAAGCCATATTGAAAGTACTCAAGGATAAACAGAAGTCCATAAACATCAAGCAGATATGTAACAAATTACCGATGAAAACATCAATCAAAATAAAACAGCAACAATCTTCGAAGTAATCACCTAATTTGTTGTCTCCACAAAAGAAATCAATTTTCACACAAAAGAAATCCAACAACTACCTGCAAAAGCGATGTCATGTATTTGAGCAATCCACTCCACGGTTAACACCACAGACAACCTCTCCCGTAAGAGTCTGCCTACAATGAAAACACATTAACGAAGTTCCGATGCAACATAGCAACAAAGTTAAGCCATGTATAAGCTATTTCTATAACAAAAGGTAAAATAAAGTTGAACTGTAAAATAAGCTGAAAACAGCTTATGAACATGTCAAAAGTTGTTTCCATAAGCTCTTCCAAACAGTTTCGCAAGTGCTTATACCAATAGATAAACTCAGATAAGTGAATCTAAACATGTCTTTACTCGATTTTAAACCAGCAACTTATATCAAAAGCATGAACTTAAATCCTAAGCAATTATCACAAAAAACATGACATAATAATAACATTTAGAGACAACAGAATTTAGAAACCAAAATCAGAAATTGTTGAGAATCATAAACCTTGAATTCTAAAGAAGTAAATTCAAATTATTGTTTTTATGTATATTCTCAAGTATAACCAACTAAATTTTCTATGAAACATAGTTCCTTACAACTTATTACCAAAAGGCTTATTTAAAAACATCCAGATTCCTCAAAGAATGAGAAAATCAGATCCAGACAGATTACAAATTCTATATCAAATCCAACTATCCATTTCGTCAATCCTTCTCCCTCCCTATAAATCAAAAGGATATCGATCTGTTGCTGCGATGTTGTTGCCTACTTCTTGATCTTTCGAAGTTTCTTCGGTCCCGGAACTTCTAACCTACCAACAGAACAACCACACCTAGCTCTCAGCACAAGCACAGCTCTTCCATTAATCGGCGCCATCTTCTTAAGTTCCGCCTCAAGCTCCTTATGATGATCGCGAGGCAATTCGAATAAACCCTTCTTACAAACACCACCATCTTTCACAATAGAGGGCGAATTCTTCACACAATCCTCAGTCTCTAATTGAATATCAAACTCTGCAGCTTTCTTCAAACCCTTACAATTTCGATTACCGCATTTGTTTGTCGTGCAAACAACAACACCCCAAGTAGCAAACACAGCACAGGCAACACTCAATCCTATCGATATATAAATCGAAGGCGCGATCGAAAACTCTTCCTTAATCAAAAACAACACCATGCTTGTAATCTGAATTGAATTAACCACTACAAATTCTATGTAAGGAAAGAACAAATAGCCACAAGCACAAACAACAGCAATGAAGATAACAACATCAACTATAGCTGATCTAGATCGATCACAAGGCGGAATCTGAAGAGAATTCGATGATGAACTATTATAACTCCTCCGATTCCTTTGAAAGTTACTACTTTGCCTCGATTTCGATCCGAATTTCGAACCGAAATCAATCAAATTCGCCATGGATGGAATTGGAGGTTGATCAACTGACTTACAAAGAGAGATTGAGCTATGGAAATAGACCATTTCAAAAACACCACAAAAACTATAAAAAAAACTCGAAAAATCGAATTTTTAGATCAAACCCACCAATAATTAACCGAGATTCAAACGACCCAGAATCCAAAATCTCGAAAAGATTGCAACTTTGAAGTGATCTAAGCACAGAAAAATATCAAATTCTGTCGGTGCCCAGATGGATCAAAATTCACAAAATGAGATTTTTTTTGGTCAAATTCAAATTCAATATGTGATGAGATGAGATGATGATCCAATCAAATAGAGATAAACAAGATTGAGAAATTGATGAGGTGAAAAATCAGTGTGTTGGAAATGGGTTTTAAGGGTTGAAAAGTGAGTTGATGAAGAAGCTAAGAAGACAAAGAAGGGTCATCATTCACTAATTTATTATCATCATATCATATATCATATGATAATAAAAATAATAATATTCATATAATATATGAAATGAAATCTCAAAATGTTTATTTGTAAACTTTTTATAGGGTCATAGTTAAAGTTACATATACACGCTAACATAAGAGAAAAATGAAAAAGTATTCTACAAGGACACGTTTTTGAGAAGAAATTGTAGTCGGCTATATGATGGTTATACATGCTACCCCTTTTTTATACTTAAGCACTCCATATTTTTTAACTCAATTTTATTCTTGTTGAAAAAAAAAATGAGATACAAAGAATTTCCAAAACAAATATTAAATATCTATTTCAAAATTTCTTGTACAAAATATCGGAAATTTTTGTTATAAGTAAATTTTCGGTATATCGTATCGGAAATTATAGTTATTTTAAAAATTTCGATATACCGGAAATTTTAAATTTTCAGAAAGTACTAGAAATTTCATTATAATTAAAATTTTCGGTATGTTTTAATTTTTGGTTTTTTAAATGGTTGAGATTTTGCCGATATTTTTGGAGGGTCCTGATTGCACCAATACATTTGTGTGGTCTAGAATGCACCACCATTTGTATAAATAGGAGTGTTAAGGTTATTGGATAACACATCATTTCAACAAAATGCCTCTTCCTGAGTATTTGATTAAAGTATTTATGTATTTCAATAGCCGCAAGCCTGCTCTTCTTACCAAGATTCCAGATGACGCTGAATCCTTTGCCACCTTGAAAGAAACGTTGAATAATTTGCTGCCTGATAAGTGTTTAATTCATATTAAAATATCATATAGCACTTATCTTACTTATTTGACACATTTCTCACATAAAACCCTCAATTATTGAATAAAGTATTATTGTGCAAGATTACTTGGTTTTATTTGCATTTGTGCAGGATTTCGCCTTAAAGCAAAAACCAGCAAACATGACACTAGCTGTAGCGATGTATATTTCGCTGTAGCGAACTCCAGTGAAGTTAAAGGCAAATTCCAGAAAACAAATACTTCGCTGCAGCAAATGTGTAGCGAAAGCCCGATTCGCTGCAGCGGACCATTTTTCGCGTAGCGAACCAAGTCAGAAGCAAATTTCTTAGTTTCGCTAGCAGCGAGCAACAGCGCAGGAGATTCGCTGCAGCGAACCATATTTCGTTGTAGCCAACTTTGGCGGTCTGCTGAAGGCGGTTCAAACTCAAAGACTTAACCATGAAGAAAAAGTTCGCTTTAGCGAACTTCTGTTCGCGTAGCAAACTATGACGGCCAGAACTGCTATAAATAGAGCAGAAACCAGTTCAGAAGGAAAATTCAATTTTTACTCTTGTAACATACTATATACTTGTAATAGAAGTAGTAATAGAAGAGGTTTTAGGTAGAAGGAGCTTGAAACACATCAAGAGTCGGGAAATCGTCGTTGATGTCGATTCAACTCCATTCTTTCATTGTTCATCAAGCTACCATGAGTAGCTAAATCCCTCTTTTGTTGGAATTGGTCGTAGTTCACCGAAACAGTATGTATTTTCTTTGATCATGGCGTTATATATAATTTTTGTTTGAATCATTATCGTTGTTATCTTCGTTTTACCGTTTATTTCATGGATTGAATTGATATTGACAAATACGATTCTAACCTCGATCCAAGATAATAACTATTAAAATCTAAATGCTAGACATAGATTTAGGTTTAATATTCACTTTAAGTATTGAATCTTAATGCTACCGTATTGTTTAATAGGATGAGAAATCGTCGATTAAACCATAAGGTAAGTGTAATATGGTGGGAGAACTGACTTTTAAGATGTTGCGGATAGCAAGAGTCGCCACCGACTTTTATTTTATCCAATTGGAAAGGCTAAAAGAACAGAAAAGACCTTTTAAAAGACTTTGAGTTCGGGGGGTAAGTTATACAAAGGGCAGGTTGTTGAAAGTATTTTGGGTAAATATTTTCTAATATCGTATCCACAGAGACTGAGTTAATATTGCGGCCGTTCTATAGTTAATTTATGATGAGTAGTGAAAAGTATTGATTTTGATTGTTTTAATCCGAACATGTAAATAACAGAATAAGAATTAAATGACTGTTAGAAAGTATAGGATAAATATTTCTAGTATCGTCTCCTCAGGGATTGATGCGATATTATCGCCGTTCTACAGCTTAGTGTATTTTGAGTTAAGGTTCTGGATGTTTTTAGTGTCATGAAAGATAAATAACATGAAAAGAAATTAAAGACAATAACTTAAGATTTAAAAAAACGGTTTGGTAAAACTGTGTCAAGATTAGTTTTCGTTAGCTTGCTTTTGTATATACTCTGATGATCATGTATATGAACATATCAATGATTAATACAATCACGTATCCTCTCGATACTGTTTATCTCTAAAGCAGTGTCGTGATTGTTATTATATTAACCGCCAGATGATCTCTCATGCCGACAGTTGACATAATAACCTTTAAAGTTTGATACAAGTGATTATCAACTCACAAATCTATCTCGAGAGTTTGATTGTTGATAGATGAATACCCTTTTGGTCAAGATTTGAAACATATCTCTCAATAGTGTATCAAAACAACATATAAACATGAATACAAAGATATTCACCATATATTAATCACCAACAAGGTTCATATACAAAAGATCAAGCTAAATACATACTCTACAAGCTAACTACCTCTAATCTTGACACATGAGAAGTTTAGCTATCCATAGCTTCAACAACAAACATCAATACAAGACCTCCTAGCATAGAAATTCAAAGATGATGAAGAAAAATGCTTGAGAAATCTTGAATATGGATGGGTTTTTCTTTCTTCTCCTCTTGCCCTAGAGTGTGTGTGTTGTTAGAATGAAAAGATAACAAGATAAGATCTAAAAAATATCTCTAAGTGCCTAAAAGTGGCCACTTGAAAAAGTACCGCCGCTTAGCGCCATGACGGCCGCTAAGCGGTCATCACAAAATATATGCTTCCACGCAGGAGGTCGCTAAGCGGGCTGAGGCCGCTTAGCGGAACTTGCTGAACACAGATTTTCCTCTCGCCACTGGAAAGCGCGCTTAGTGGCCGCTGAGCGGTCCTTGCTGAACAAAACTTCTTCCTTTGGCCACCAAACTTGCTCCAAATTGCCTCAATACCTCCTAATACTTCCCAAAATGCATAAAACCTACAAAAAACATAAGAAAAGCTTAAAAAAATACTATACTTACTACTAAACTCGATTTTATTTATTTACACTATTACGAACCGAAATTAAATAGAAAAGCAATGAGAAAAGTTATCGAAATACCACAAAAGTTTATCAACAAATATCCACATTTTGGATTCTAACAACTCTCCCCAACTTTGACCTTTGTTTGTCCTCAAACAAGAACAACTCAACAAGCACAAACAAAATAGTATTTACAAGGTTAGCAACATAAAGAGAATGGTTCAAACTTGACTTACATGCATGCTCCATAACCATCCCTTGCTTGTACAAGATCGAAACATGAATATGAGCTAGGTTCTAAATACAAACACTTCATCACACTTGCATTTATCAAAATGATGTTCAAACTTGAATCACCTACAATCAACTTCAAAAATGAAGGACAAAGTGCTATAATCATGCTAGCACAAAGGACTTATCACTCTCCCTAGCAATTGTGCACATTCAAGACAATTCATACATTCATCTAAACTAAGTACCCAAAATGATAGAAACAAAGATCACGAGGGCTTTTTCGGTTGTAACTTGGCTCGGTTCCAAACAAGTGTCATTTCTACATGGCCAATGAATCAAAAAGGGACAATTGCATGAAGAGCATTTATTCAATCACACTATTTACACAAACTTTCTTATTTCTCCCTTTTGACTTAACAACACTACAATGCATTCTTTCTTTTGTCTTTTGATTTTTCATTTCATTGAACTTTTTCTTTTCTTTTTCATATTATTCTTTTTCTTTTTGAATGCATTGTTCTATCATACCACCATTTCCTTTCTTTCTTTTTCTCAAGTAAACTCCTCTCTCCCCAACTTTGAACAATTCAACAATTCAACACAATTATGCTCTTCATTTAAGGTTTAAGTGTAATTGGGTTAAGTGTCTACCAAAGAAAATATTTTCCAAGTGAGTCAAAAGTTTTCTCTATTTGCTTTTCTTCAACAAACTCAATAAGGGAGTACTTACTAGCTTGTCGGTTCTCATTCAACTCACTTGGCAAAATCAAAATTTAAGGCTCAAAATTGGTTTCAATTGATCACACTCTCACATGTGGCCTTTTGGAAGGTGGTTTTTCTCGTACTACACAAAAAATTGCCTTGATCACTTCTAAGTTCTAACACTTTAAACAAAGCAGATTAAGCATGAATTATCCCAGTTAACACCAATTGCTAGCACACACAAAAGTTTCTAGTACACAACGGAAAGTCCTCTCACTTATGTAGTTATGTCTTAACTTGATTCAAACATGAACAAAATCTTTCAAATGCAAAGTGATGACAAGTTTTTGTATAAAGCACCTAAATCATATTCACACTAATATCTACAAAGCAAGAAAATCGTTACCTTAGCATGCACCGCATCAAGAGCATTATCATCACCATCCAACTTTGATGTTACCACTCTTTGATGAGATTTTGCTTGCTTGAGTTTTTTTTTCTATTCATCACAAGGACAAACAACAAATTTTTTTTTATAATTACTAATATTATGTTCAAACACAATTACTACTATTATATTATTAGTACTATTATTATATTTACTATAACTATATTATATAACTACACAAACTTAACACTATAATAAAAACACAAAATATAACACACACCTAATATGATATAATATATTAGAGACAAATTGCCAATGGCAAATGCCTCAAAGATGTTTTAGTAGCACCATTTGCTACTTCATTACAACAAAACAAAACACATCCCTAAGGATGGTAACAAAATAATCCTACAACTAACTATTCAACGGAAAATTAAAGTACTAGTAAACAAACACAATAAAACATAACAACATCACCAAAAGGTATGCATCATCACTCATCACCATCGTCCTCTTCTTCGCGATTTCCTTCATCACCTTCTTCTTCATTAGCTCCTCCCCCATTCCTAAAGAATGGTCTATCCTCCGGATAGTTACAAATGGCCTCATACTGCTCATTTGTAGTAAAAGATGTCACACTGGAAGGATCGCTCATCTTCAGGTACAAGCGGTGCAAAGAGTCGTGAATGGTAGCCTCCGACCTGCGCAAAGCATCCATATAATCCCAACTATACCTGCAAGACATTTGCTGATTATACCTTGCTTGGCCGGCAGGAGGAGCTACTGCTTCAGGTTGTGGTTGAAAACGACCCCTTCCCCGTGGAGAACAAAACCGAGCTACATAACTCTCATCCACCTTGCTAGTAATTGTCATCTGAACCTCATCTGGAATATCCACCCTAGCCCTCCTGCACAATCCCATAATCAAAGCAGGATAAGGAAGTTGACTAGCAAGTCGACTCCCTAAAGAGTGCCCACTAGAAGCCACCTCTCGCATCTCCTCAGAAATAATCTGAGCAATGTCAATCTCTATACCTGTCATCATAGCAAATAACAAACAGGAGTTAGCTAAAGTGAGATCACTGTTGTGGCTCTTCGGCTTCAAGTTGTTCAGAAGCAGGGTTAGGTAGAGCTGAGCCATCTGATTCATGTTCCCTCGGTCCATCTTCACTGGTATGCCAGATGGGTTAAGAGAAAAACCACGACTCTCAAAAGAAAGAGCCTCTGCTACTTCATCCATATTCCACTCCCTTGCTCTATGTATCCTTGCATACTCACACCCATTTTCAGGAAGGGCTAATGGATCACCAAGATAAGAACTAATGGCAGCCCGGTTGAATGAAATGACTCTCCCCCTCACGACTGTTTTGCGCACATACTTCGTATCTTCCGTTGGCATCGCATTAGCATAAAATTCCCTCACAATATCCACATTGATACGAGTACTCGGCTGCAAAAGAACATCCCACCTACGATGATGCATGTTTTCCACAAATTGCCTATACTCCCCATTAGGCTTGAGGTCAAAGATTTTCTCCGGTAAAATTTTTCTGCCGCACAGCCGTCCAAACCACGCTTGGTGCTCAGCACTCAAAAACCTTGCACTGTCAAATTGGGGTGCTACGGGAACAGGAGCTTGTCCAGAACTAGAGCCTGGGAATCGTCCTCTTTTGCTTCGGCTTTGGCGAGAAGTCATTTGCACATTACAACAAAAAGCACACCACACTGTTAAACACATAATATTGCAGTTAAACATAGCTAACTAATGGTGCTGGACCCAACTTTGAATGCCTGAACTGAACTGAACCAGAAACAGAAACATTTTTCTGTCATCAGCATCCGCCGCTTAGCGGGGTTATGGCCGCTTAGCGGGGTTATGGCCGCTTTGCGGCCCTGCGATTTCTCAGAAAAATTCTGCAGAAATGCAGGCTGCTAAAACTTGCTAACTCCTACACTCTCTTCACTCCTTCTGCATCAAACATGGCTACCAGTGATGAATGCAATACTAACTCTGCTCCTAATCACTAAACTAACCTAATTTACACAAACTAGGGTTTTTAACACACAAATTCCAGAAATCAATTCACAAAAACAACAACTTAATCACAATCTAAACCTAAAATCTATAAATATAAACAATTCTAAACATTACCCACTACTACTATCAATTTACACAAACTTTTTCAAAGAAAATAACAAACATTTACCTTGCACACCCAAATGAAAAAGAGAATTGATGAAGATGAGTTGAAAACAAGAAATTCCTTCCAAGAATGGATGCAAAGGTTGAAAGAGGAAAAGAGGGAACTTGGAAACTTGAAAATTTGGGGAGAAATGAGGTGGCTAGGGTTTCTGGCCGCTCAGCCCCTCATAACTTGTTTCCCTTTTGAACTGGGCCGGGTCAGACCCGTTGTCCCACATTATTTTTTTTCTGCATTTTTGTTTGGCCGCTTAGCGGCGTGATGGCCGCTTAGCGGTATCAGTAAAATGCTGTTTTTCAGCAGAATTCTCAACAGTCCCCCAAGCCCCGATTTTTCCCGACTTTCCTAACAGTCACAACACACACAAAGCATAAAATACTTACAATGTTGGGGTGCCTCCCAACTAGCGCTTTGTTTAACGTCGGTTAGCTCGACGGTCCGAGGCGGCTTTACGGATCAAAAATCGGAACGGCTTCCGAACTTCGATCGACTTCACCACTAAGATACGGCTTGAGTCTTTGGCCATTCACGGTCCAACTTTCATTTGTGGTCAGATTTTCAAGCACAACCGCTCCATAGTCTTTTACTTCCTTGATTCGGAACGGACCCGACCACTTCGACTTTAATTTGCCCGGAAACAACTTCAATCTTGAATTAAACAATAGAACCATTTGACCTTCCTTGAACTCCTTCTCCACAATCTTTTTATCATGATATCCTTTCACTTTCTCTTTGTAAATTTTGTTGGATTCATAGGCTTGTAATCGCAATTCTTCCATCTCAAGCAATTGCAATTTTCTCATTTCACCACTTGCCTTAGGACCAAAATTAAGCAGCTTCAAGGCCCAAAATGCCTTATGCTCCAATTCCACAGGTAAATGACAACTCTTTCCGTAAACCATTTGAAACGGAGTAAAACCAATCGGTGCCTTGTATGCCGTACGGTAAGCCCATAAAGCATCATCCAACTTTTGTGACCAATCCTTTCTTGATGAAGAAACAATTTTTTCCAAGATTCTTTTGATTTCTCGGTTGGAGACTTCGGCTTGACCATTAGCTTGTGGATGATATGCCGTGGTTACTTTGTGCTTCACACCATATTGTTGTAATACTTTTTCAAGTTGTGTGTTGCAAAAATGTGAGCCACCATCACTGATGAGAATCTTTGGTGTTCCAAACCTTGTGAAAATGTTTTTCTTCAAGAACTTGATCACGGTCTTTCCATCCGCCTTTGGACATGCTATTGCTTCCACCCATTTTGAAACATAATCAACCGCAACCAATATATACTCACAACCAAAAGATGAAGGAAATGGTCCTACAAAATCTATTCCCCGGCAATCAAACACTTCCACTTCTAACATATTTGTCAATGGCATCTCATTCCTCTTACTCACTCCACCACTTCTTTGACAATTGTCACAACTTTTTGCATGCAAGTAGGCATCTTTGAATAACGTAGGCCAATAGAACCCGGATTGGAGAACTTTTGCCGCCGTTCTTTGTCCACCATAGTGTCCACCATAAGGTGAGTTATGACAATGCCACAAGATTCTCATTGCTTCTTCCCTTGTCACACATCTTCTTAACACACCATCCACACCAATTTTGAACAAGTATGGATCATCCCACACATAGAATTTGGCATCATGAAGGAACTTCTTTGTTGCACTTTTACTCCAATCTTTCGGCATCCAACCCGATGCCTTATGATTAGCCATGTCAGCAAACCACGGCCTTTCTTCCACCATGAACAACTTTTCATCCGGGAATGATTCCAAAACCTCTTCTTCTTTGTTTGTTACCTCTTCATTCACCAACCTTGATAAATGATCCGCCACCAAGTTTTCCGCTCCTTTCTTGTCTCTAATCTCTAAGTGGAATTCTTGTAGCAACAATATCCACCTGATGAGCCTTTGTTTTGAATCCGGCTTGGTAAGCAAATACTTTATCGCTGCATGGTCAGTGTAAACAACAACTTTCGAACCAATTAAATAGGACCTAAATTTTTCTAATGCATATACAATAGCTAGTAGTTCTTTTTCAGTTGTTGCATAATTAACTTGTGCTTCATTAAGAACCTTACTAGCATAATGTATAGCATGAAAAATTTTTCCTTTTCTTTGACCCAACACCGCTCCTACCGCATAATCACTAGCGTCACACATTAGTTCAAAATCAAGTTTCTAATCGGGCGCTATGATTATGGGTGCGGTGGTCAATCTTTGTTTCAATTCATTAAAAGCTAAAAGGCATGCGTTATCAAAAACAAAAGACTTATCTTTGTTGAGCAAGTTGCTCAAAGGCTTTGCAATCTTTGAAAAGTCTTTGATGAATCTCCTATAGAATCCCGCATAGCCTAAGAAGCTTCGAATTCCTTTGACATTTGTTGGCGGTGGTAACTTTTCAATAACCTCCACTTTTGCTCGATCGACTTCAATTCCTTTGGAAGAAACTTTGTGACCAAGAACTATGCCTTCGGTAACCATGAAATTGCATTTTTCCCAATTGAGGACCAAGTTGGTTTCAACACATCTTTTCAACACGGCATCCAAATTCTTCAAACAAAGATCAAATGAAGCTCCAAAAACGGAGAAGTCATCCATGAAAACTTCCATTGTCTTTTCTATGAAGTCCGAGAAGATAGCTTGCATACATCTTTGGAAAGTGGCCGGTGCATTACACAATCCAAACGACATTCGCCTATAAGCAAAAATTCCAAAGGGACAAGTGAACGCCGTTTTCTCTTGATCTTCCGGATTGACCGAAATTTGGTTGTACCCGGAGTAGCCATCCAAGAAACAATAGAACTCTTGACCCGATAACCTTTCCAACATTTGGTCCATGAAAGGTAAAGGGAAGTGATCTTTCCTAGTAGCTTGGTTAAGCTTTCGGTAATCAATACACATCCTCCAACCCGTCACGGTCCTTGTCGGAATCAACTCATTCTTTTCATTTGTGATCACGGTCATTCCTCCTTTCTTTGGTACCACTTGGACTGGGCTCACCCATGCACTATCGGAAATAGGATAAATCATTCCGGCTTCCAATAGTTTCACCACTTCCTTTCTTACAACTTCTTTCATTTTAGGATTCAACCGGCGTTGAGGTTGAGCTACCGGTTTAAAATCCTCCTCCATCATAATTTTATGCATACAATAGGCCGGACTAATTCCTTTTAGATCGTAAAGAACCCATCCTATCGCCTCCTTGTTAGCTTTCAACACATGAATTAATTTCTCTTCCTCCTTTTTAGACAATGAACCACTAATTATCACCGGCTTCTTACCACCTTCTTCAAGAAAAACATATTTCAAATGGGGCGGTAACATCTTCAATTCTAATTTGGTTTCTTCCACCTTTGGCTCATCTTTCAACTCCTCCATCTTTGCTTCAAAAGGACTTATCTCTTCAAAAACATCAAGATCTCACAAACACCCTTCAATCTCTTTTTCTTCTTCTTCATTGAGAACATCAAGAGCTTTGGTTAATGTTTTCTCAAGAGGATTGAACACATGAGCTCTACTTTCCACTTGCATGATAACTTCCTCCATAGCATCAATTCTAAAACAATCACTTGTATCATTTGGATGTTTCATTACTTCCGAGAGATCAAAACACACTTCCTCATCTTGGAACCTCAATTTCATCAAACCATCATCAATGTCTATCATCATCCTTGCCGTCTTCATAAAAGGTCTTCCTAGAATCAATGGGGTATCAACATCTTCCTCCATATCAATGACAACAAAATCAACCGGAAAGAAGAACTTGTCAACTTTCACAAGCAAATCTTCCGCTATTCCAAAAGGCATAGTTGTAGACTTATCGGCTAATTGAAGTGTCATTCTTGTATTTTTCATATCAACAATGCCTAACCTCTTGACCATGGATAAATGAATCAAATTGATACTTGAACCCGTGTCGACCAAACCTCTTCCAATATGAATGTCACCAATAGTAACCGGCAAAGTAACTCTTCCTGGATCTCTTTCCTTCCTTGGTAAAGTACTTTGAATGATGGCACTACATTTAGCATCTAGGACAACTGTTTCGGGCTCAGTGTAACTTCTTTTCTTTGTGAGGATGTCCTTCATAAACTTGGCATATTTTGGCATTTGCTCTAAAGCTTCACCAAAAGGAATATTAATTTGCAATTGCCTAAATATGTCAAGAAAACGAGCATATTGCCTCTCATTATCTTTCTTCGAAGGCGCACGAGGGTAAGGTAAATTACGAACGGGAGGACTCATAACTTTCTTCTTTCCTTCTTTAATCTTTCTCTTTTTCTCTCTATTTTTTTTTCTTTTTCTTCCTCACTTTTTTCTTCACTCTCATTTTCAACTAAGACTCCCTCATTTTTCTTTGGTTCTACTTCACTTTCTACCTCTTTCTCCTTTTCTATCCTAACTTCCTCCTCCTCAACTTCCTTCTCTACTTCACTTTCAAGCACCCTCCCACTCCTAGTTACAACCGCTTTGCAATGCTCCTTAGGATTGGTTTGAGTGTTTGCCGTGAATGATGGTCCGGTTTGCTTCTCGGCGAGTTGTTTCGCAAGTTGGACGACTTGACTCTCTAAATTCTTTATAGCCGCTTCATTACTCTTTTGATTTGCCATTGATGCTTGCATGAATTGATTTAGAGTCTCTTCCAACTTTGAAGGCTTGTCTTGAGAAGGTGGTTGTTGTTGATAAGGACTTTGTCTTTGTTGATAATTATCTTGTCTCCACCCTTGGCTATATTGTGGTGCATTAGGCCTTTGTTGGTATCCACCTTGGTTTTGGTAAGGAGCTTGTCTTTGTTGATAGCCTCCTTGATTTTGATTCGCCATGTAATTCACTTCATTCACCGGTGGACAATATCCGGTAGGGTGGTCTCCACTACAAAGCTCACACGAAGCAACTTGTTTGTTCTTGTTAGGATCATGTAATTCCTTGAGTTATTGAGGTAACCTTGCCATTTGTTTTGTAAGCTCCTCCACTTGTTGAGAAAGAAGCTTGTTCTGAGCTAGAATAGCATCATTGGTTCCTAATTCAATAAGTCCCGGTTTCTTTTGAACAACTCCTCGGTTATGTTGCACCTGATGATCATTCCTGGCCATTTTCTCAATTATCTCTATGGCCTCCTCTGCTGTCTTAGCCATCAAGGAACCTCCAGCAATAGCATCTAAAAGAAGCTTCGGTTGTGGTTGTAAGCCATTACGAAAAATGTGAATCTGGGTGAGTTCATCAAAGCCATGACTCGGACATTTTCTCAACATTGACTTATACCTTTCCCATGCTTCATTAAGAGTTTCATTCACACCTTGAGAGAACACTAAAATTGCTGTTTTTGCTTCAAGCAACCTTGACTGAGGAAAGAACCTATCAAGAAACTTTTCTTCTAACTCATTCCAATTTGTCATGGTTTGAGTAGGTTGATCAAGGTACCAATCCTTTGCTTTACCAATCAATGAGTGAGGAAATAATCTTTTAAACACTTGCTCTTCCTCTCTTTCAGGTGCTCCGACTGCTCCGGCAATTTCATAAAACTTTGTCAAGTGTGTATATGGGTCCTCATGATCAAGTCCTGCAAAGGGACTAGCATAAAGTAGTTGAAGAATGCCAGTCTTCATTTCATAATTTCTTGTATTGTTGTCATTTCGTGCAAACTGGGCTGCTCTTCTTGGACTGTTAGCACATGGTTCTTTAGGAGGTGGTGGTGGTGGCGGTGGTGGATCCTGTTCTCCATGCCCTGCCATCTCTTCTTCTATAACTTGTGGTGCTGATGAAGTAGTAGCTTCTTGGGCTAATCTTCGTTCTTTGGCTAGTTTCCTTCTTCTGGTTTTACTGTTCAATCTCCTTGCGGTTCTTTCAATTTCTGGATCAAAAAGAAGCTGATCTGCTGGGACACTCCCACGCATAAACCAGAGCTGAAACACTAACCAAAAAGTGAGCAAAGACTAGGCAATAATACTAATTTCTATACTCAAAACACACAAAAACTATTGCTATGCTTATAATATCTTAACGCCAATCCCCGACAACGGCGCCATTTTGTTAGAAAGTATAGGATAAATATTTCTAGTATCGTCTCCTCAGGGATTGATGCGATATTATCGCCGTTCTACAGCTTAGTGTATTTTGAGTTAAGGTTCTGGATGTTTTTAGTGTCATGAAAGATAAATAACATGAAAAGAAATTAAAGACAATAACTTAAGATTTAAAAAAACGGTTTGGTAAAACTGTGTCAAGATTAGTTTTCGTTAGTTTGCTTTTGTATATACTCTGATGATCATGTATATGAACATATCAATGATTAATACAATCACGTATCCTCTCGATACTGTTTATCTCTAAAGCAGTGTCGTGATTGTTATTATATTAACCGCCAGATGATCTCTCATGCCGACAGTTGACATAATAACCTTTAAAGTTTGATACAAGTGATTATCAACTCACAAATCTATCTCTAGAGTTTGATTGTTGATAGATGAATACCCTTTTGGTCAAGATTTGAAACATATCTCTCAATAGTGTATCAAAACAACATATAAACATGAATACAAAGATATTCACCATATATTAATCACCAACAAGGTTCATATACAAAAGATCAAGCTAAATACATACTCTACAAGCTAACTACCTCTAATCTTGACACATGAGAAGTTTAGCTATCCATAGCTTCAACAACAAACATCAATACAAGACCTCCTAGCATAGAAATTCAAAGATGATGAAGAAAAATGCTTGAGAAATCTTGAATATGGATGGGTTTTTCTTTCTTCTCCTCTTGCCCTAGAGTGTGTGTGTTGTTAGAATGAAAAGATAACAAGATAAGATCTAAAAAATATCTCTAAGTGCCTAAAAGTGGCCACTTGAAAAAGTACCGCCGCTTAGCGCCATGACGGCCGCTAAGCGGTCATCACAAAATATCTGCTTCCACGCTGGAGGCCGCTAAGCGGGCTGAGGCCACTTAGCGGAACTTGCTGAACACAGATTTTCCTCTCGCCACTGGAAAGCGCGCTTAGTGGCCGCTGAGCGGTCCTTGCTGAACAAAACTTCTTCCTTTGGCCACCAAACTTGCTCCAAATTGCCTCAATACCTCCTAATACTTCCCAAAATGCATAAAACCTACAAAAAACATAAGAAAAGCTTAAAAAAAATACTATACTTACTACTAAACTCGATTTTATTTATTTACACTATTACGAACCGAAATTAAATAGAAAAGCAATGAGAAAAGTTATCGAAATACCACAAAAGTTTATCAACAAATATCCACATTTTGGATTCTAACAATGACTAAAAGCTTAAGAATGAATAACAATGGTGATGAATATGTTGAGTTCTAGGGTTCATCAACCTATTCATATGTAATGATCAATTAATCCACATGTGAACATTATCTAAGTTATTATCTTCATTCATCCTCAAAAGAGATATTATGTTTAAGATCAATTTAGAAACACCTCCACCGATATGATATTCGATCTCTCAGAATAACTATAAAGATAAAGGGAATTAACCACGATGATTTATGAAAACTTTTTCAAAATCTCATCTTTGAGTATTAATCAACAAGTCAATATAATAACCTAGGGTAAAAGTATAAACCCTATCTCTCGATTGATAGTTTAACAATGATATAAAATAAAAGCAAGGTTCTTTATTGATAATAAAACTTAAACAATTGTTCACAGGAATTAATCAAAGTAATTGCATCTTCATAGGTTAACTATTACCTTAAACTCAACACAATGGGGTTTAGCTCTCCATAGACATGAAAAACACACAAGACTTCATAGAGGGATTCATCTTCATCAAGGGAATGTCTTCAATTGATGTTGAATTCTCCGTCGGATGTTGTTTTCTGCTCTGGAATAGGATTGCTCTCTGAATTTCGCTCACCAAAAAAGACTTCTCTCTTATGAGGATTATGGCTTCTATTTATAACATTATTTCTTTTCAAGCAGCTTCCGCGGCGCGACACGGATTGGCGAGGAGCGAAGTGAAGTCAGAAGGTTTGGCGCGTCTCGCCCCTTATTGTTGCGGCTCGGCCGTTGCTTCATCCCACTTCTTTGTGATTTCTCTTCTCTAGAGTCTTTACGCCTTCGCGCTTCCTCGTCCCTAGTTTTCAACCTTAATACCTGCACAAATAACACCCAAGGTGATACAATTTGCTCTACAATTAGCATCGAACCTCTAGAGTTCAATTCTAACCATAAAATCCTTAAAAATCATAAGATATGTTTAACTTTATATCAAAAGGTAGTTAATTTAACACATGAAAATACTACTAATTCACTCCTAACAAAGGTGTAAACACCCTTTGTATCCATGGTTATCCATAGGCTCTTAATTGCTTAGCTCACTTTTTGTTTTCAAAATGTTTGAAGTGTAGTGTGTGAATAGGAAAAAGATTTGAATAAGGACTTTAGCTTGTAAAATAAGCGTAGCCTTTTTGAATTGATTTGAAAAGGAGTGGGAAAAGTATTTTTTATTTGAATTTAAATAGAGCAAGCATTTAAGAGCACCTACCCTAAGTTTAATTTTTGTGTTCTTTAAGACTTTTGTTTGAAAGGGCTATCCATACCATAAAGAGCGCAGGTAGTCCTTTCATTGGATTTGAAAAGGGTCATCGAGGGTTATCGTTCGCCATAAGACTATCCCTACCATAAAGAGGGCAGGTAGTCTCAGGGAAGGATATAATAGTCATTAATCTTTTTTAGGCAACCAACGAGGATACCTTAGCAATTGGGACAATCATCATTTAACCGAGGCAACATCGAGGGACAAGATCATTTCTGTTAAGGCAACTTCGAAGGGACATATGATCTTATGATGATTTATGAACTGAGGGCAACATTTGCTTTAGGTATCCTCGTATTCGAGGGACTTGACTATTTTTAGAATTGTAATTAAAGGCAACAGGCAGCATATGAAGGGTTACCCTAAAGGTGTGTGTGTGGCACAATCATGTGGTTCAATTCGAATATTTATCTTATAATTAGTGATTCTAAGTTAAATTCACGGTTTGCACTCCCTAAGATTACTAACCATGCAGTTAAAAATAAAGGCAGAATTAAAAGATCATACGCTATTACAATAAACACCTGTAGGGCAGAAAAATAAAGGCAGGAAAGTAAAGGCGGAAATTAAAAACCTAAACTATTACAAAAAACTTTGCACGCCTATACACATTTTCTAGAATTTTAAATGACAGAAATTAAAATAAATAATAAAAAGCGAAAAATAAATGAATAAAAATTAAAATTAAAGACATGCGACAATCAATGGAGTATGAGGTGAGAAGAGAATCGCGATGAAGAAATTCAATGTTTGATTACAAAACTATAAACCTAAAGGTAAAAACCTAAGGGTAAGAAAACCTACCGTTAATAGACAACTCTTACATTATCGATAATTTCCAAGGTTTACCTATGGTTTTTGAAGTTTAAGGCTAAACCTAATTAAAAAACCTAAAATTAACTCAAAATTATTAAACCTAAAATTAATTAAAATTATTAAACCTAAAATTAATTAAAATTATTAAATCTAAAATTAATTAAAATTACTAAACCTAAAATTAATTAAAATTACTAAACCTACAATTAATTAAAATTATTAAACCTAAAATTAATCTAATCATTAATTAATTACTCTAATTAACCTAATTATTCTAATTATTTAACTAAACCTAATTTTTAATTAATTAAATCTATTTAACCTAAGTAAAACTAATTATTTTAATGTTAGTAAATTAATTTTCACCTAATTAAATAAAAATTATTTAAGAAAAAAACTAAATTAAAATTATAAAATAAAAATCTAAATTAGAATTATAAAAAACGAAATTAAACCTAAGTTAAAAAAAAAGAAAAGAAAAAAGGTTTAGAAGAACCTGGCACCAATCCTGTGTGGGCGCAGTATGATGGTGTACCATGGGCGTGCGTTTTAATCCCTCAGATTTGGCTTCAATAGAGATCCGAGGGCTGGGAAGCGAGGTCGCGTGATAAGCGTGCTTTGGTGGTGCTCACTGGATCAGGAAATAAAGAATCTAAAAAATAGTTGAAGCCTGGGTTCAAACCCAGGTTTGATGGCTTACACCTTATACCAACTGAGCCATGCACGTTTGTTGACAATTTAATGGTTAGTAGATATTAAATATGAAATAGGAGCAATGGATAGAACCAGTCAATGCGTGGGCCTAGCCTATACACACACGAACCAATGAGACGAAGGGAGAGAGGCATTGAAATTGTTGACAAGCCAGTATCTATTTGCCACACGCGCTGAGAGAGAAAGGACCCATCGACCAGCCAATGAAGACGCGTTGAGTGGAGGTCAAAAAGTCTTTGTTACTATTCACCTTCTTCTTCAATGATACCTGCGGAATCTCTTGCGGATTTACCCACGCATTTTCCTGCGGATTTCCCACGATTTGCTATTGCCATTCTTGAGATTTCAAAACCTGCAAAACATGAGAAAAACACATACAAAAACTGCCCAGATACACTAATTAAAGGGTTCTGAATTCATTGGTGCAATTATTTTGGGCTAAAAAGACACGTATATATGAATACGAACAAAACATTCTCACGGCTTCATCAATGGCAAGTCGAAGTTCTTGCGTTCATGGCCCCATGTAATTGTCCAGATCTGTTCTAAATCACTACGGGAGCATGTTAATGCATTCAAATCGTATTGAAACTTGATAATTCATGATGTACGAATAATAAAAAATATGAACAATATGGATGCATATGGTAGGTCCGTTCTCCACGTGATTGAGCCTTACCACCTACCTGGACTTACTATGTGAATACTCAGGAATTGATTAGAATGGATGGGAGGCCCTGAATCTTATTGAAACAATTTTTTTCTCGTGCCCTAGTTTTGAGAACTTTTTGTGAGTTTTAGGGTTGCTCCTTGAGGCCAAGATCTCGTCCTCCTTGTGGCTGAACGTGTTTTGTTTATATAGAAGAAGAAATTAGGGTTGGGAATGTGGATTTAAATCATGAGATTGGTGAGAGAAAATATGAGAAAGATTTGATTGAAAAATCAACATGAAACCTTACTATATATGGTTCAATCTCTTTTCAATCAATATATTTGATTTACTTGAGCCCCAAGAGTGGTTTTGTGATTGAGAAAATCAAATCATCCATTAATTTGAATTTATCTTATTTTTCCTTGATTTAAATTGAATAAAAATCAAAAGATAAATAAAATAAAAATCCAAATTCTTTACCAAGGAAATTAAATGGTTCCTAGGTGTTTCTTGGGTGCAGTTACGGTGCATAGATAAAAATCTATGCACCGTGCATAGAGTATTATTGACCATTGGATCATTAGATCAAATTATAATTATTACTCAATACTCAATACTCATCACTCAATAGTCAATACTCAATACTCAGTACTCAATACTCAATACTCAATACTGGATTAAAAATATGATCCAATGGCTTAGATTGACTTATGCATGGTGCATAAGGAAAATCCTTATGCATATTAGCCAATGCCGTGTTTCTTGGGCTTTTATATGATCCAAAATAAAGTCTCATGATTTAATTCATTATCTTTGGTATTTTACTTGATTTATTTGCCATTTAAATGAATAAGATTCAAATAAATAGAAATAAAAATGCCAAAAATATAAGGATGGTTTTATAGGCCCTTTTATGGATCATATATGTGCTTGGAATCCAAAACTTAGGCCCATTAATTCAAAAATGCAAAATTACTCAATTAGGTTTTCATGCATTTCTTGAAAATTGCTCAACTTCAACCATGCATATCTCAATTTTAACCCTATGAAGGTGTTCTTGACCATTTTAGAAATCTCAAGATGTCCTCTAAAACCTCCTTTTGGTTTCATCTCAATTAAGTTTACCATGTTCACATACCATTCTTTGAGAAAAAATGACTTTTTGTTGGCTTTCAAAAGGATCCATAATGTTTTGGCTCATATCTCTCAAATGATGCATTTCTTGGACTTGGGCCCAACATCAAAGTTGTAGAGAACTGAGTTTCCTTTGGAATGAGCTTTGGTTGAGGAATTTCTGATAAAGTATGAGAGAGATATGATCAGTCAAAGTTGGGTGGACTTTCTCCTAGAAACCCTAATTTAGAAACTTGGACTTTTGATGGTTTTGGAGCTTTTCTTGATGAATCATGATCAATTATTGATCAAATGATGAATGTGACTTCAGAATGTTGATGTTGACCAAATATCATGAGTTTTGACTGTGATTTGACCATAGTTGACTTTTAGGTCAAACTGGTCGACTGTTGACCATTTGAACTATTGACTGAGCAATCTTATGAATCAGAGTTTGAAACTTGGCATGAAGATACTATGAGGCATATGAGAGGCCAAGAAGTCCATTTGAAGTATCAAAAGTTGATTTCTCTTGGAGAGACACAAAACCCTAGTTGTGGCCTGTTGCTTAGGAGAGAGATAGTCAGGCTTATCTCTCAGTGTTTGAACCAAAATTTTTGAAATATGATGGGCAAAGTATGGGGTATGACAGTAAGAAATCTCAACAAATGTTTAGACATGAAATTTGTTGTGAGCAATACGTGATGATAATGAAACAAGCTTAAATTGTGTATAACTGATCCGAGATTTGCATATTGAATCGGTGGATGAAAACCAATTCCCAATAAGTCTATTCCTCTGAAACTTATCTTCCGTTATTTACGCATTTTTACTTTCCGTAACTTTAAACCAAACAAACTTGAAACTTTATGCTTAGAACTATAGAAATTGTTGAACCGTTTTGATATCGCCCCAATCCTTGTGGATACGATAATACACAATATTTACATTTGATTTTACACAACATCACTGCCTGATTGTGATAAAGAAGGGTGACAAAGATCGAGTTTCGGGAGGACTGGTTTGATACAAATGGAAGGGTGAAATACAACTTAATCGAGTTGAAAAGTGATGAAGATGTGAAAGCCGTGTGGAAATCATTTCGCCGTAGGATAACTAAAGGTCCGATTGAATTGGATGCACAAATCCAAAGATCCGTGGACGACATGATAAAGTGACTGATTCATTTAGAGTCTTCCGTTAGTGCCTAGGTTTTCATGTTTCGTAGTACTGTTTATGCTTGTTGTTTGTCATCTAATGATTGTTAACTATGTTTGTTTGTTATTGATGTTATTTTCTTTATCTACTCGAGACATGTACTAGCCAAAAAGATTATGCAATAAAAAAGATGTTCATACAAAAGATATTCATACAAAATATACAAATATACAAATGATACAATCATAACAAAATAAATCTACATAGGTCCTCCACGGACAACATCCGTCAATCTAGCTAAAATACTGTGAACCTCAGCATCAGGGTTCACCAAACCCATGAGGGTATCCAAGTGAACGACGATGTACTGCAGACAGCTGTCCTGGTCACCTACGGGAGGTGAAGGTGGTGGTGGTGGATCAGAAGAAGACCTGGTACCTGAAGGCCCTGGAACATCAAATGATGTGGCAAATGGTATGACCCTAGGGTGTGACACACTGAGGAACCATTCCAGGTATCCATCCTGAAACTGCCTAGGCTGCTGAACTGCAACGGCTGTATTAAGGATCTCACGGGGGAGCTAAGGATGTGACTCTAAAACCAACGATCACTGCTACCATCTGGAGTCTCTGGGACCGGCCGTGGGATGCCCTGTATATAACCATACTGACGTAGACACCTCTCAGGCAAGTGTCTAGACACATGGCTCTCCCATATGACATACCCTGAATATAAAGAAAATACATCAAAAGGAAATGAACGTGGTGACCTGTATACAATATCCAGATGACCACATCCAGTATCAGAGCATCCAGCCTCCTCCTGTACTCAATCACCCCTCTTGGAAGGGTCTGTCTGGCCTTCCACCTCCTCGCACAATGGTCAATAGCTGCACAATGCTGGGTCTTCCGCTCACAGATGTGAGGGAAATGCTCGTAGATCCAACGCTGCACAAATAAAAATAATCAAGCCCAAGTAAATTATAATAAAACAGAAAAATCCATGTAAAAATATATACCTGTAACAAGCTCAAATAACCAGCAAGCTGTCTGTTGTCAGGACGAGATGCGTCATCAAGTGCCATGTACAACATCGTCAATATTGTCACTCCCTAAGCCCAACATGGGGTGTCAAGGTCACTGAATAGAGAAAGATAGCTGGCATCTATATAAACTCCATACTTTTCCGCAAAGAGAGTACATGCCACTAGATGTAGCATGTACGCCCTAACGATAGCCTGGTGCCTCCTTGTATTGGCAAGCTCCTTATAAACCTTCCTCAACCAAGACATCATGAGGTGAAAGCCCCGAGTGTCACCAAACTCCTTAAGCACAACCAGTTCATCAACCTCAAAAGCATCTATCACCATGTGCACCTCCGTCGCCTGGTCCCTATGAACTGGTGTAAAAATGTATCAGCAATCGGAAGGTGAAATAGGGAATGCACATCATCCAAAGTCACTATCATCTCCCCGAATGGAAGATGGAAGTATGATATCTCCGGGTGCCATCTCTTAACAAAAGCTGATAATAGAGAGGTGTCCAGCATTGTCAGAGAGCATCCAGTAAAGTCCATCAAATGGAAGTTCCGAAATATCCTCGCCACCTGCTCAAGCATCGGTCTCTCGAGGAAGTTATTCAACTTCGACCTGTGAGAAGTGAGCTTCAGCACTGGACGCTTTTGTAACAAAAAAATACAATTAAAAGACAGTAGTATAAATCAAATTGCATAATAAAAATTAAGCACTTAAGCAATGTTAGATACCTCGCCCTGCCATATCCTATAAGCAACATGGTCAGCATATCTTTTCAAAACAGACATGTTAGAAGGTCCTCCGGGAAAAGCTCCATCAGTATGTACTAATGGCTCCATAGATGCAACTGTGGTGGTGTCTGTATCCTCCACCACCCGTTCCTCAACAACCCACTCCTTAACCACAGCCACCGACTCCTTAACTCTAGGCACTTGCTCCTCAGCAACAATAACCTCCTCCTCGGCAACAGGCCCCCACTCCTCAGCAACAGACATCGGCTCCTCAGCAACATCCACCGGTTCCCGAACAACAGCCACCACCTCAAGTTCATCAACCTCATCCTGAACCACTTGCTCGTCCACAACAGTGGATGCTCTACCACCCCGGCGACGAGGTATGCGAAACCCCTCCCCGCCTGCTCAGCTATCTGTTTCCGGTTAGAACCGGCCGGAGGAACGCGTCAAACACGTAACAATGAGGTACCAGCCTCATCAGCAGCCGTCTAAGCACGAGCATCGACTCTATCAATGGCCCGACCCACAACAATATCATCTCTGCCTCTAGTCCGCACTGAACAAATTAAAAAAATAAGAAAAATAACATCTTTCAAAAAAATAAAAATACCGAAAATTTCAAAATTTCCGGTATGAGAATTTGTACCAGAAATTTCAAAATTTCCGGTATGGGAATTTGTACCGAAAATTTCAAAATTTCCAGTATTTTAGAACTATAAAGATACCGGAAATTGTGAAATTTCAGGTACAAGATACCGGATATTTTAAAATTTATGATACAAAATATCGGAAATTTCACAAAATCTATCGAAAACTTACTTGTTTTCGACAAAATTCTGGTATGCACACAAAATTTCCGGTATCTCCCAAAGATTTGAAAAATTCAGTGTCTCACATAAATTTTCTAAAATGTAATAATGAAAAATCTTTGGATATTTTGCTCATTTCATACCTTTTGGGGGGTGCCAAGAATTAGGGGGTGGCATGTAGATTCTTCTAATTATAGCCTATAGAACGGGCTTGTACTAATCTTTTTCGGACGTTTTAACTTGCCACCCCTCAAGTTCTGCATTCTCCATATTTCTTTGATGACAAAATTGTTTTTTTTTTATATTATTTATCCTAAAAAAAATTCATTTTCATTAAGAAAAAATTGACATACAATAAAAAACAAAATTTTCAATATTCAATTTAAAATTTTTCGATATGACGTTTTCTCATTTTACAGTCATATTCGCATTTTTACCGGAGATAGTGTGGGAATTCCGAAATTTTCAGAAATTTTTTACCGAAAATTTAAAATTTCTGGTGCTGATATGAAAAAACAAAACAAAACAAAAATTTTTGTATGGAGTAAAATCTTCCACAATTTTTGAATTTTTTCTGGAGATTTTACCTATCTTTGAAATCTCCAGTAGTAGTGCACAAAAATGTTTCACTTGTGTGGCCCGGAACTGATAGCATCTTCTATGGATTCATGTTCAAATTTTATGGAGTTCACCACTGATGTTGTCTGTTTTCTATGTAACAAATTCAATTTTTAAAGGTTTTCACGTCTCTATGATACTGATAGTTTACTCTATATGTGTTGTAATTGACAGATATTTAAGTCCTAATTTGAAGTTTTAGCTTGGGGACAAGCTACTGGTAAAGACATATAGGAAAGATAAATTGATTATGAGTTGTCAGAGAGGAGGAAATTACAAAAAGAAATAATGCATCTAAAAACAATAATTCCTCAAAAGACATTTATAGTATAAAAGTTAAATGCCTTTTTAGGCTGATATCTATACCAAGTGGTATCAGTTGGACAATGATTGTTAGATGTGGGATGCACAAACATAAACTATCTTAAAATTTGAAAGGCCATGACATATTGGATCGTCTAAAAGATCATGAAAGAAAGTTTGTTTATAAGCTAGTAAATCTAATAATTTTTTTTTTTGGTTTAAGGATTAAAATAGTTTATAATATCCATCTATTATATGTTGTAGATATCGTTTTTTTAAAACATAATAGAAAATTGTATTGTGTTGTAACTTCATATCAGTGTTTTAAAAGTCGGATCGAACCAGCCGGTCGGACCAGTCAGATCAGGAATCAAAGGGATGATTGGTCTGGTCTGATTGTTGGACCAGGTATGCTATTGAACTGATGAGAATCGGCTAAAACCGGTCAAAATCGGAAAAAATCGATGAACCGACAGTTTTAGAAAATCGATGGTTCAAATGCATGCTCTTTTTTCGCCCAAAACGACACAGTTTTCATGATTTTTAAAAAAATATAATTAGACTTTATTCAAACCATATTTGAAACAACTTTTCCCCTTCTTGCAATTAGACCTGATTTAAAATTTATTTAAATTTATATTTTGTATTATTTTGTTGTGAGTGATGATTATATTTAGAATTTGAATGTAAAGAATAAACATGTGAAATTATGAAATTTTAAAAAATTTTAAATTTTTGTGAGTGTTGTGATAATTTTTAGAGACTAAGTCATCCGGTTCGACTGATTTAATAAATATATAATATTGCAATAGAGACCGGTTTATTCAACCGAGTTATCCGATTTAGTCATGCAGTTTGATCAATAATTCAATAACTTCACCGATTTAATAGCCAGATTTCTAAAATACTGTTTCAAATGTTATTGTGTAGTTTATAAAACTAATAAAGAAGATCTTTTTCACTATTTTAAACGATCAAAATTTTTTTTTTTTGTGGTTGCTCATGCTTTAGCAAAGGCGGCCAATTCTTGGGCTAGACGTAATGTTACTCATAATATTCCTCTTTGTATTGATACTTTAATCCATAATGAAAGAAGTTAGTTTTGCTTTGCTCAAAAAAAATAATGAATATTTTAAATTTTGACATTTAGAAAGACAGTGCAACAAATATATGTGAAATTTTGTGTGCATTAATAAACGACAGTAGCTCAAATTATTACCGCAGAGTATTAAACATAATTATTATTTTTTTAAAATAGTGACTATAATTAATGTTTCGATCGTTTAAAATAGTGAAAAAGATCTTCTTTATTTTGATATTGTTATTTGGGTTTTTCTAACTATGCAACATTGCGTAGAATAAGGGCAATTAATACATTATAATTTTCTTTCATATAAATTATCATATTAATTATTTTTCTTTTGAAAAATAATTTTTTATATTTTCTCTCTCCCACTCAATTAATGAATCAACATAAATAATAATCAATATGGTAATTTATAATTAAAAAGTGGTGTATTAATTGTCCCCTATCCTATGCAATGTTGCATAGGTTAGAAAAACCTTGTTATTTTTTCAGTTTATGTTTTTCGATTAAATTAATTGATCCATTTTCAAATTATCCTTTTACATTCTTCGTCTCATATTATTAGCATGTATTTAAAAACATGTTAATATAAAACACGTGCAAATGAAAATTTGCAATCGGACACATTTATTTTAAGAGTAAAATTCAGATTATATAATCGGTATATAATGTTTAGATTATAATCTTTTCCCTTGAGTATATCAATTCAATGTCAAAGAGTTTTTAAAGAATATGATAAAAACTTAATCTTTAATATTTTAAACAATTATAAAATTTATTAAATTTTGTAATTAGTCCAATCCTCTAAAGGAATCGAATAGTGAGCCAATTAAGACATTCATATTAGTCCGCTCCTCTAAAGAACAATGTTCCTAGATGACATTGTTATCATGCCTATTTTGGACAAGTTAATATTTTTACAAAATATGATTATTTTTTATCTAATATTTTTTAATGGTTGATATTTGTTCGTCTCATCTCTCATTATAAATCCTCCTAATTAATATATAGTTCAATTGAATACAATTAGAGTGAAAACTCATTTTGATCCCTCACAAATATTACACGAGTCAAATTAATCCTTTATAATAAAATAGACCAAATTTAATCCCTCATAAAATTTAACCGGATAATATAAGTTCTTCTGTTAATTTTTTTTTAAACCGATTTTTTTTCTAGTTTTAAACTGTGACTGGACTGCCACGTTGGATTTTATTTGTTTTTCATTTTTTAAATACTAAATTAATTTTTATTTTTAATTTTATTTTTAATTTCATTTTTAAACAATTATAAATTAATAATATAAAAAAGCCAAAATTGTTCCTTATAAAGAGTTGAACTCAGGCCCATGTGGTTAATCTTAAACAATTATAAATTTAAAATAAAAAAATACAAAATTTGTATCAACATGGCCTCGAACCTAAGTCTCTTCAGATTAAATTAAAGTCAATTTAATACAATAGAAATTAATTTGCCTATTTGTAAATGATAGTCACTTTTCTAACAATAGAAATTGATTTATCCAGTTGTTATTGATAGTCACTTTACTAACCGTAAAAATTGATTTGTCTAGTTGTAAATGATAATCATTTTATTAACAATAGAAATTGATTTATGTAGTTGTAAATAATAGTCATTTTACTAACAATCGAAATTGATTTGTCTTGTTGCAAATAATAGTCACTTTAGTAACAATAGAAATTGATTTTTCTAGTTGTATATGATAGTCACTTTATTAACGATAGAAATTGATTTGTCTAGTTGTAAAGTGAAAATTATTTAACTTGAAGGGACTTGGATCTGAAACCTCATATATAAAAATTTATGTATAGAATTTGTTAATATCAGTAGAAATCATGAAAATTACTTGTTTAAAAATTACTTTATAAGAAATAATTTTGGCTTTTTTGATATTATTCATTGATAACTGTTTAAAAATGAAATTAAAAATAAAAATTAATTTAGTATTTAAAAAATAAAAAATAAAAAAATCCAACGTGTCAGTCCAGTCACGGTTTAAAAGTATGAAAAGAACCGGTTTAGAAGTAGGAAAAAACTGATTTGAGAAAAATATGAGTAGAAGGACTAATATGATCCGGTTAAATTTTGTAAGGGATTAAGTTGAGTCTATTTTTTTGTGAGGGACTAATTTGACTCTTGTAATATTTGTGAGGGACCAAAATGGGTCTTCACTAATATAATTATTTGAATTTGGTCTGAATCTTTGATATTAAAAACAAAAATATATATATTTTAAATACTAAAAATGAAGAAAAATTATGAATTTATTAAAAATATCGAGAATGTTTTTCCTTCAACAAATATTTAACACTAGCTAACCCCCAAAATAACATGCATTCATTTCTTTGGTTTATTGCCACACTAGCTAGCCCCCAAATAATCATGCAAGGTTCTCTTTAGTATATTGCCACATTAGCTAGCCTCCCCAAATAATCATGCAAGATTCTCTTTAGTATATTGCCACATTAGCTAGCCTCCAATATTTCATGCATGTTTTGAAACATATATCGAGTTACTTTACAATTAGTGTCAGCTAGAGCGTAAGAATATCTCTATAAATTGCTTCATACAATACAAGAATGAAATAATGCAACATAATAAAAAGCTCCTATAACAAACAAACCGTACCCGGTTTTCTTTCCATTAACAATGGCTTCTGTTAAGTTTGCTTCTATGGGTGTCTTGATGCTTGCAATATTTTGTATGTATTTTAACCACTTTCTTACCAACATATATTAATACATTTCTATTTGTAACTTCAATATGCTTTTCCATTTTTAGGCATGGTCATGACAAAGAACGTAGGAGCTTGTCCACCTCTTTGTAGTCCACTTGAATGGACACCATGTGGCTCTTCAGATTGTCGATGTTTTCTTTTTGCTCCATTTACAGGTTACTGCACAAGTGCAGGTACGAAATCGGTTGAAGAACATCCTAATGTATGTCAGTTTCATGTTGATTGCACAGAGAAGAAAACCGGAACCTTTTGTGCTCGTTATCCTAATCCTAATATTAAACACGGATGGTGTTTTGCCTCTAAATCTGAAGCAGAAGATGTATTATTCAAGTTTTTCTCAAACTATAACGTCGCAAATGGCTTGGAAAATATTGCCATCGCTTGATATTGACCATGCATGCAAGACATGATGCACCTATCCATTTCCCAAAATAAACGATCTTTGTTTCCAATCTATGAGTTGAATTCCTTAGATATTCATCAAAATTTAAATAAATGTTGCATCATGTGTATGGTTCAAGTGTTGTAATGTATCTGGTTTCTTTTCAAGTAATTAATGTTATTGCTATTAGAAACAGAGTTATTACATAGTATAAAAATTGTCCCCAAAACCAACTTCCTTGTATGACATCTTGTTTTTCTTCTCATAACAACTTCCTTCTTCAGCATTGAGATTTGTACTCATGTGACAGTTTACTATGTAATAGACCTCCAGCTTCATGTATCATGGCTTAGTTTCAGTTTCAGTTTATAATATGTCTTCCATGTTGTATAAGAAACATTGTCTTCAACCTTATGCTCTTTAATGATACTACATATATTATTTTCCTTATTTGACCAGCAGTTAGAGAGGCATAGTGGCTTAATTGTTCATTTTCTTGTTCCCTAGCCATAGCCATGCTTGCTTCTTGTTTTTCTTAACAAAAGGAGCCTTCAATGCTTGTTCATAATCCCTTTTATACTTTTAGTCAGACACAATTCTTGTGTCTCTAAACAATTCTGAAGTTCTTCAATTTTCATGGTGTTAGTGTCTTTACACAATTGAATCTTGAGTCCGGTAAAGAGTGTTTTTGAAATCATTATTTCTTATATATTGTAGATAAAATAATTGGCTCACATGTTAGAATATTTGAGCAGTATAGCACATATGAAAATATTTTTGGATTCTTGTTCAGTATTGAAAGGCTTAGGGTGCATTTGTTTCAAGGATTCGTAAAGATTCCCAGGAATAAGATCGAATCAAAGATCCATATATTTGTACTCTTTTTGCACAATGTTAAATAAAAATGTGTTTTTTATCCAATTATTTCTTTTATCTTTATATATTTACTATTAAAAAAAACTTATAAGAGCATCACTATTTTGATTCGCCCAATACACTCTTTTGTGATCAGTATCCAAATCCAAATATTGAATATGGATGTTGTTTTTACTCTAAAACTGAAGCACAAGAGGTTTTTTCTAAGATTACTCTACAAGCAGGTGCGGACCTACATTGTGGCAGGATGTGGCTATAGCCACACCAGTTTTCAATTTTTTTATATTATATTATATATATTTAGTTAATTAAATTAAAGAAAGCTGCATACAAGTTTAATACTAATTTACTAAAACAAATTACTTTATTATTTTACTGAAACAACTTACTTTATTATTATTGAATACATATTTTTTGTGTTGTATTATTTATATTATTTTATTTAGAATACAAAAAACCTACGATCTAAAAGATTAGAACCCTTGACCTCCTTTTTAAAAGCTAACAAATATATTCAGTAATTTGATAATTTATTAAAATAAATATTATTTATATTTAAAAATTTATATAATATATTGGTTTGTGAGTTCTTGTCAACTCAATTTCAAATAGATTTAAACTATAAGTATAAATAAATTAAAAAAATTATAATAAAGACATCATAAATTACAACTCTTATGCACTACATGTTGTTAAAATAAGTTTAATTTTTTATTAAGTGTAAATAAAAATTTACAATAATTGACATAAATTCAAAAATATTTTATTAATTAAATTATAAACTGCGTAGACAACCATCATAATCTTAAAAAAAATCTTTAAAATAAAACTACTCTCATATATATATATATATATATATATATATATATATATATATATATATATATATATATATATATATATATATATATATATATATATATATATATATATATATATATATATATATATATATATTGAATTAAGTAAAATATAACTTATAATTAATGTGTTAATATATTTCAAATCTTTGAAAAAAAATTATATATGATTGTAATTTTTTTGTAATTATAATATTTGATGCTCCCTCTAATATTTTTGACAAGATCCACCACCAGTAAATATGCTTCATTAAACTATATTATTTTTTATTTTGAATATAATATAATTTATATTTTCTTTTATGTTTATA
Organism: Vicia villosa; assembly: GCF_029867415.1. Lineage (NCBI taxonomy): Eukaryota > Viridiplantae > Streptophyta > Magnoliopsida > Fabales > Fabaceae > Vicia > Vicia villosa. The sequence goes on from NC_081181.1 coordinate 166,335,042, forward strand.
TAATGTCTGGATTCGCCCCTACCTACGAGACTACTTGAAGAGTGTTTCCAGTACTGCTTAATATTGATATCCAGAACAAAACCATGTATGCAAGACATGGTGAACCTACTTTGTACTTTGTTTCCAACTTAAAGAGTTGGATTTCTTAGATATGCATTCAAAATTTAAATAAAGTTGCAAGTGTATGGTTGCAGTAATATGTGTGATTGATTTTCGAGTATGTTTGGTAAGACTATAAAAGAGCTTTTAGTTTTTAGCTCATATAAATAAAAAAGTTTTGTTTGATAACTATTTTTAGCTTTTTTTTTTAAAAGCTATTTGAAGTAGCTTTTGAGCTTGTAACTTTTAACTTATGACTTTTTCTTCCATTTATACCCTTATTATTTAACAAAAATTTATTTTTACCCTTCAATATATATTATGATCCAATGTTTAATTTTTTTTTAATCTTTAATGTTTTTAATAACATCCAAAGTATACGATAAATTTTGATATAGTGTTGATAATTCTCAAGTTAGTGAAATATAATCGAAAAATCAATGAGATTAGCCTAGACGAAGAAAATTAAAATTTTTGTTATATTTTTATGGTATAATATTAAATAATAAATTTATTTTTATCATTAATTTTGATTAATTTAACTGAATTTAAATTTCATGTATTTCATTAAATTTATTTATATAATTTATGTACAAATTTAAAATATTTTGATGTATCTTAAATTTTTCACATATATTAAAATTGCTTTGTAAGTTTGTATTAATATATTTATTTTTATCAAATATAAATTAATTTAATAATATAATATGATAAGATTAATAAATCACAAATTTCTTAATAAGAATGTTCTTTTGTGTCATTTTGTATTTATCAGCTAGTGTAATAGCTAATTTACCAGCACTCAAATTAACTTATCAGCTATCAGTCACCAGCTACCAGTCACCAGCTACCAGCTATCAGATAGTTTTATCAAACAGAGCTTTCAAATAATTAAGTTGTTGCATATTTGAAAAATATCACTTATAAACTTTTACTTTTGTTACTAAATATTGAGCACTAAATACTTTATAAATTCGGATAGACCATTAAACCAATATTAATAGAGATTCAGAGGTCGGACCAAAATTCCACGGAGACAATTTGTAAGTAATATATTGATAAATTTTTGTCATAGTCTAACAATTTGAATTACAAATATGGAAAAAATTTACAACAATATTATAATTGTAATACTATTCTATAAGAGTTTAATGACTTTAAACTATTCTCTCATGTCATATAAATTATTTAAAATTTTCAGTCTGATTTAACAAAATACATGATCGTCATTGATTGACAGTGTAAATTTGTTTTACACTGTTTGTGTATATTTCTTTTTCCATTTTATAGTGATATAAAAAGTTATAAAAAATAGAATATACATTAACAAAGTAAATTAATTTTACACTGTCAACTAATCACAATTATATAGTATTATATAGCATGTTAAAATATACTATAATTTCTAAGATAGTGGTAAGACATGGTTAAGGAATGCATTCTTATTAGATGATACTGTCTGTGCATAATGACTAGCATAATGACTACCCTAAAAAAATAAGCAAATAAGGGATGAGAATAATTCTTAGAGATGTTAGCGATGAAAGTAAACTGAAGAAACATTATAATTGAAGAAACATTATAATAATACTAAGATGATTTTTACAAAACAATAATAATAATAATAATAATAATAATAATAATAATAATAATAATAATAATAATAATAATAATAATAATAATAATAATAATAATAATAATAATAATAATAATAATAATAATAATACAACTCGAGATGCACTAAACTTTTCCTTCAATATGCACATGGTATCGGTTTTTGGATATAAGTGGTGTGTTACTGGTCGCCCCTGTCTCCGGTTCCTCTTTGAACCGTGTCCTTCTTTAGACATGAGACCGTCATGGTTCCTCTTTGAAACTAGCCTTATTGAACTTAAGTCCTACCTAACTCCAATATTCATGTATGCATGAGTATGGCAATATAAATCACAAAAACTCAAAACAACAACAAAATTATTCTCTAAGGCTATGTTTGGGAGTTAGGAGGGGAAGGGAGGGGAGGGTTTTGAAAAATAGGAAGAATTGGGTGAAAAGGATAAAAGGATTTTGGGTTGGAGGGTTTTGGAGGGTTTGAGTTTATTCATAACATCAAAAACCCCATAAAATGGGGGAACTCAAAAATTATATTGAAGAAGGGTTTTGGAGGGTTTTGAAGGGTTTACATAAATTTTCCAAATATGTTTTAGGTTGTTATAGTATTCTGAAAATTAAAAATTTAGTAATGATAACGAATCTTTTATCATTCAAAACAAAATCATTTTTTCAAAAAATGTCAAATATTTTCCTATATTTTTTTAAAATTTCGTTTTTGGAAGCCTTCCCCTCCCCTCCCCTCCAAACTCCCAAACATAGCCTAAAATTCATACACAAACTGATTCCTCTAAAAACCATAATTTACCAATATAAGACCACACTGTAATTCCTTAATTTGAATTACCCAACTCAAAATATTCACATAATTAAAATTAAATAATTATTTTACTACTTGAAAATAATTAAAGTAAGATTATGTTATTACTTAATAACTTCTAAATTATATATCAACTCATCAAAACTCCTTAATTATTCTCTAAAATTCATACTCAAACTGATTCCTCTAAAAACCATAATTTACCAATATAAGACCATACTGTAATTCCTTAATTTGAATTACCCAACTCAAAATATTTCACATAATTAAATTTAAATAACTATTTTACTACTTGAAAATAATTAAAGTAAGATTACGTTATTACTTAATAACTTCTAAATTATATATCAACTCATCAAAACTCAAAACATGACAATAGAATCATAATTAAGTTATCTTATATTCGCAACTCATCAAAAGTTATAACAATTTATAAATATAATTAAACGGAATTCTGAAGGAAATTCTAAACAATTCTTCAACAATTCCTACAACTCTATGATTGCTCTAGATTACTCCAAAGTATTCTAAAATATTCTATAATAATTCTACAACTCTATCGTTATTATCATCATCATCATCATCATCATCTAAGTGTAAACATATCTTGTAATTGATTAATGAACCAGACTTGAGTTTCCGGCAAGAAATTTCTTTTTGCATAAAATGGCAATGAATTTCTTTTTACACTTTTCTTAGTAATTTACTAAACTCATGTCCACAACTTCTGGATTTAATAAAGGAAGCATTATAAATATTACCCACTTGTTAGTCCACAAAACACCATGCATTTGGTGTAACTTTGGTTTATTCTCACCCTAGCTAGTCACCAAAAATTCCATGTACACTTTGCTTTGGTATGTTGCCACACTAGCTAAACCCCAAAAAAGGCATGCATGCATTGAAACTTAATTTTGTATATTATATCGTTTTGTTTTTACATTTACTGTCAACTGCTGTATGAAGATGTCTCTATAAATTGCTTCATACTAGAATGAATAGAAGCAACATAAAGCAAAGCTCTCATAGCAAATAATAGTAGCTGGTTTTCTTTCGATCAAACAATAGCTTCCGCTAAACTTGCTATTTTGGTCGTCTTGTTTGCCACCGTCGGTACGTAATATATCCATCTTTTTTTCTTTTTTGGTGTTAACCGATCGGTATCTACGGGGGAAAGGGGCCCCACGTGACTAATCCGGACCCGGGCTCGGAGGCGACGGCACCGTGGCCCCAGGGCGTTTTTGACTCCAGCCGGGATCGAACCCGGGTACTAGCCGGTTCCATGCATTTCCATTTATGTGTATGTTGTTCCAATTGCAGGCATGTTCCTGACAAAGAATGAAAGAGCAGACTGTAATGGGCTTTGTTCTCCATTCGAGATGCCACCATGTCGCTCTACTGACTGTCGATGAAAATATATGAAGAAACATGAGTGAAGGTGTTTGATGCGAATTCTAGTATTGTTGGACGTGTGATTACAAATCACACCGTAATTGCGGCCCGATGCGGATGTGGTGGCAACCACATCAGCAAATTGCGGCTGCGATTGCGGTTGCGGACTGCAATTTAAAACCATGATTATAAGTTATCTCTCCATTTCAAACCTTTAGTTCAATTTTTTTGTGAGGATTATGCTTGAATGTTAGATGATTATGACTTTAATAGAGTGACACAGGTTCTGCTTATAGATAGAATTTTATTGTTGGATAAATTCTTTACATTGATAGAAATCAAAAACCACAAATAAACTGAGAAAGAAAGAAAGTGAAAGAAAAGCATAGATAGAAACATGAGAAAATTTTCTATTCTGCTATCATAGCTGAAATGAACTTGTAGCAGGTTCTGTTACATTTATAATTAGGATTCTTTCACTTAGACTCCTAACTGAAATCCAGTGATATAACTGTGTGCCTGCTAGGGCTTACATCGTAATCGTCATTGATCTTATAAAGTCTAGGATAGGACACATTATAATGTTTGATCCACTTAGTTGACTACACAAACATGAAAATATCTTAAGCTTTAGTTTTTGTCATATATTTAATTGGGTTTCTTCTCCTCCTTCTTTGTACATTTTTTAGTTAATTTCAATATTTATTTTTCTTTCATAGAAAATACCTATGAAGCACAAACACCTTTAGATCAGATCATAAGACGTATCGCGATGTCAGATTCGTTAGAACGCGTGTTAGAAATCTCATACAAGTGACCCAAAAAATATGTTTATTCTTCATTTCGATATTCTTTGAATTGGTGTCGGACACGTCATAAAACATATGTTTGACAATTTAGACATGTGTTAAAAAAATTGTATTATCTTTAGTATGAACTGTATAAATATTAAATATGATTCAGAAACTTGGTTACTCATGCATGTGGATCTTATCTTTAAAAAATCTTTGAAAAAATATTGAGATATTTTCTTTTATCCTTGTTGAAGTTCCGTATAAGATAAAAGCGTTTGGTTGGAGGCTTTTTTTGAATAGGTTACCTACCAAAGATTTATTGGTGTATAGAGGTATTGCTATTACTCATAATAATTTAATTTGTAATTTTTGTGAAGCTCATGTGGAAGAGGTGGATCATTTGTTTTCTAAATGCATTGTGATTAAGTTGGTTTGGAATGAAATTGCTTCGTGGGTGGGTTTTTTGGGTTGGGAGGAGGAAGAATGCGCCTCTTTTTTTGTGAATTGGAATTCTTTGAGCCGTGGTAAAAAGCTTAAAAGCGGCAAATTGGGGGTGCTTTGGTTAGCCACATCTTGGATAATTTGGTTAACTAGGAATGCTTATTGTTTTAGGGATGAAGTGTGGAACATAAATAATATGGTTTGGAGCATGAAGTTTTTGGTTTGGAGGTGGTCTTCATATGGCAATATTACTCATTCCAATTGTTGTTTTTACGATTTTTACAAAGATCCTTTGTATTTTATGTCGTAATTGTAATTGGATGTAATATTGTTTTTTTTTGTAGGCTTTGAGCCGTGTATTTTGTACATGGGTTGGGGAACCCTTTGTTCTCCTTTCAATATATCTCTTGCTTTCAAAAAAAAAAAAACTTTGTTGATGAAGAGAAAGAAAATATATTTTGAGATTGCCAGAAATCAGAAAGCCGAAAAGTAATTTGGTTCGAACGATTTACGGGTATCGGGTTCGATCGGTTCGGTTCATTGATCCATTCATTAATGTTAGAATATTTTATATTAATTTAAAGATCATATAAATTAATATTAAAAAATATTATAACATATTTATAATATTCTAAAAGATATTATAAGATATATATTTATGATATTCTAAAAGATATTATAAGATATATATATTTATAATAGTCTAGATATTATAAGATATTTATAATGTTTGAGAGATATTTTAAGATTATAAGAATATCTTTTATTCTAACAATTAAGGAAATATGTTTTTGGATTTGCTATGGATTTGTTGGATTTTGGCTATTATAAATATGTATCTCTTCTATTATTACAGTTGACAATCTTAGAGCTTACAACAACAAGGGAGAATAAGGGTTTAGGAAATTCCAAGGGAAAACTTAGAAAGGCAAAGGTTTTTGAAAAACCTTTGTAGTTATCTAAGGGGGTTGGAAAATACTTCTAAACAACTTGGGTTTGAGTGATTCTTATATTGAGAGTTAGAGAGGTTGGGAAACACTTGGGTAGAAAATAGGGTTTGTTCTTTGGGAACTGTCAAGGCTATTTTCTTGTAACTCACCTGTAATCTCTTGTAACAACTTTCTGAGTATAGTGAATTGGAGAGCTGCTCTCTCCCCAAGAGTAGATCGTTTGATTGAACTGGGTAAACAAACCTTCGTCTTTTTTCTCGCCTTATTCTGTTATATTATCTGTGTACGAATTATTATTGTTGTAGACCATTTATGTTAGTTGCTGATTTTCTTTTTCTCACAAATTGATATTGAATTTTGTCGTGATTAACAAAAAGATTCACAACAAGTGGTGCGGTGAGCGTGGAGCAAAGAGGTATTGTTTACAAGTGAGCACCATGGTTAGATGGGAGATCGAGAAATTTTCCGGTAACAACGACTTCGGGTTGTGGAAAATTAAGTTACATGCAATTTTAATTCAAGAGAAGTGTAACGATGCTTTGAAGAGTGAAGCATTGATGCTAGCAGGGCTTACACGTGTATAAAAGACCGAGATGATGGATAAGGCCAGGAGTGCCATTATCTTGTAGCTCGGGGCTAAAGTTCTAAGAGAAGTCTCCAGGGAGCAAATTGCGGTTTCTATGTGGGCAAAACTTGAATCATTGTATATGACTAAGTCTTTGGCTCACAGGTTGTGTTTGAAACAACAACTCTATTCATTCCAAATGCTGGAGTAGAAATCCATAGGTGGACAGCTTACAGAATTTCACAAGATTATCGATGATCATGAGAATATTGAAGTGAAGATTGATGATGTGTACAAGGTTTTGCTCTTGTTGAGTTCATTACCCAGATCGTTTGAGCATTTTAAGGATGTCATTCTTTAAGATAAGGAAGGTACTATTACTTTGGATGAAGTCCAAAGAGCGGTGAAATCGAAAGAATTTTCAAAGGGATGTCAAGAGGTATTATCGAAAGATTTGAAGATTAAAGATAGGGTTAAATAAGTTTTTGGTCCCTATAAATATTGAAGTTTTATTTTTAGTCCCTTCTGGATTTTGGAAACGGTTTTAGCTGATTTTGGCAACGGTTGTTTTTGTAAAAACTGTTTCCTAAAGGCAGGGAGGGACTAAAAATGAAAACTGCAATATTTATAGGGACCAAAAACTTATTTAACCCTTGAAGATATTGGTGAAGGATTAAATGTGTCAAGAGGATGGGGTGAGCGTAAAGGGATGTCCAAATCAAAGAGGTCGGACAAGTCAAAGGTAAAATATTTTAATTGTCATAAAATCGGTCAGTTTAAAATGGATTGTCCTGAGATAAAAGGCAATGAAGATTCTGTTCAAGCTGTTGTTGCCTTGGGTGAGGAAAGTTATGACGATGCTAATGTACTAGTAGTATCGAGTTTAGAAACTGAAGATAGTTGGGTCATTGATTCAAGTTGCTCTTATCACATGTGTCCAAGATTAGAATTCTTTGAAACTTTGAAGATGGTGCAAGGTGGAGTTGTTCGCCTTAGTGATAATAAGGCTTGCAAGGTTCATGGTATTGGTACGGTCAGACTTAAAATGTTTGATGATTGTGAAATTCTTATTCACAATGTGAGGTATGTTTCAAAACTCAAGTGAAATTTGTTATCTATAAGTATGTTTGATGATATAGGCTATTGTACTAGAGTTGAACATGGAGTGTTAAAGATTTCGCGTGATAAATTGATTATTACTAAATGGTCTAAAATATGTGGTCTATATATTTTAGAAGGTTCAAATGTTGTTATTCATTCATCATTAACTAGTGGAGGCTTTCATGACAAGGAAGAACTATTGGATTTGGGTTTAAGGTGTTATGAATGTCTTGAGAAAGTTTCAAAGGAGTATAATGAATTTTGCAGAAATCAAGGGATAAAAATGCATGTTACCACTGAGTTGTTATTGAGTTTTTGGGGAAGATATGAGGTTAAAACAACTTACTTGGTTGGTAAAGAAATTCTTCAAAGGGAGAATAGTGAAAACCAAGGGAGAAACCCGGTAGAAACTACATCGTAGAAAACTCAGTTTGAGGTGGAGTTTCCTACTATGGATACTAATAGTAGTAAGGAAACAGTTACAGAGATCTCTGATTATAATTTGACTCATGATAAGGTAAGGAGGGTTATTGTAGTATCTCAAAGGGAAGGTTATGCTAGCCTTGGATATTATGTTTTTAATGTGGCTGAAGGACTGCAAAATAAAAGAAGAAAAACCTTCAGGGAGGCAATTGAAAACAGGTGGAGTCTAGGGTGGTTGAAAAATCATACTTGTAGGCTTGTTAAATTACATAAGAAGAAAAGGGTAATTGGAAACAAGTGGATGCAAGTGGCAAGATCAAGATTCAAGGGTTGTTTGAATTTGATCAAAGTTATTAATTAGAGTTTCAACTTGTTGGAGAGCAGCAATGTTGATGATTGTTAAATTGGTATCAACACGGTTTAAACTCAAGGTGGAGATTGTTGAAGTATACCTTAAAACCTTTGTTGATGAAGAGAAATAAATCATATTTTGAGATTGCCAGAAATCAGAAAGCCAAAAAATAATCAGGTTCAAGCGATTTACGGGTATCAGGTTCGATCGGTTAGAATATTTTATACTAATTTAGAGATCATATAAATTAATATAAAAAGATATTATAAGATATTTATAATATTCTAAAACATATCATTAGATATATATTTATGATATTCTAAAAGATATTATAAGATATAGTCTAGATATTATAAGATATTTATAATATTTGAGAGATATTTTAAGATTATAAGAATATCTTTTATTCTAACAGTAGATGTTTTCATGTTGGCTGCATTTGTGGTAAAACATACATGGGTGTTTAATGTCTTGACTGATGTCATGACATGATTTAGATGGTGTTATGCAGGTTGCATATGTTTAAGCTAATATAGGTTTTGTTAGTGAATGTCATGAGCGATGTCATGACATCCTTGTCTGACAGCAGGAGCTGTTATGTTTTACTATTATGTTTCCTAATTTCTCTCAATCTACAATTTAGGAAACATTTTATTGTGTGTTGAGTATTTCTCCTAGAAGATTTCGATAACAGCACATTCTGTAACAACCTGATGACGTGTAAATTAGGTTAACTTGGTTAACCCTAATTTGGTTCTTGGAAAGCCCGAGGCCCGAGAGCTGCATACAAGAAGACTGAAATCCTAATTTGGAACGCAGAGAGAAATTTGTTAATTGTGAAGAACCGTAGTTCTGTGTCTGTGTGTTTAGTCTCTTGTACTCCAAGCAATTGTCTTTTGATGATTGTATTGGAATAGGTTGTCTTTGTACTTTGTGACTCTAAGCTTTTAAGCACGAGTGTGTGTCTCTTGATTGAAGCTTTTAAGCAGATCAAGGTGTGTTTTTGAAGTGTGTCTTCTCTCTAATTTGTTTAATGTATGTTTGTACACTGTTGTGATTGAGGGGGGGTGAGTGGAGATACTCAGATCTAGGATTAGATTGGAATTGCATTGGGTAGGTCTTAAGTGAGGAGTTGTAAACGGGGGAGTTTAACTCTGAATTAATACTACTTATATTGGATTCTCTCCCCGGCTTGGTAGCCCCCAGAGTAGGTATTGTTGTATACCGAACTGGGTGAACAATTTGCTGTGTTCTTTACTATTTTTATGCACTTCTGTTTTAACGTTTTATTCTGCGTGATTGTGGATGTCATAACATCCAGTTCGACATCGCTTGTGAGTTACTAGAATTTTCAATTGCCATCAGAGCAGGCACCCTGCCTGTTTACATCTGGGTGAGATCTAGGGACAACAAAATTCTGGTACTATGGGGAAGGAATTGTTAGTGTTTGGGAATAGACCACCCATTCTGGATGGCTCTAACTATGTTTACTGGAAACCTCGTATGGTAGCTGTCATAAATCTGTGGACGGCAAGGCCTGGAGAGCTGTGGAAAACTGATGGAAACATCCTGAGAAGGTTATGGAAGATGGAACCGCTGTTCTAATTCCTGAAGAACAATAGAGCAAAATTGAGGAAGAGCTAGCTTTGGGCAACTCCAAGGAACTAAATGCTTTGTTCAATGGAATTGACAAGAACATATTCAGAATTGTGCAGCACTGTGATCTAGCTAAAGAAGTTTGGGATATTCTCAAAACAACTCATGAAGGCACGTCTAAGGTGAAGATGTCTAAACTTCAAATTCTCACCACCAAGTTTGAAAATCTCAATATGAAAGAGGATGAGACCATTCATGAGTTCTACATGAATGTCCTTGAGATTGCAAATAACTCAGGAGCCTTAGGAGAAAAAATGTCTGAAGAAAAGCTGGTAAGAAAGATCCTCAGATCACTGCCTAAGAGATTTGCTATGAAGGTGACTGTTGTAGAAGAAGCTCAGGACATCAGCAACATGAAGCTGGATGAACTCATTGGTTCTCTACAAACCTTTGAGATGATTATTTGTGACTTTATTGAAAAGAAGAACAAGAGCATAGCTTTTGTTTCCAACACTGAAGATAATTCAAGAGAAAGCAATGGTGGAAGTGATGAAAATTTATTAGAAGCCATAGCCATGATTGGAAAACATTCAACAGGTTCATTAAAAGGGTTGATCAGAAGTCCAGATCCAATGTCAAGAACACTTCCAATGACATCAGCAAGACCTATGATCCTAGCAGAAGATTCAAAGCTGAAGAGAAGCCCAATCAAGGTAAAGGAGTTCAGTGTCATGGATGTGAAGGATATGGACACATTAGAGCTGAATGTCCTACCTACCTCAAAGAGCAAAAGAAAGGGTTGTTTGTCACTTGGTCTGATGAAGACTCTGACAATGAGTCTGAAGAGGAAACTGCAAAACATGTCACAGTTGTTAGAACAAAATTGAGAATCTATGTTTAGAATCTAGTTTTGATGATAACAAGCATATATTTTGTGAGTAACAATTTTATTACTAATGGTTTCATTTAGTGTTCAGATACTATGTTATAAATCTTATACAGGATTCATCAGAAAAAAAAGTACAACAACTACATCCAGAAGATTGACGAAGCTCATCAGATGTTATGATTAAGAATACATCAAACCAGTCAAGATCAGCAAATCAGAAGTAAAGAATCAACAATAAGGAACAAGATCATTCAGAAGAATATGCAACAACAACAACAGTATCACAATAAGCTAGAATCCAACAAGATAATCTTCGAAGAGTTAAACAGCAATATCAAAGCTCACATACAACAAGCAAAGAATCACAAAGTACATCATAAGCTTCAAGAAAAATGAACAAGAAAGATCAGTTGCAAGAAGCATTGCAAACATCAGAAGATCATATGAACATGAGATCAGAAGTTCTGATAGAGTAACACAGTGACATACAAAACGCAAACAACAAAAGAGTCACTCATGAAACAATGAAGGATCTACAACTCAACATACAAATTGAGTAAAATATGAAGAGCTTAGAATCTAAGGGAGAGCCGTTAGAACCATCATCACAAGCAAAACGGTTATAACATTTAAAAGGAACAACTCCCAAGGTTGAAAGAAGAAGCAAGCTACATGCAACACATTGAAGAAAGAAAAACCAAAATAGCATGCCAACTAATAACAGGATAAGGTTCTGTCATGAACACATGCAGCCAATCAATACGAAGCATTCAATCCATACTCAACCAGATTGCAACAACTACATTCCAACGGTAACCACTCACCAAGCTATAAATAGAACAAATCTTCAAACTTGAAGAGAATGGAGTGACCATAACATATGGAATCCATCTATCCTACTCAGAGTGAAAAATCAATTTATTCAGAATGAAGAGTGGAGTGATCATCCATCCCTTGAATGGATCCAATAGAGAAAAAGGCAATATCCAGTAAGGGTTATTCATGGAGATAAGAAGAAAGTGTGCAATCAAGAAATATTCTGCACAAAAGAAAGAAGAAAGAATCTGCTGAATGCATTTGTCCATTTGTAGATGAAGCAGCTGAGCATACACATCAAACTGAAGAAATATGAAGACATGCATCAGAAGATACAAGAGGCAACACATACTCTGTATGTGATAAGCAACAGTGCTGAAATGCACTTATCATATGCATGTACCTTACAAAAGAGAGAAAATGTGTGAGAAAGCTAACACACATCAGAAGATACACAAGAGGCAACGCATACTGTGTATGTGATCAATCTACAGTGTTGTTATACACTAAACTCATGCCTGTGTGAAGATGGAAATGGAGAACATGAACATGAAAGCTTACAAGCTAATTCATTTGCTCCATTAGAGGCAACATATACTATGTGTATGATGATCAAATGTTGAAATATACATCATATTCCTACCATGAAGAAACTCTCAAAGGATGAAGAAGCTGAACCTGCATGCTTTGCACAATGCTCCACTGGAGAAGATGAAGACATCTAGGAATACTTGATCAAGCATTAATCATGTTGAAAAGCAGAGGAAACTGAATACACTGAGTTGTTTCTCGTAAAGTGTTTCATGTTTACCGATGTTAATCAATATGGTATCAGCTATAACTAGCTACATGATCAGCATTCAAGAAGAAAATGAAGATCTATTTAAAGAAGAAATTAAGATGAGAGCTGATGCTCCATATCTGCTTAAGAAGATCAATGAAGAAGAAGCAATCAAGTCGAGAGCTGATGCTCTTTATCTGCTTTCAGAAGATGAAGATCTCATCCAGAAGTTCAAGAATAGAAGACTACAAGACTATGTATTGTCCTTGTAATTAATTGTAAAACACATAGAATTGTTGCTCGAAGTGTGTTATCTCTTAGGAATCTTCTGTAAAAATGTTTAGGCTCCAGAAGTGACTTCTAGTCAGTGAGTCATAAACATACGTATCAAGAATAGGAGACTATCTACTTAACTAAGAAGCACACTTGTAATCTCCAGAAGATAGATGAACGTTATATCCTGCTGGGATCCCTGAACGGTTCATTATCAGAAGTTAGTCACAATGGTTTGTTGTGCAGGGTTAGTCACAACAGGATGGTTGTGAAGGAAGTCAAGGGATGTTATATCTCATGGAGATCACTGAACAGTCCTTTGCAGTCAGTCACGAGCAGTTGGCTTGTGCAGGGTGCCTGAGTCAATGGACGTTATATCTCGCGGAGATCACTGAACGGGTCATTGTCTATATGGTTAGTCACAGCAGTTAGCTGTGCAGGTTGTGAGTCACGACTGAAGATCGTGCAGTTGTAATCATGATTTGGTTATAGTGGATTAAGACCTCTGTTGAGAGGCAAATCACCTGAAGAAGGTGGACTAAGGTAGCCTTAGTTAGAAGGTGAACCAGGATAAAAAGGAATGTGTCTTTTACTTTCTGCACATGTCATTTTAACTTAGAACTTCCAAGATTTAATCTGCAAAACTATACTGAGCAAGTCAGAAGTTCTGATATCCTTTAGAAGTTAAAATGAACACCTTATTGGTTATGTAGTTCTACATCTTCATGCTTCCGCAACATCAAAGCATAATCCAATAGATCAAAATATAAAAGAAAGAAAAGACGTTAAAGAAAAAAAAGGGAATTTTAATTGATAAAGAACACAATTCAATCCCCTCTTTCTTGTGTTTTTCTCCACCTTCACAGTTCCAACAAGTGTCCATGTATCTGATGATGATTCCAGTGATGATGAGCTAACCTTTGATGAGCTTGCTACCTCATACAAGAAGTTGTGTATCAAGAATGCCGAAGTCTGCAAACAAGTGGAGGAGCAAAAGACAACCATAAAGGAGCTAGAAACTAAGAAGAATAAACATCGTGCAACCATAGATTCTCTCAATAGTGAAATGAGCATGTTGAACTACAAACTGGATCAAATGACTAAATCCTTCAAAATGCTGAATAATGGAATTGACACTCTGGAAGAAATTCTGGAGTTTGGACAAGGAGCAGGAGATATGTCTGGGGTAGGATTTGTGGCTAAAGAGGAATTCACTTCTGGGATCAGGAGATCAAAACTTGAAGCTTGTGTGACAAACCAGATGTCAGCACCAATGTCACAACATCAAGGAAACAGAAGAAGTAGCAATACAAAGAAGAAATTCCAAAGATGGAGGTGTCACCATTGTGGAAGATTTGGTCACATAAAACCATTATGTTTCAGATTAGTTAGATATCCAAACCAAACACATCAAGCCAAACCTAAAAATGATACTCTTAACAGAAAGCAACAGTGGGTGGCTAAGAATGTTGCTCTAGTAGCACACACTTCTCTATGAATGCCTGCCAAGGAAGACTGGTACCTTGACAGTGGTTGCTCAAATCATATGACTGGGAGAAAGAACTTACTAGTAGACATCAAATTTGATGGAACCAGTTATGTGACTCTTGGTGATGGAGAAATAAGAGAAGTCAAAGGTGTTGGCAAGACAGGATGTCCTGGTGTTCCTAATCTGAATAATGTCTTGCTTGTACAAGGACTGACTGCAAATCTTATAAGTACCAGCCAATTGTGTGATGAAGGGTTCAATGTCAGGTTCACTAAAGAAGAGTGTATTGTCACAAATGGAGAAAATGAAGAAGTCATGAAGGGAGTCAGATTTATGAATAATTGTTACCTATGAGAGCCTAAAAACTCCAAGTTTCCCTCTGCTTGTCCCGTGGCCAAAGAAAAAATTGAGGGTAATCATCAAGAAAGAACTATCAAACTAAAGGTTCCCGCTCCCAGAACAAAAAACCAGATTGAAGAAATGGATGAGTCTGATGATGAGCCTTATGTTGAAGAACTCACCGTTAGTGAACTTGCTGTTGGATATTCTGAGACATGTCTAATAAATGAAGGACTGTGCAAAAGATTGACTGTGTATAAAAATGCTTATGCACTATTACAAGAAGAGAGAGTAAGTCTCATGATAAACATTGTTGATCTAGAGAGGAAACTGAGAAACACAAGATCAAACAATAAGACAACAATGGGAAGTACTCAAGGCACAAATATCAGCAAGTCAGAAGTGAGAATCATTCCTAACAAGATGAAGAAAAAGAAGTCCAATCAAGAGCCTCAACATCCGGAAAAGTACACACCTATCTCAACTAAGAGATGCCATCAATGTGGTAAGATAGGTCACTTGAGGTTCTCATGTTCTGAAATTATTACACCTACCAGAAGAAAGATCCCTTAACAGAAAAATATGGCCAAGATAAAGCCAACTCAGTAGAAGTCATGTGTTGACACTAAACACTCAAGTTGTGGCATAAATGAGGATGAGGCTATAAGGAAAACAGGAAGCTCTAGAAGAAGGAAACCTAGACAAGATAACGGTCTCAGAAAAGAAAAGTGCATTCTTTCTATAAGCAAGAACACGGCACTAAAGTGGGATGCTGTAGAAGAAGGTGAGAATACTATCTCAGTGGAATATAAAAATGTCAAAATAGATGTCTTAACATCAGAACATGCTGAAAAATCAACTGTGTGCACTAAGATAAACGAAGCCTCTGGAATTGATAAATGCTCATCCTTCAATATCCAAAATGGTCTCCATAGGGGGATTATTGTTAGGAACCAAATCCCAGAAGCTGTTAGAAGATCAAGGAAAGCATCTGCAACTTCCTGGAATGATCACAACCTTGACCTAAAGAAAACAATGATGATTGTCCTTACTGACATCTGGACTAAAGATATGAAAAGAGAAGTCTATCTGTTCAAAGAGAGTACTGTATGGAACATTGTCCCAAGGGAGCTATCTATTGCTCGTCAATTTCATCTAAGAAATAAGCCACTAACAATAGACCAAGCATCAAAAATCTGGATGGAAAGAGCAGATGCTTCACAAATCAACCTGAAAAATCAAGAAAATAAGGAGAGCATGATTTTTCCTATCACAAATGAAGGTGTAAATCTGATGATGGGTATGATTCACATAAAAGGCTTAGACATGTCTAAATTAAGTTGAATACAACAAGGTTTATCTAAGTATAATGTCAAGGAGGATGTCATAACTATTCCCTACAACATCACTGGACATTTCTACATCAAAGATTTTGTGGAGGAAAAAAATATTACAATGAAGCATACAACCACTAATATAGAGTTTGTTAATACTTTCACAAAGGGCTTAGAGGTGATGGTTTCCCCAGTTCACAAAAGGACTCTCCAGTTACCATCCTTCTACAACAACTATCGTGTGATCTCAAATTGCTCTTCCCCCATAGAGTATTGCTCAAAATTCACTCACTTCATTGAGATGTCTCAACAATCACCTTCCTTATCTTCCAAAGCAGCGTCTTCTCTAAATGTGCAAAATAAGGACTTAACCAAGGAGACTGAAGATGATCCTGAAGATGATGACAAGGTCCCTAATAATGTTCCTGACAGTATCAATGACATTGACACTGAAGGCTGTAGTATTGATGCTGATAAAGGAGATGATGGTACAAGTACGTCTAGTAAATGTGCTAAAGTTAACAACATGTCTGATGATGGCACTAAGAAAGAAGTTCTTGATGCAACACAGTTTGAAAACTTGTAAAGCAAGTTAGGAGTCTGCATCTATGAGGAACCATAAATTTCTTAAATAAAAAAAGGGAGACAGAAGGGGATTGTTTGCTTTGGCAACTTTTGTGGTAAAACAGGGGGAGTAGTAATGTCACCCCACCCCAGAAAAATTATGATATGCTTATTTTGTGTTGATCTGTTTGATTGTGTGTAGTATAAAAGTTTATTTCTTGTATACTTTTGAAAAACCTTTGGACTTATATAAGGGGATTAGAAAATACTTCTGAACACCTTGGGTTTGAGTGATTCCTATATTGAGAGTTTGAGAGGTTGGGAAACACTTGGATAGAAAATAGGGTTTATTCTTTGGGAACTGTGAAGGCTATTTTCTTGTAACTCATATGTAATCTCTTGTAACAATTTTTTGAGTATAGTGAATTGGAGAGTTGCTCTCTCCCCAGAGTAGATCATTTGATTGAATTGGGTAAACAAAACTTCATCTTTTTTCTCGCCTTACTCCGTTATATTATCTGTGTACGAATTATTATTGACGTAGACCATTTATGTTGGTTGCTACTTTTCTTTACCTCACAAATTGATATTGAATTTTGTCGTAATTAACAACAAGATTCACAATAATCCTCTTCACTCTTTTCTAGCATACATGGTTCTCATTTTAAGCTATGAAAATGTCTTTATAAAATTTCAATTATGGTTGTATCGTATGTGGATCCTTGTTGTGGATATCTTATGATTTTAATTTACTTTCGTCTTTTTGTATAGCTCTTTGTAGCTTGAATGTAGAAAATTGTTGATGCATTGGACTTTAGACTTTTCAACCTTTGTATAGGCATGATAAAACTACAACTTTTTAATTCCTTGATACAAGTGTTATTTCTTTCATAATGGGTAGTTTACCTTTGACAGGACACAACGACCATCTACTTTAAAAAGGTAGAATCAATATGACGCGCCACCATCCATATTCTCTTTGTCATTTGATATGAGTGGTTTTGTTTAATGATTTTAATTGAGAAATGCTAAAAATGCATAGTTTTTATCTGTAATTTTTACTAATCGTATGTTAATATGATTTTTAATATATTTGGATGTTATATATCTCATTTTATAACTATATCAAAATTACTATGTTTAGCTGGGCTTATAAACATTTGTAATTTGTTTTAAAAACCGACGCAAAATAGATTTATTTAAAAACTTATTCTATTTAGCGGCAATTACAACTGTCATAAATCAATTAACGCTGTTTATTGAAAATGCTTTGCAAACAATTCTTGCGACACCAAGTTTAATGGTAGTTGACAAACTGTTGTCACACTGTATGTTTTGCGGCGGTTCTAACCACTGCAACCTGCTCTTAAAACCGTGTAAAACATCTTTTTTTTAGTGTAAAACATAGAGTAACAATATCATGTGTTGTTACTTCATTTTTATAATGATGAATCAACATAAAAATTAAGAATCCCATACATTGATTAGGGATAAACAGCAAAAAAATATAAATATCATGCGAGTTATAAACAAGCTAAGACCATTGTTCAAGGGTCTACGATTACTATAAAAGTTATATGCAGTGTTCAATACCACAAGCACTTTATATCTGTGTAACCCTCACTCTAAATCATACCCTTTAACTCCATGTATGACATATAATCGACATTCCATTTCCAATTCATCTTAGTAATTTT
This sequence comes from Vicia villosa, assembly GCF_029867415.1. NCBI lineage: Eukaryota > Viridiplantae > Streptophyta > Magnoliopsida > Fabales > Fabaceae > Vicia > Vicia villosa. The sequence goes on from NC_081181.1 coordinate 166,353,365, forward strand.
CCCATAAACATACCACTTAACGGGTTGCTCAACAAATTTTCCTCTGATATATTCTCAACCTAATCTTATTAGTCTTAGTTGACCTGAAAAAATTGAAAAAAAAAAAGGGTTCAAATTAACACTAACGTACAAACGGGATCACATGTATACATAAACAATACTAAACTAATGGGATGATGAGAATACATAAACATACCAAAAGCATGGGGACCACTGACACTTGCAAAAGGAACAAGGAAACATACCTTACACAGTAGTTTTAACAGGTTGCTCAACAAATTTTCCTCTATGATATATTCTCAACCTAATCTTACTAGTCTTAGTTGGCCATAAAAAATTGACAAAAGGGTTCAAATTAACACAAACGTACAAACGGGACCACATGTATACATAAACAATACTAAACTATCGGGACGACGAGAATACATAAACATACCAAAATCATGGGGGACCACTGACACTTGCAAAAGGAACAAAGAAACATACCTTACACAGTAGTTGGCCTCTTTGTTTCTCTCCTTTTGAGATTGTGACTTCGTCGTCTTTGTTAAATCATAAGAACTTTGAAACCAGGTTCACAATATGGCGACTTTGAAACCCAACTTCGTAATAACCATGAATTTGGTTGCACACTTGAACAAATTGGAGGTTGTTGAAAGATGGTTGTGTGAATGAGGGGTGAATGGGGGATTAGGGTTCTTGGCAAAGAAGCTTGAACGATGGATGAATGAGGGATTGGGGATGGGGGGTTATTTAATCTGAAATGTTAGAAAATTATTGGACCTTTTTAGATTAAAAATCGAGGTGAAAACTGGCGTATTTTTAGATTAAAAATAAAATATTCATGAAGGCACCACTTTTAATGGAATAAAAACATAATCTGAAGTTGTTAGGATTCGAAGCATGTAAACTAAAATAGTTTACCACCCGATTTTCATAAAAAATCGACATAATAAATTATATATTTTTTAAGAAAAAAATGGTGCGTCAAAGAATTATACCTCAATTTTTTTATATGTGAGGTGAAATCATTGTCATGAAAAGTAGTTTTTCTAGTAGTGATATGAATGGTTTCTCACGAGTAAACAATCTTTAGCCTCTAATGACTTAAGAGTACTGCTTGATATGTTAACAATTGGATTTGTTAAGAAATGTGGTAAGAAAATATTTATCCAAGTTCTCAAGAACAATTCTTATTGTTTACTCAAGTATTTCCGAACGCCAACTATATATATATATATATATATATATATATATATATATATATATATATATATATATATATATATATATATATATATATATATATATATATATATATATATATATATATCATACAATTCCAAAATATTTAGAAGAGTTTTTCAATCTCCTTGAATACTTTCAAATTTCTCAAATTTTAATAACACAATCATAAAATTAATTGTGTTTATTATATTGGTTTATTTTTACAACTATTTCCCTTCAGTGTATAAGGACGTCTCTATAAATCGGTTATAAAAAGAAAAGAAAAATTATGTAACTATATTTATATTCATAAAGTATATTCCATTCATAAAATTATATTTAGTAGACAGCTAACACATGTGTATGAATGGAATATACTTTTTATATATATATATATATATATATATATATATATATATATATATATATATATATATATATATATATATATATATATATATATATATATATATTAAGAAAGATGTTAAAATTTACTAATATAAAATTTATTAATATAAAATTTATTAGTAGTCAACTATTTTTAGTAAAAAATAAATCTATAAAAAGAAAATAATTTTATGACTGTTTTCCTAGTCATTAAATTTAGGAAGAGATAGAGGAGGATGAAATGATCTATTCACTAAATTTTTAATAGTAATTCAATTTATATTTAGTAGACAGCTAATACATATGTATGAATAGAATATATATATATATATATATATATATATATATATATATATATATATATATATATATATATATATATATATATATATGTATGTATGTGTTAGATGTCTACTAAATATAAATTGAATTACTAATAAAAATTTAGTGAATAGATCTTTCCATCCTTCTCTATCTCTCCCTAAATTTAATGACTAGGAGAACAGTCATAAAATTATTTTCTTTTTATGGATTTATTTTTTCTAGTTATGGTATGTTTATGTTGGTCAAATTCTAGTTGGCTTTGCCATTTGCATGCATGTTCCTGATAAACAATGTAGAAGCATAACGTTGTTGGAGTAAATGTATTGTGTACTGTAACGGTGATTGTTGTAGTGGTTGTATGTGATTTGTTCCTCCTCTTCCTCCTTATGTTTTTCTTCCTGATGGTTATTGTCCAGAAAAAGTTAATGATATATGGACGCTTGTCAATAATTAAGCATCCTAATTTTTGTCAAAATCATATTGATTGCACAAAGAAGAGAAATGGAAACTTTTATGCTCTTTATCCTAATTCTGATATAGAATATGGATGGTGCTTCGCCTCTTTTTTTTTTTATAACCAACCCATTTAATTAAACAACAAAATCATACAGGGGGCATTATGTGATGAGATGAGACCCAACCAAGTTTTAGAACCTACAACTTTACCAATCCCAAAGACAAAGGGATGCTTAGGACCTGCTTAGCCTCCACCAGATCGAAGCAACATTTCACTAAGTTCTTATTCTAGTTTCACAAGTCATGATCGATCAGATCATACACTCTAGTTTCTCTATCCCTCCAAAGCGGAGAGATAAGGCTCTTAAAACTGTGATTCAGCGGTAGCCAATTGTCAGTCCAAACACGAACCTTCGAGCCATCACCGATCCTCCACCTAGTTCCCTTCATTACTAACTCTTTAGCTTCAATCACACTTATCCATGCATAACTCAGGGCATATCCCAAATTTGCCTCTTGAATAGCACAATTTGGGAAATACCTGCTCTCCCAAACCTTTCCCAGCAGAGAGTTCTCATCTTGTTGGAGCCTCCAAAAGTGCTTCCTTAACAAACTCAAATTAAAATTAGCTATCCCCCTAAATCCCAAGTCTCATACACCTTTTGATTTTGACATATTTTCCCAACTCATCCAATGCACTTTCCTATTACCATTCTTCGCTCTCCACCAGAATCTTGCAAGCAATCTTTCAATTTCTCTGCATACTCCCTCCAAAATTGTAAAGCAACTCATAATGTAATATAGGATTGCTTGAGCAACCGAATTTATTAAGACTTCTTTCTCGGCCCTTGACAGAAATCATTCCTTCGAACCTTTAACCTTCTTCCAAATGTGTTCCACCACAAGAGAAAACACCTCTTTTTGGATCTCCCTAACACTACCGGAAGTCCAAGATACCTCGAATGAGATACAACTGTCTTAATTCCCATCCTATTATGGGTCATTTGCTTGACTTCATCACGAATATTTTGGCTGAGAGAGGCTTCTAACTTATCCAGATTCACCACTTGGCCTGAGGCTCTCTGGTATGTAGCAAGAGATTTTTTCAGCTTCAATAGAGCTTACCCGGGGATATGAGAGATGCACGGGGAACTCCCATGAATGGTGCGGTTCTCTGCCCTTTTCTTCAACAAATCAGCAAAAAACTTCTGCATAGAGAACAAACAAGTAAGGGGATAAGGGGTCTCCTTGACAGAGCCCTTTTTCCAGGTGAAACAATTTTCTAGGAGAGCCACTCAGAAGGACTTGAAAAGACACTAAAGAAATACATTTATGGATCAACTTTACAAACTTCTCAGAAGGACCTAGGAAGAAGCTAAAAAAGTGAAACAAGTGTTGAAGACCTAGAAAGATGCTAACAAAGTGAAACAATTGTTGTTAGAGATTATTGACATGGAGCAGAGCGCTTTTGTGAAGGGAATGTTGATAACAGACAACACTCTTCATCATCATGTTACAAAGACTTATTGGTCGAAAATCCTTCGAAGATTTTGGATTTTCGCACTTTGGGATTAGGACAATGAAAGTTTTATTCATTTTTGTCGGGTCCTGCTCGCCATTGAGGATATATAACACCATCTTCTTCACTTCCTTGCCCACAACATGCCAGTATTTCTTCACTTCCTCTGACTATGAAGTAGAAAACTTATTATTCAATAATTTTTCAAACTATAATTCAATCAAATTTTAAATAAGTATAGCATGCGTATGATGGTTGTTGTAATTTATGAATAATAAATTACTATGGTGTGTTCCAAAATGGTAAAAAAATGTGCAAGTGAGTAAATGATAATAAATTCTTGGAAAATAGTCTCACATAGAAAGTGGTATTCAAATTAAAAATCTTTATGGAGAGCTATATTCATTAACTCAATAAAACACCAAAAGAGGATAAAGTATCATATGGACAATTGTGGTGGTCCCATGACTTATGCCACTCGCCACTTTCATACACTTCCTCACCGAAAACACCGGCTCCGGAACCATGTCCTAGGGCGTGGAAGTAAAGGAGCTAGTGGTGGCTTGTAGGTGGGACTTGGCAATCCATCACATATGGAAAATGGTCATTTCTATTGTTTTTTGATCGTTGCTTGTGTTTAAATTTTGAATTCAAAAATAGACAACACTCCCTAAAGTGTTGCAGAATGAAAATATGCAACTCTTTAAAAGTGTTGTTGTAGGCAAAACTACACAGCTTTTGGTAAAAGTGTTGCTAAAAGGATGTTGTTTCATCAAGCGTCGCACCCTTGTGAAACAACGATAATATTGCCTATAAATAGATTATTTCGGATTCATAAATCACATTACAAATCATATATCCTCTTCAGTTAAATTCCATATTCTCTTTCCTAGATTCGAGTTATCATCTGTCTTGTGCAAACTCGAGTATCTTGGGTATTTCTGCATAGAAACATTAATACATTCGAGATTACTTGAAATACTATAAAAAAAGTGATTCATTCACGATTCTAGCTTGGATCCATTCAATCTAGAAGTTTTATCAAACAGTGTTTTGTTTTTCTATAATATATGTAATTATTTCTTATAAGTAAGTAACCTTATGACTCCATATATAAATCTATATGTTTCACTACTAAGAAAACTATTTTAATACACGAATTTGGGTAGTTATATTATAACAATTGACTACTAAATTTCCTTTTGAATTGTAAATAAAAATAGGAGGTAAAAAGTCGAAGAAAGAAAGTGAAGATAGTAACTGGCACAAAAAGTGCACTAAAAGTTCACCAAAGGAAAAAATGAGAGAAAAATATAAAATAAGACAAAAAATGCCTCAAAAAACATCAGAGCAAAATCCTCCATGCACAATTTAGTACCATCACTACTAGAAAAAATACATTTTATGACAACTATTTCACCTCACATATTGTAAAACTGAGTACGTGCCATGTTTTTTCTTTAAAAAAATATATACTATATTCCGTCGATTTTTCATGAAAATTGAGGGGTAAATTAATTCAATGTACACACTTCGGATCCTAGCAGCATCAGATTATGTTTTTATGTCATTAAAAGTGGCGCCTTATTAAATATATTATTCTTAATCTAAAAATAATCCATTCCTCACCTCGGTTTTGTTTCCCAACTGAGGTGAAATTGTTTCCCTGTTACATAAAGCTTTAGCTTGTATCATTCATTTTCACTTGTCTAAACCATAACAAAGAGCCCTGAACAAGAGAGCCAACAAGAAATCCATAAATAATGAAGGCCATAAACACATATCATCTTCAATATGATTATGTTATACGTCAAAGATCCAAAACATTTTCTTTCACTTCTTCAGAGATCTGGTACGTCAAACATTACTACTCGTTTTTGTAGTTTCTGTTGAGTTTGAGTATTGATATTGATATTGATAATCAAATTATTCTTTTGTGCATATCTCATCTTGTTCCATCAATTGAGTTTATTATATCTAATGTCGATTGCTTGTTTCATTAACCCCTCTTTGAATATATAACCTATTAAATTGATTTTAGAAATAAACATATGAAAAATGAGGTTGTATTTGAAACATATCTTACACTGATTAATGTTTTATAGCATTCTGCAACTCATCATTTATCTCATGTTTTTTTATTGTTAAAATTTCTCCAATACTTCTAGTTTTCATTCAACTTTCTTCCATATTTATTCATTTCTTAAAGTATCAAATTTTATGCTTTCAAGAATGAATTAGTAGAAAAGTAAGTGTTGAATAAATAATTTGAAAGATTGAAGAGACTTTAACAATTAAATAGCGTAAGGTGAATGATGAGTTAGAGGATGCTACAAAATCATTTATTCGTTTAAGTTGTTCTTCATATATAACACAATTGTTCCTATAATTATTTTCTTAACCAATTTTGAGAAGTTATATATTCAATTAGGGTATAGTGAATTAAGCAATCCACATTAGATATAATAAACTCAGTATTATTTAACCCTTCGCTTAAATGCCAAAACTGAGGGTGCATTATTTTGATTTTATTTTTTATTTGTAAATTAAATGATGTATTCCTTCAGTTCTGTTAATAACCAAGGGGAAAGTTCCTACTTTATTTTATTTTTTAATTAAGAAGGAAATAACATTTCCCCTCGATTTTAGTCAAAAACCGAGGGCTATACATTCATAAAATAACCTAACTATGCCACACATTTATAAAGTGACAACGCTTAAGATATTGTCAACACATCAATCCACAAGAAAACTTCTGCACCAATAAAAACGCAAACACCAACGCTCTATATATTGGACGCTATCTTGTGAAACTCTCTACATCCAATAAGAACGCGACACCACCACAATTTTCCATTAAAGAAGCAATAGGTATGCAACATTTATGTATGGGATGGATTGCAAGTGCAAAAAGATATCGGATCCAAGTTGATGTTCTTACACAATATCTTATCTTTTAACTGGAATATACTTTTACGTTATGTATCTGACATTTTTATGTTATATCAGAAATTAGTTGCGTGCAAAACCATTTAACCTGAAAAGCAACGGATATGAAACAAAATTTGGATTTTTTCTTCTCCAAGAATAATAGTGACGATGATGAATCAGATTTTTCAAAATTTTGTACTCGTAGATTGAAAATTTGTATTTTAATTTATGTGTAAACAATGTAATTTGTTTTTTTTAAATATATCTTTTTCCCTCGGTTTTTGGACACAAAACGAGAGGTATGTAGCACTAGTTTTGAAAATATTAAAATGTTGTTGGGATCGAACCAATGACCATTTCAACTATCCCCTCGGTTTTTCAGAAACCGAAGGATAAAGTGGCAAGTTTTCATGACGTCGTTCGTTACCTCGCCTCTACAACTGAGGTTAAATCCCTTCCGCATATGAGGTTAAATGTGTTTTTTGTAGTAGTGCATACCCTAAAAGACCATATAACACCCTTGAACTACTATTGGCATTGTTAAAGAATAGGGTTCAATAGCCAAATAGAGAAAAAACAAGCATACCCTTGCGATTTACAAAGATACCATTTTTAGGAAAGCGGGTTATAATCATCTTCCAATCCCTCCTCGTCAATGGGTGATTCTATAAAGATAAAATTATTTTTGATTTTCTATAAGGCCCACACATCACTGAAAGCCAAATCATGATAAGACCATTTCTAATCCTAATCAAATCCCTTAATGAATAAAATATCTAAAATAGAGATAGAATATCACCTGGTAAGAGAACTACCCTCTCCAGCCACCAAGAGATAATATACCATAGGGGTTGCACACATATTAGAAGTGACAATGGAATCAAGAGAATAAAATTTTTCAGTTGGCAATCTACAAGTCGTTTACGCTTAGGAATCGATTTATAATATGTTATAACTCACAAACAAAATGATGAAATTGATTACCAATATTATTAACCGGTGGAATGAAATACACTTCTTATATCGACACTCAAAGAGAAAGATAATCAATAAACTAATATTAAAATAGAAGAAGCTTCTCCAAGGAGAAGTACCAATTCATTTGGGTCCAGAAGAGAAGAAAGAATATGTCAATACAGTCTCAACCTAATACTAAAAGTTTTCTTTCTGCCACTCATTCTGATATCCATTATTTCCATATTCTTAACAGAATTTTGTTAATGCTTGTGCTAACTCATTCATTTGTAGGATTGTGCTAAATATTGGTTCTCTAGAAATACTCCCCCCATTAACACTATCTTTTTCCTCAAAGTTGAAGATTAGATAGATAGCCTAAATGTTAACTTCGGATTTCCAAGTTGCAAATGTTGTTGACATTCCTTTCCATTGAATGAGAACATGAGGAATGGATGTGGAGCCCCATTGAATGAGAGCATGGGTGTGCTGCTTGAACAGAAGAAAATGAAAATAATATGATGAAAGTTGTAAAATAAAAATTTCAAAATATGAGTTCACTCTAAGCTTAAGTTTTGATTCTCTTCCACCAATTTAGGAAAATTGAATGCAAATGATTAAACTAGATAATCCCCTTTAGAATAATTTGGAAATATTTACATGAATCGCACATTCCTATCAAGCATATCAATCAACGATATTTTATAGAATAAAGTTCATTCATTGAATCTTGAGCAATAATAAAGAAATGATTTAGATATAAATTTGGTACGTGAAACTTGTGATTTTCCGTGTCTTTTTATGCCTAAAAAATTTCTTTATTTATAGAAAAACTTGTAGCGATTGATATAGGGGTGTAAGTTTTTGAAATATTGATTATATGAAGCAACATATACTTTCAACACTTAAGAGGTATAACATAGGTTGCAATGGTTCAATGGTAACCACCTATAACTAGGCGTCTTTCTTATTCAAAGGTTGTGAGTTTGAATTCCTTAAATGTACTTTTCATTCGTTTGTCTGCTTTAATCAATAATTAAAACAAATAATTCAACCATTAGTCTATTTAATGTCTCAATAGCAATTATGTAAATTGACTATATTTTAACTATTTATAAAATATAATTTTTAAATGTATATTTTGGAAATTCTCAAACAAAGGCTATGTATGGAGTAGTCATTGGTCCATGAAAAGCTTTTAACTTAGAGATCGGAAAAATGGGATATATTTTCACAGTCGGCAAAAGTTACAAATAATATGCAACAACCAATCTAAGCAATGATTATAATCCTTGTGACGCTCGTAAACTCGTTATAAATTCCATAGTCACGTCTTTCTATACTTGTGTATGAATGGGTAGAGGAGACAAGATAGAGAATATGCCACTAGTGTTTATTCTAGGTCAGTGTGTTTGTCTTCCCTTTGCGCCTAATCCTGACTCCAATCGTGAACCATTGAAAATCTATAGTCTTATACTATTTTGATAACTTTTACAACGTGTGTTTAATATAATTAAGGAACCAGTTAATGCTAAAACTAAAACTCAAATAAAACAACTATAATTTGAATATTTTCCTCTTCTATTATATACAACCTACACAACTTAAATCTACGAGACCTCTGATACGTCTAGAAAATCCTTGCACTCAAATTCAAAATCCGCTCCAAGCATCGGTTTTACACCAGTCTTCACTCAACCCTACCAATACCTTGTATAAAATATAGGTCTATCTAATGGAACAGGAGCTCCCAACTTTGTTCCGTAGCAACCTTCACTTAGTTCTACTAAAATCTTCAATGGAAAAGAAATCCTTTCTTTTCACTTTCTTTTTATTCTTGATATGCAACTTGAAAACTTAACAAACATTAACAACAAATGAACCTCCTCCACGATATACCTCGCATTCCTTAAAAACTGAGAAACAACTAAGTCATGGTAATCTTGTTAGGGGTTAAAGATGAATTCAGATACAATCAAAAATTGTGAAAGTGTACTCTAAAAGGTAGTTTCAATTTTTTAAAGTCTTTCCAAATTATGCTTATACGATGTGAAGAGAGAAAAATATTTATATTTGAGCTTGAGATATAACACCAAAAATGAGTAAAACCACTCTTTTGATTCAAGTCAAGAGCAATGGACATGATCGACTCGAATGAGGAAATGATTTGAATCAATAACTTAAACCTCATATTTTCCCATTTGATTATGAATTAGTGACTCGAGTCAGTGATTTGATTCAAGTAATCTTATGATTTGAATCATGCTGACATAACCAAAACTTAAAATTTTAATAGAATTATTGATTCGAATCAGCCTTTAGTGTGATTTTAATCAAGCTTGCACCTAATTCAAATCAGGGAAGCTTATGATTTGAATCACGATGGTAGAATCAAAACCTAATTTTTACAACCATAAACAAAAAAAAAACTATTTTTCTAAAGTTAAAACAAACAGTCCTTCATTAAACAATAATGTATACAAAAATAAACAAGACAAACAACAAAATCAAAATCATAGAAGGGAAGAGCGACTTCATCTTGTCCTGAAAATTAACGGTGTCAATTTTTCAATGACATATAATTTATATTTTTTATCTATAAAGTTCTTTAAATATATTTTTGGTTTTTTTTTCTCACATTTTTGTATAAAAAATTAATGACGTTCTATTTTTTTTAATAATGTATAACTCATTTAAAAATAAAAACATCATAAATTTTAAGTGTAAAAATAGTAGAAGAAGAAATAAAAACCAAAATTATAATCAAACATTTTTATTTATACTCTTACTGTTTTTCTAAAGAAGTTTTAGAATGAAACTTATACCCACTAAATATGAAAAACCACTAAATATTAAGAAATACAAAATTAAAAATAAATAAATTTTGATAAAATATGTTTTTAGTCATATAGATATCTTAAATTTTATTTTTAGTCTTATTAAAAAATAATATATTTTTGTCCCGATAAAACTTTTATGTATACAGTTTTAATTTTTGTTATTTTTTAAAATTTTGATAATTGTTTAATTATCCTTTAAATTTTAAATTTTTAAAATTTTTTTTTTATACATGTTTAAAATACCATTAAATATTTACTAACCAAATTTTAAAATTTTATAAAATAGAAATAATTAAATATAATTTTTAATTTTTTTTAAAAATAATGATAAAAGTAATAAAAATATCTTTGAAAATCAAATTTTAATTTTTTTTCAAAATACCTTTTATAACATTTTAAACATGTATATAAAATAATCATTTAAAAATACAAATTAGTTAAAGAATAAAAGTACATACATATTACCAATAAATAAAATTTAATAATTTATAAGAAAAAGACATATATATATATATATATATATATATATATATATATATATATATATATATATATATATATATATATATATATATATATATATATATAAAACCTTTTTTTAACCTAATACAATTGAAATAATCAAATATGAAACCAAAATAGGACTAAATCAATGATGAGTAAGAGTTTATCCCTATCTTGCTACTTTATCTGTTGAAAAAGTACTGACTGAATTAAAAGATAGTGGAAAATCTATGTGTCATTCATTCAAAGATGTGAAATTTAGCTATTCCCAAAAGAAAGAGTGAAAAAGTGAGAAAGAGAAACATCTTTTCAAAGCCACAAAACAATTTGTGGCTCAAATTCCTTGTTGCATCTGATGTAGCAACTTTTTGTACTAACAAAAAGATCACACAATTTAACCACACAACACACAACGTGTCACTTTCTCTCTCTATCTAAACTTTCTCTCTCTACTACTTTTTTCCAAAAAAACAAAATATATGCTATTTTAGTTTTATCCAAATAATTAAAAATTAAAAAGAAACAAAAAAACTGAAAAATGTTGGAAGCTAGAGACCCTGCGATCAAGCTTTTTGGGAAGACGATTCCGGTGCCGGAGATCTCTTCGGGATCCGGTGACTCTAACGGAGCTCTAGATTCATCTTCTGGTGATGTTGTTGATGAAGGTATCGTTCAGAACCATGCTTCTTCTGTTAACTCTTTGAATACAAATATGGATGAAGAAGAGCGAGAAATTGATGAGGTATGAAGAAATTTTTGATTTTGAGAGTGACCCTTTGTTTGAAATGTGAAAATATTTAGTGGGTTGGTGTTAGTTTCTTTGTTTTGTGACATTGAAGATTCTGTTGACTTGCTCTGTTACCTTGTTTGTGTAAAGGGTTTAGTGTTTTTTTCAGTTGGGATTTGGTGTTTATTGGATCTGTGTTGTTGAATTGTTCGTTTCAATTTTGCAATTTTTATTTAGGTTTGTTAGGGTTTTCAATTTTGATGATGTTTTTTACTTGATGCTGTTGAAGTTTCTGAGGGCTTAAGGTTGAAGATTAAATGGTTGTGTTCTTGTAATGGGTTTGGTATTTTGGATTAATCCTAAAGGTGTTTGATTTTAAAAGCATTTTTGTGAGAAATTACTTGTGAGCATAGTTATTGGGAAAAACCCTAGTTTAAGTTAGTCCTAGAACTAGAGTAGTCAATAGCGGCCAATAGCAGCGCTCTCTCACTATAGTGGAGCGGAGGCGACCGCTATGGGAAGAGCCTTACCGGTGCAGAACACTTTAGCAACCGCTATATGTTTATAATTATATATGTAATTTGTCAAAAAATTGATCAAATAGAGTGGTCATCCCGCTATATGTTATTCCATTCCTGCTATCCCACTTTTGGGGTCGGCCGCTCCGTGCTGCTATTCGGAAATGACTACTCTGTTTAACATGGACAACTACGGACTTCAATCTAATGTTTCTTTTCTCTGTCTGAGTACTTTCTACGATCGAGTATTTCAATTTTTCCAAATGAATTAAGATAAGATTTAAGAACTTCCGTCCCTGCTTTCGTTTTCTTGTTCGTTTTACTGTTGTTTATAGTCCATTATCAGTTAACCTTTCTTTTTCATAATATAATGGATTGTTTGTACTTTGTACTATGTGTTTGGTCAAATACAACATACTCATTAAAAAATTTCGTGAACTCAGGACACAATGGAAGAGGAACCGGCCGAGTATAAGAAGGAAAAAGATGAAGCTCTAACCGAATTGTCAAAAAAGAACACTGATATAAACACTGCTTCAAGATTAGTGGAAGAATCTACTAACCTCTCTGCCGAGGAGGAGCAAAAGAGTAAAGAAGAACAAGCCGAGAATTCACAAGATAAGACACTGAAAAAGCCAGACAAAATACTTCCTTGCCCTCGATGTAATAGCATGGACACCAAATTCTGCTACTACAATAATTACAATGTCAATCAGCCGCGTCATTTCTGTAAGAACTGTCAAAGGTACTGGACTGCTGGTGGAGCCATGAGAAATGTGCCTGTTGGCGCCGGTCGTAGGAAGAACAAGAATCCCGGTTCTCAGTATCGTCAAATAACTGTCGCGGAAGCGGCAGTTCAGAATTCTCAATCCGACATACCGAACGGAGTCCATCATCCTTCCTTGAACTGTAACGGAACTGTCTTTGCTTTCGGGACTGATTCACCCTTGTGTGAATCAATGGAATCTGCGCTGAACCTAGCTGATAAAGGAATTAGCATTTCCCCGAAAAACGGATTTATTAGACCTGAAGAACTAAGAATCCATGTTCCCTATACTAGTGAAGAAAAGCGCAATGATGATTCGAATAAATCTTCTGACGGATCAACGACCCCGACAGAAAATGCAACTGCCAACAATTCTCTAGAACAAGTTATGCCAAATTGTCAAAGCTTCCCACCTCAAGTTCCCTACTACCCTGGTGCCCCTTGGCTTTTTCCGTGGAGTCCAGCTCAATGGAGCTCTCAAGTACAACCACCACCTGCTTTTTTCCCACCAGGATTTGCCGTGCCGCTCTATCCTCCACCAGCTTATTGGGGTTTTACTTTGCCCGGTGCTTGGAACAATCCATGGCTAGCACAACCATCGTCGCCTAATAGTGCAGCCCTTAACTCCGGTCCTAACTCGCCGACCTTAGGGAAGCATTCGAGGGAAGAAAGCACGGCCAAACCAAATGACACAGCAGGTTCTGACGAAGGAAACAATAAAGAAGAAAAGTCCCTTTGGGTTCCCAAAACATTGAGGATTGATGACTTAGGAGAAGCGGAAAAAAGCTCTATATTGACAACTCTAGGGATTGAAAACAATAAGACAGACTTGATTCGCGGGGGAGGTCTTTTCAAAGCATTTGCATCAAAGGGTGACAAAAAAGATGACATGCAAAACTCAAACTCACCAGTCTTGCAGGCCAATCCAGCAGCATTGTCTAGGTCAAATAAATTCCGCGAGACCTCATAAATATGTAGCTTATAAGTTTGTTTTTACTTAATAGATACAGCAAGCAGATGAGCCAATTGACACGGTAGCTATGAAACACAGACACAACACTGACATTGACATTTGAGAAAACATCTTTATTAGTGTTGTGCAAGTGTTGGACACTGGACACATGCCAATCTGAAGTCTCGGTACTACGTAGCACAATGGCGTTCTACAGCTCTTGAAGAAGTTACACGATCTAAAAACACATTGGCTCTTCTTTTCTTGTTAGTGTTGATCTATGGAAGAAATTAAGATGGTTCTTCCCCGCATTCGCTTTACGGAGATTCGAGTCTTCTCTTTGCAGAGTGGTTTCACCCCTTAGGTGGCGGCGGCTAGGCAATTTTTCATTCTTCCCTCTCATTTAGATTGCTTTCTTAGTTCATGTACATATATGTGACATAGTGAGACATAGTTATTTATCTTCCAAGATCTTAGATGCATGTAAATAAGCTTGAGAGTTCAAATTGCACATTTTTGTTTAGATATATTGTTTCACTGTTATCATTTTGGTGTAATAAGATGGAAATATTTTATCATTTTGAATAACTCTGCATGTGTTTGGCACGTCAAGTACTAGTATTTGATTGGTAGCTTAGTTTTCTTATTGACTTTAAACAAAGTTTATCTAGTTGAAGATAACATCACATACTTGCAAAAAAAAGTCCAAAGCCTATCAAGATAGCAATTTCTAATTGCTTCAATCATTCATCATAAACAATTATATTCAAGATTAGTATCATCATTCCACTCCTCGTATTCCTAATTCAATTATGCTAGACTTAGTGAGGAGAATGATGAGTAGTTGTTTCTATAAATTTTGTTGCAATATAGTACTAGCAACTATGTTAAATATAGGTAGTTTTTGTATTAAGTATACACGTGAAAAATGACTAAGAGTAAGATGTGAATTATTCCATTCAAGTAGAAATATTTCTAAAATCCAATCTATTAAAGGGGTGAAAATTGAAACAATCGATTTTTAAAAAATAGAGAATCAAATATAATAAAATGATAACACCATAAAAGAACCGAAATACGATTCCATCTCGTTATTAGTCATTTTCTCCTAAAGGTAACTTCTCTCTTAGAGGTAACTTCTCTCTTGGAAGAGGTTCTGAGAGTTATCTTATGCCTTTTAACTTCATTTCTAAGAACTCCAACAGTGATATGAAGATTTGAGAAGAAAATCTCAACTAAACATGGATATCTTCCTTTTTTAGGGCATGCATAGAAAGGTGGATAGGTTGAGTTCTTCGAAGGTTTTAAAGAAACTGATTTCTTTGAAGTCTTCTAGATCCAATGTGTGATTTCTTACAAGGGATCGACTGGCAAAAATTTGAAAAAATATCACTTCTTGTTGTTTGGCGGTGAAGAAGTTAGAGAAGGGGCTAGAGAAAAAGCTTAACCTTTTGGGACTTATGATGATTTTGTAAAAACAATCTGACACTCACAATATAAAGAAGTCTTTCATAACACCTTTTGAAATCCTCATGACTAGTCACCAAGGATGTCAGCTTTCTCAATTCTTTTAGATCAGGATTCTTGAAACTGTACTTGTGAGTATTTCTCCTTACAATTTCCATGATTTCAAAATCTGCGGTGTTTGCAAAGAGAATCTCTAAGTTCCTTGAAACCCAAATAAAAAGGTTTTTCATGAATGCATTAGTATGCAGCAATCATAAACAAGATCAAAAATAAGGTTCAAAGGTCCAGCGTCACGAGCATGGGGTCATGGGTGAGAACCAACCACAGGATATGTACTAAGGATAATCACATGTACAACAAGGTTCTACAAAGTTCACAGAATCATAGTTTCATCTTTCGGATATTACCGGCTTAAACAATTGACTTGTCAGCCAACAATATTCTCAAGAGAAACTCGTTTGAGTGTAGTATCGCATAACAACTAAATCAGATCTACACCCAGATAGTCTCCGCACTATATTCTAATAAGGCCAATTTGGATTAAGGGTTCTAAGGTCCTTAGCTTCTCAGACTCTCAGGTTGAAAGTAATAATGCTTTCACAATTGGACTTGTTCAGCAATACCACCTTAAAATAGGCATCCACTGAGTTGGGGATCTCAAGTCAGCTTATTAAGGATTAACTCCACGTAATTCAAACATGACTATACAACCATCCTATCTTATTATGCACTCAAGTCTATGTATATGACTTGTCTCACTACGTAGAGATCACCAAGCACCCAAAAACAGACAAACAACAAAAGCACATAACAGCAGATAATAATATACACAAATAAACAAAAAATAGACTTCAACCACTTAGGAACTACTCCCTAGCAGTGTTGTCAGTCTGTCAGAGCGGAAAAATTTAGATTAAACTATTAATTAGACAAACAACAAAAGCACATAACAGCAGATAATAATATACACAAATAAACAAAGAATAGACTTCAACCACTTAGGAACTACTCCCTAGCAGTGTTGTCAGTCTGTCAGAGCGGAAAAATTTAGATTAAACTATTAATAAACTTAACTCTCAAATAAGCAAGAGTCACCACCGATCTTTATTGTTTGCAAAGGAATGGAAAAAGAGCGAATAAAATCCAAAGAAGTTTTTAAAACAAAACTAATAAAACAAAGAGAAAAGGGTACAGGGGTTAGTTGTGCAAGGGGAATGTATTAGCACCCATCACATCTATGATACTCCATAAGAACCTTTTAGAAAATTTGTGTTGTGAAATACAAGAGTTGTGTGCAAAAGATTGATGGGATGAGAAAATAAAATATTTTTATGGTTTTTTATTTATGCTCGACAAGACGTTACATCTTGTGCCTACACACCCTTTGTGTGCAATAGGGGAGTCGGAGCATTTGTAGTTCTGCTCACAAAAAACACTGGTTTGTTTTGATTAATTTTAAATGAAAAGACATTTTGTCATCTTAAGGAGAAAACTCAACTAATCAACCAAAAACGTATGAAAGATGGATCTTTGCATCACAATGAAAGAAGGGCTCTAACTTGGATAGAGATCAACAAGTATGCCATTAGCTCTTTCAAGTGGAAAAGAATCAACACCATGTCAATCAATATTATAAGAATAGGAGAATTACATCTTAACCATAGAGATGATTTATGTTTAATCTTTTAGAAAAGATTTTAAAAAGAAAAGCCAAATGGCAAAAGATTTGAATGAGGTTTAGTGTTTTGTTAGGAGAACTATCTCAAGTGATTTCCTTAGGCAAGGGATACTTAAACATTTTCTCCTTTAATTTTGAGAGAATTTTGATATGCCTAAGATGTTTTAGTATTTATTCAAGAAAAGATTTGACGATCACTTGACAAAGTCGAGGTTTATTATGAAAGAGTTCAAGTTTGAAAACAAGATTTTTTAAAAGAAAGAGGAAATTTTGAAATTTAAGATGGGCAAGAAATGAAGGGATTATCCTAAAGTCAAAATAAAAGCTAAGAACAAAAAATATCTAACCAACAAAGAAGCAAACACTTGACATGAAGTCAACATAAGCATTCCTTTCCTTTGGATTAAACCCACAAGTACCAGATAAACTAAGCCAAGTATCAGATAAGATCAAACAAGCCAAGCCAAAGTGCTTCAGATGAATCATAATGTATGAGAAGAATTTGTATCAGAAGACTTTGTATCAGATGAACTTGTATCAAATAAACTTGCATCAGAGGATTTACTTCAAGGTATCAGACAAAATAAACATGCATCAGATGAAAACAAACAGACAAATAATCAAAGGCCACAGAGAAATCCCAAAGTCTCAAGTACAATGAACCAGATGAAACCATAGGTATCAGATGAAAACTCCAAGCCAAGGGATCTATCCTAAGTCCAAAAGTTCAATTCCTTAAGCCATGGATAGTAACCAATAGTTGAAGTCCACAATCAAGTCTTTTTAGGATATTTCCTTTATTAGTGTTTTAAGACAAAAGATGAAATGTTCAAATGGACAAAAGGAGAATAACCATAAACATAAACATAAACCATAAACAAATAGTATGAAATATAATGCTAAAGATAAACTTGCATAAAATAAATAGAGTCGGAATACTCAATAAACTATATGAAGAACAAATGCTTAAAAAAGGGATGCAGCAAGGTAGACAAAAAAGGTAATTGAGTGATGAACCTAACGTATCCAACCTTATAGAATGCTAAGGAAAATGATGACTGAACAAAGTAGATGCAAGTATAACCAACTTACATCAGTGGGGATGATTGATTGGGAGTATGCATGCATTAGGAAATAAAAGAATGCTGTGGACGCAGGACTCTTTTGATTATGGAAATGATGCATGAGAAGATGACGAATATGATTTTCAAGATTTGCTAGTTGTATGTTTGGTTACTACACATGGATATGCAGTATTGGAAAACATGAACTTGAACAAAGAATGTGTTTTTTAATGCATGATGTATGAGAGAGAACCTTATATGATGTATGAACACTTACTATCAAAATTAAAAACTAGTGGGACATCAATTAATGAAATTGCTACAAGCAATCAGATCAGACTCCACACCAGTGAAAGTTGTAATGGTGTTTAGACTTTCAATCGTGACAATTGATACCCCCCTATAAAGACATACAACTCCTTAGGGTATAACTTGTTAAATGATTATTATAACACCTTACTATGAAGTTCAATATATTCCAATATACTCAATTAAGTCATTCACCACCTGTTTTTTGTGATTAGTAGACAAAATTTCCCAACAAATCTTATCAAATGATTACTAAAAAATTGGCTCCAATAACATCAAGGTATACGCTATATACAAACTTGCAAACGAAATCTCAATTTCAATGTACAGAAAAGGAAAACAGTTATCATAAAGTTGGCTCAAGCAGCATCAGAACTACAAAATTGTCTCCTGCATGTATGATTCGAAGTGCTAGTTTAGACTTGCCTATCAATAAGATTGAGTAGTTGATTTTCACAGATGATGTTCAAGAATCTTTGTCTTTCGGTATATTATGAGGCAGTCTGTTGAAAACATTCTCGTCAACAATTCTATAATGTTTTGAAAATTGGTGGTTGATAACTCCGCAACACTTATCTACATAATCTCCATATTTTCTGTACAATGCAGGGATAGTAATCATCATGAGGGTTCCTGTCACCATAACCAAAATACAAATGAGAACAAGAGTAATGGATTAGTACAGAATTTACGGTTCGTTAAAAAAAAGGTCTCAGTTAGAGACATCACAAATTCTTTTTAATAGATGGACTTGAATGAAAACATACCAATATAGGCGATTGTGAAGAAGGAGAAGATGCTGCCAATGACAGACAAGAGCCACAAACAAATCACCACCTGTTATGTAGAAAATGAACACTGAATAATGTTTTTCATTTTCCGAATTTCTTAGTCAGATGTACAAATTGAGGAGAATTATTATGTTCTCATTTCTAACGGTAAAAATTCATTGTTGTAGCAAAATAAACACTTGAGACATGAATAGTCATAACATATTAGATCATAAAGTTCTGTCATAACAGAACATGGAAGCAGTTATTGTTGAAAAACCAAATGATAATTTTGAGGGAATAGCTTTAATAGAAAAGATTCATGTAACATACTAATAGCGTATGTGTTGCATGAGCTCATCCCAAGTTATATGCAATCCTTGTTAAAATTTACAAGCACCTGCCTTTTATATCGTGAGAAGAGGCAAAGGAGCTCAAGAGGGGCTTAAAATCATATACTCACAAACGTATTTACAAGACTTGAAGCAAAATAACAATACTATCATTTGCCTTTTAAAAAAAAATTGGCTTTAGGGATAAACTAGGCTTTATAAGGTTTAGGTTGAGCATTACAAATAGCTTAGGTATAGCTGAGTAGGTTAGGCTTATTTAAGGCAATTTGTTATAAAAGTAGGTTAGGCTTATTTAAGGCAATTCTACACCTTAGAAAAGTAATCACTATTATTTAGATAATAATTCCCACATCAGCAATCCCTAAAACATTGTAACCTGAAACAAAACTTACTTTAAAAAAAACTCTAAAATCTTTGCCAATAGTGATGTCGTGAGCTATAAGAAGCACATTATTGATTTTCACCCGAAATGAAGCAGCAACGTTGCTAACCATCTCCTCTGACACTACTAGCTCCGGTAATGTTGGTGGTTGTCTGCTCAGGGAGAAAAGGATAACCAATAACATAGTGTTAGTTTTAAAATTGTGAAAAACATAATACAAGCACAACAAGGGTTACTAATCATACCTATTTCTAAGTGTGGCATAGTTAGAATGCAGAAACAATAGTACGATCAAAAGCAGCAAGACATCTGAACAAATTGTTAAGAATGGTAAATCAGTCCACTCGAATAGGAGCCAGGCAACCGTAGAAACAACAATGGCAGCGAACGAAACTTTCCACCGCTTCCACAGTAGAACATCGGAAACTATAATAGAGAAAAGAAAGGCAAACATTAGAACTAACATAAGCATATAATATTTAAAAAAACTGCAAGAAAGTAGAATGATGTTCCTCAGTAAACTTTTTCCAAATTTCTAAAGATAAATAGTTTAATTTGTCAAACATATATTGTTCAATTCAAATTAAATTTTAAACGGGAATAACAAACCTCGTCAAAAACAATTTTCAATTCCGAAC
Source organism: Vicia villosa (assembly GCF_029867415.1). NCBI lineage: Eukaryota > Viridiplantae > Streptophyta > Magnoliopsida > Fabales > Fabaceae > Vicia > Vicia villosa. The sequence goes on from NC_081181.1 coordinate 166,374,131, forward strand.
CCAAACCATATTAAGATTAGACCAACAAAAAAGAGTAACCGAATATGCTGACTGATAACAGAAAGATGCATCAAATATGAACGGCCATATGTACACACATGGTAAAGCAAAGTATCTATATAAAGCGGAAATATAGATGATTCAAATGTCGAGCAAGGAGGATTTCTTTTTCTTAAAAAAGAAAGTTAATATTTGTGTATAACTAGATATATGCCTAGTGTGAACAGTTATCATATCAGGAAGTTACAACATTACCAAAGCTGGTCGGAGACTGAGCTTCTGACTCAGACATTAAATTGATTCTTCAAAATGGAAATTGTACCAACTAGATTATGTAGATCTGGATGCAACAAAATCAATGCGTTAGCTAGTTGAATTACTGCAATAATAAGCTTCACAATAATACAGCATCAAAATAATTTTCAAGCATTCAATCATCCCACCCAAATCCCAACAATCTTCCAAAAACCAACACAGGCAATACATCAGCATCCCCATGTTAGGGTGTGCACATGCAAACAAAGAAAATTAAGTGATTCAAAATTGAGTACCCTATGTATTTAAAATTTGCACCCTTAACCTAAACACACTCTCTCCTTCAATAGGAGTCTCTGATCTCTGAAAAATAAAAAGTACCCAACTAGGTTCTAATAAATTTCACAATAGTCCCTAAGGGGACACAACTGTCCTAAAAAACATTAATTTGACCAACATACACGATTTTTAAAGACCAATTCTAACAAATTTCACAATAGTCCCTGAAGGGACAAAACTATCCCTAAAAATATTAATTTGACCAACATACAAGATTTTTAAAGACCAAATTGATAGTATTTTTAAACAAGTGATCAGAGGTTCAACCCCTGACTTTTGCGTATGGAAAAAATCCGGTTACAAACGTTAGTGGAAAGTTTCTACCTGTAACAGACTCAGGGTCAACTAAGTCTTAACTAATAACCAAGTTTCCATCTAATAATAACTGTTTGTTTTAAAAAATATTATCCCCACAGACTCAAGGTCAATGATGATGAAACATACAAAGATTTTCCAAGAATTTGAAAAACAGCTTCAGGTTTAAATTACCAAAATCAAAATCAAAATCAAAACAATTATCCTAAAAAACTGAAACAATAATCAAGCAGTACAAAAAGTCATGATTCATGAATAACACAAGCTAGCAGCTACATCAAGATCATCATTTTCTTTGGCAAAAACAACTCTGCAAATAATAACAGTGACAAAGATTAACAAAAAAGAAAAACTTGAAATCACAAACATAGCTTCTGTACCTCAAAGATCTGATGAAAATCAAGATTAATTCCGAAAACGACAGTGGAGTGCGGAGAACGCAGAGCGGGAAGGTGAAAGGGAGAATCTTGAAACCAAAATCGGAGATGGAAAGGGAGAGAGTTGTAAAACCCTAAGGATTAGGGTTGAAATTGAAATGAATAGTTTGAATTGGATTCAGTTAGTTGTAACAAGAAAACTGTTTGGAATTAGGAACGTCGCATAGAAGAGTAATATTCCTTTTTCACATTTGGACGATGAGTTCTATTCTATTGGACTTTTTGAAAATTGTTAATAGAATTATAGAAAAAAGTTAAATATTTTAATTTTTAATGAAATGAGCACAAACTTTTTGAAAATTTTATTATTGCAAGTATTGGAAAAATAGATATTAGTCGTATTTCAATAAACTTTATCTTATGGAATCTACCAACATTTTATTTAGGAAATAAAGATGAATTTAATGGGATGTTTTTATATTAGTTTTAGATTGATATACAAAATCATCATTTTAGGACATAAATCTAATTTAGTTACAGAGGATTTTCTCAATCCACTTCTTAAAATTTGGGTTATAATTAGTGAATAAAATAAATTCTACTTTTTTTTTATTTTATATCCGTTTAAAGGTGATCTTTCTACAAAAGTTTATTGATGGTTGTCATGTTTGAAAATTTTGGTTGAATCTTCATTAAATTTTTGGAGGTATTTAAGTAAAGTTTAGCATAGAAAAATATTTTATGAGGCTTTATTTATCTATAATTTAACTGTGACAAATTTTATATCTTGTGCGATAGATTGTCTTACACGCCTTTTAAAGACCATGTTTCTAAATACAGCATTTTGATTTATATTATAAGTTTGCGTGAGTATATAGTTCATTCCATTTATATTATACACTCGTGGAAGTGTAGAAGTAGTTATAATATACACTAGTGTGAGTATATAGTTAGATTAGTTTTTTTTTTTACCAAATATAGTTAGATTAGTTAGTTTATAACTAAGTCTTTTAGTAGGTTAAGTTTATGTTTGGAAATCGATAAAAATTACAGGAATACCACATGATTTGCAAAAGCTATCAATAGTAGTTTAAAAAATCACGATGCAGAGGATGTGAATGCGCGACAGCGATAACCGACAATGATACCAAACACTCACAAAACTAACTAACTAACAAGTGATATGTTAGTTAGTTAGGTAAGTTGTTAACCAACAAACTATATAAATGTTGAAATTGTGTTTTAATAAGAATGGAATATACTACAATTGTTACAACTTTAATTGGTTACTTTGCGCAATAAACTTCGATTGGCTAACTATTTCCATCGTGAGCCTGGTGTTGTCAAAAGGAAATATAAGAGAACTATGAAGGGATCATTGAATTGGAAAACGCTCATTGAGGTGTATGACTTTTTCAAGGGTTTTTACAGCAATCATAAACCCAAATTGTGAATTTCCTTCTATCATCTTGATTATTGATGGAAATAAATGGGAAAGATGAAATTCCTTAATGAAGTCATTGTTTAAAGCTTAAGATATAATCGAGATGGTGCAAGAAGAACTGGGAGTAGAACTTGTTGTTCTATGAGATGAACATGTTATGATGATATTGTTTGTGGTTTTGATGATGACAAAAGAATAAATTTAAGTTAATCACGAGTATCATCAAAGTAGAAAAAAAATGAAATTATCAAAAGTGAAGCTAAGAAGGTTTTAGTGTTGAAAGAAAAGATAGTTAAATGTAAAGATCAACATCAAAAGAAATTGAAATCATGAAAACTCGTTTGATCCTATGCTTGATTGTAGTTTTATCAGTTTAGGATAAATAGTGTCTAGTTAATAATGAGTAGCTCTTAAAATACTAAGACAATGCACGCACGCACGCACGCACGCACGCACGCATGCACGCACACACACCCACGTGCACACACACACACACACACTCAAAAGTTTTTTTTACAAACTTTATCTATTTTAAAACTTTCTTAAAAATAATTCTAGCCAATATCTAGTTGATTAGGAAGCGTCATGATCAATTAAGAAAACAAAGTGTCATGATCAATTAAGAAAGCAAAGCTTCATGATCAATTAAGAAAGCAAAGCTTCATGATCAATTAAGAAAGAAAAATCTCGCTCTCTAATTGATTAGAACTCGCCACCTAATTAGGGATGTGCAAAAAAAAACAATAACCATGAACTAAATTACTATCCGAATTAATCTATTTTTTAAAATCCAGTTTTAAATTTGAAAATCGGTGGCCCAATAATAAAATAAAAAATCGGTGGCCCATTGATACATTAATGGATCCTATCGGGTACCTGGTACCTGAATATTCTCATTTCTCTCTCTTTCGGACAACCTCGCTTGCTCAGCATTGTTCTATCAATGAACCTTAATTCTCTTCTAATTTTCATTTTATTATCTTTCTTTGTTGTGAAAAGGATGCCTCGAACAGAGTGTAATAGGGAACACAATGGGAAAGCAAGAAGAACAACAAGGATTGGTTATAACTATTATTCTTTACTTCTCTTTCAATCAAGATTACAAGTTACAAGAATAACAAATAACCGTCTCACCCTAAATTAGGATTTGCAGTATGCAATGATGAGATACTAGTATGTTATTTATAATAAACCTAACATACTAAACTAATGAGATTTTTAACAAATATCCATTACAAGTTAACTTAGGGTACAAGCTAACTTAAACAATTGGACATAACACTCGGGCCCAATTCGAAATACTAACAACCCTAGCATTTTGACACCCGCATATTAGAACACACTTCGACTATAGTATGTAGGTCTTTGAGACATTCTCTGTCAAAACATGAAGCTACTCTTCGACCCACTAGAGTTCGATCCAATTCTCACAAATCTCCACCTTGGAACAAACTCTAACATCAAAGAACAAACTAGCTTTCTTCATGCAGCTTTATCAACTGCATATAGTGGAAAAACTTGCAACTGGGCAATGTCTTCGTGATCATATCAGCAACATTGTGATTTGTCAAAACCTTCAGCACTTGGACTTCTCCATGCTCGATTACTCCTCTAACAAAATACAACCTCACATCGATATGCTTGGTTTGCTCATGATATGATGAGTTCTTCGACAGGTGTATAGCACTTTGACTATCACATTTAATAGTGATACCTCGACCTTGAAGTTCCAGCTCCTTTGAAAAGCCTTCAAGCTACAATGCTTCTTTCACAACTTCATTTAGGGCAATATACTCCGCCTCAGTGGTTGATAAAGAAACAACCTTTTGAAGTGTTGCTTTCCAATTAATTGATGTGCCAAACATAGTGAAAACATATCCAGAAATAGATTTTCTGGAATCCATACAACCTGCATAGTCAGAGTCAACATATCCTTCGATTACTGCTTTACTATCTTCACCTAAGGCTCCACCATAAATTAGAACTTTGTTTAGAAATCCATTTATGTGTTAGAATAATATTTGTTCTGATCAATATTCTTGTTTTGATGATAACAATGTATATGAATTTTGTATAAGACAATATGGTACTCTAATCCTTTACTTTTTCCATTTCAGGAAATATATATAGAGTATGCACAATTCAGCGCAAGAAGCACTGACTCAGAAGGTTCAAGATTGCAACATTAGAACATGCTCTCGCAAGACATCAGAAGATGGTCAAGCAGAATCAGAACATGGTCTATGAAGCATCAGAAGAACATGAGATCAGAAGCAGAAGCACTGAAGTTCTTATGGTATCACGCTCAAGCACTTCAAAGTCAGAAGACAAGAAGATGCTCTGCACTAAGCTGTTTGACTTTGATTATTCAAACGTTGTATTCTACAAACATCAGATCAGAAGCAAGTACAAGATGATAGGCTACGCTGACTGACAAAAGGAACGTTAGAAGCTACAAAAGGCAAAGTCAGTAAAAGCAGCAAAAGCAAGGCTCGAGGTAGTTGACAAAAGAGTGAAAAATTAAATGCAGAGTTGTACAGAACACACAACGCATTAAATGCTCCCAACGGTCATCTTCTCAAATGCCTATAAATATGAAGTTCTGATCAGAAGCAAAAAAATAAATCTTGCAAACTTACTAAAACGCTGTTGAATTCATTACCTACGAACTTCATCTTCAACCTCACTTCACTTGTAATATCTTAGTGAGAGTTAAGCTTAGAACTTAAGAGAAATATCACAGTTGTGATTATAGCTTTTTAAGAAGCAAATTCATACTCTTGTAAACATTTATTTTACATTGATTTGTAAAAGGTTCCTAGAGTGATCAGTGAGATCAGTAGACTCTAGAAGACTTAGAAGTTTCTAAGTGGTGTATTCCTAGAGTGATCAAGTTGTGATCAGAATACTCTAGAAGACTTAGAGGGTATCTAAGTGGAAAGCCATTGTAATCAAGGTTGATTAGTGGATTAAATCATCAGTTGAGGTAAATCACTCTAAGGGGGTGGACTGGAGTAGTTTCGTTAACAACGAACCAGGATAAAAATAATTGTGTTAATTGTTTTTGTCTTAAGAATTTTTAAAGTCACACTTATTCAAACCCCCCATTTCTAAGTGTTTTCTATCCTTCAATTGGTATCAGAGCCTGGTTCTAGGTGCAAGCACTTAACCGTGTTAGAAAAAGATTCAGGAAGAGAAAAACGCTAAGTCAATATGGTTGATACACCAACTACTGCATCAACTCCTACACATGTTTCAAATTATTATCAACACAACAATGGAAATGGATATTCTAGACCACCAGTATTTGATGGTGAAAACTTTGAATACTGGAAAGATAGATTGGAAAGTTACTTTCTTGGTCTAGATGGTGATTTATGGGACTTACTTGTGGATGGTTACAGACATCCTGTAAATGCTGGAGGAGCAAAGATGTCAAGACAAGAAATGAGTGATGATCAAAAGAAACAATTCAAAAATCATCATAAGTCAAGGACTATTCTGCTGAATGCTATTTCTCATGCTGAATATGAGAAGATATCAAACAGAGAAACTTCCCATGACATCTTTGAATCATTGAAGATGACTCACGAAGGAAATGCCCAAGTCAAGGAGACTAAAGCTCTTGCATTAATCCAGAAGTATGAAGCCTTCAAGATGGAGGATGATGAAAACATTGAAACAATGTTCTCAAGATTTCAAACTCTAACTGCTGGATTAAGAGTGCTTGACAAGGGATATACAAAGGCTGATCATGTCAAGAAGATCATTAGAAGCTTGCCCAGAAGATGGGGCCCAATGGTGACTGCATTCAAGATAGCAAAGAATCTGAATGAAGTCTCTTTGGAAGAGCTGATCAGCGCCTTGAGGAGTCATGAAATAGAGCTGGATGCTAATGAACCTCAAAAGAAACGTAAGTCTATTACGTTAAAATCTTTGAATAAAAAATGCACTAACGCTTTTCAGGCAGAAGAAGAAGATTCTGAAGAGTCAGAATCAGAAGAAGAAGAAGAAGAAGAAGAAGATGATGAACTGTCCATGATCTCCAGAAGGGTAAACCAACTCTGGAAGAGTAAATAAAGGAAGTTCAAAAACTTCAGAAGTTCCAAAAATCCTGAAAGAGGAGAATCTTCTGGTCTCAGAAGATCTGACAAAAAGAAGGTCACGTGCTTTGAATGCAAGGAGTCAGGTCACTACAAGAGTGAGTGTCCAAAGCTTCAGAGGGAGAAGCCCAAGAAGAAGTTTCAAAAGAAGAAAGGCCTTATGGTAACTTGGGACGATTCAGATTCATCAGAATCAGAATCAGACTCTGAAGATGAGCAGGCAAACATTGCGCTCATGGCCACTATTGATGATGGATCAGAATCTACATCAGAATCAGACTCAGACTCTGAAGAGGTATTTTCTGAACTATCTAGAGATGAGCTAGTTTCCAGCCTAACTGAAATTCTGGAAATCAAGGCTAAGCTTAGTATCAAATACAAAAAGCTGAGAAAGCTCTTTGCATCTGAAACTAAGAAGCTTGAGTTAGAAAATTCTGAACTCAAAGAAAAAGTTTTAAAACTATCCAAAGATGCTGAGTCATCTTCTTGTTCAGAAAAGTCTATTCCAAGCTTGAACAATATTCTCAAGGAATATGACTTGAGTTTCAGGAAGTTCTTATCTAGAGGTATTGGAAGAAGTCAACTTGCCTTTATGATATATGCAGTTAGTGGAAACAAGAGAGTTGGCATAGGCTATGAGGGTGATACCCCATACAAACTTGAACGTGTAGATGATATGAAAATCACATACAAGCCCTTTTATGATCAGTTCAAGTATGGCCACTCCCATGATATTAGGCTCACATCACATGCTAAAAGTTTTCACATTACACACACTAAAAAGCATGTGACACAAAATAGAAAATATCATGTTGCTCAAACTAAGGAATATCATGTTGTACCTCCTGTTGTTTATCATGCTAAACCCAATTTCAATCAGAACTTGAGGAGAACTAACAAGAAAGGACCCAAGAAAATGTGGGTACCTAAGGAGAAGATAATTTCTGTTGCAGATATCCTTGGCAGCAAAGAAGACAAAGAAAAACATGTCATGGTACCTGGACTCTGGGTGCTCGCGGCACATGACGGGAAAAAGGTCTATGTTCCAAGACCTAGTGCTTAAGTCTGCTGGAGAAGTCAAGTTTGGAGGAGATCATAAGGGCAAGATTATTGGCTCAGGAACCATAAGTATTTGTAACTCTCCTTCCATAACTAATGTACTTCTTGTAGATGGATTAGCTCATAACTTATTGTCCATAAGTCAATTAAGTGACAATGGTTATGACATAATCTTCAATCAAAAGTCTTGCAAAGCTGTAAGTCAGAAGGATAGCTCAATCCTATTTACAGGCAAGAGAAAGAACAACATTTACAAGATTGATCTTCAAGATCTTAAGAACCAGAAGGTAACTTGTCTTATGTCTGTAAGCGAAGAGCAATGGGTCTGGCACAGAAGATTAGGCCATGCTAGTTTGAGAAAGATTTCTCAGATTAACAAACTAAATCTGGTTAGAGGACTCCCTAATCTGAAATATAAATCAGATGCTCTTTGCGAAGCATGTCAGAAAGGGAAGTTTTCCAAACCTGCATTCAAGTCTAAGAATGTTGTCTCTTCCTCTAGGCCGCTAGAACTTCTGCACATTGATCTGTTTGGCCCAGTCAAAACAGCATCTGCCAGAGGGAAGAAATATGGATTAGTCATCGTAGATGATTATAGCCGTTGGACATGGGTAAAGTTCTTGAAACACAAGGATGAGTCTCATACAGTGTTCTTTGACTTTTGCACTCAGATTCAATCTGAGAAAGAATGTAAAATCATAAAGGTCAGAAGTGATCATGGTGGCGAATTTGAGAACAGATTCTTTGAGATTTATTTCAAAGAAAATGGTATTGCTCATGATTTCTCTTGCCCTAGAACTCCACAGCAAAATGGACTTGTAGAGCGAAAGAATATGACTCTACAAGAAATGGCCAGAACCATGATCAATGAAACCAATATGGCTAAGCATTTCTGGGCAGAATCAATAAACACTGCATGTTATATTCAGAATAGAATCTCTATAAGACCTATTCTTAATGAGACTCCTTATGAATTGTGGAAGAACAAAAAGCCCAACATTTCTTATTTCCATCCATTTGGATGTATATGTTATATTCTGAACACTAAAGATCATCTGAATAAGTTTGATTCTAAGGCTCAGAAGTGTTTCCTTCTTGGATATTTTGAACGCTCAAAAGGCTACAGAGTATACAATACTGAAACATTGGTTGTTGAAGAATCAATCAATATCAGATTTGATGATAAGCTTGGTCTTGAAAAGCCAAAGCAGTTTGAGAATTTTGCAGATATTGAAATCTCTAACTCAGAAGCTGAAGAACCCAGAAGCAAAGTGTCAGAAGATCAAGTTGCTGCTTCACTAGAGAATCTCAGAATTTCTGAAGAGTCAACTATCAGAAGATCTTCTAGACTCAACTCTGCTCACTCAGAAGATGTTATCATTGGGAAGAAAGAAGATCCTATCAGAACGAGAGCATTCCTTAAGAACAATGCAGAATGTCAATTTGGTCTAGTATCTCTTATTGAGCCAACTTCTATTGATCAAGCTCTGGAGGATGTTGACTGGATAATTGCCATGCAAGAAGAACTAAACCAGTTTACAAGGAATGATGTCTGGGATCTTGTTCCAAGACCAAAAGGATTTAACATCATTGGAACTAAGTGGGTCTTCAGAAACAAGTTAAGCGAAAAAGGAGAAGTTGTAAGAAACAAAGCCAGACTGGTTGCTCAGGGCTATAGTCAGCAAGAAGGTATTGACTATACTGAAACCTTTGCACCAGTGGCAAGGTTAGAATCTATTCGCTTATTAATTTCCTTTGCCACTCAACATAACATCACTCTGTATCAGATGGATGTTAAGAGTGCCTTCTTAAATGGTTATATAGATGAGGAAGTCTATGTCCACCAACCTCCTGGTTTTGAAGACTCTAAGTCTCCAGAACATGTTTTTAAACTAAAGAAGTCATTATACGGATTGAAGCAAGCTCCTAAAGCTCGGTATGAAAGATTAAGTTCTTTCCTTCTGGATAATGGTTTCACTAGAGGTTCCAAAGATAATATCATCAACATAAATTTGGCAAATTAAAATATCCTTTTTAAAGGTTTTACAAAAGAGAGTAGTATCCACAGAGGAAAAGTGGATACTACTCTCTTTTGTAAAACCTTTAAAAAGGATATTTTAATTTGCCAAATTTATGTTGATGATATTATCTTTGGAACCTCCAATGCTACACTTGGAAAGGAGTTTGCTAAGTCTATGCAGGCTGAGTTTGAAATGAGCATGATGGGAGAACTCAAGTAATTTCTTGGGATTCAGATCAATCAAACTTCTGATGGAACCTATGTTCATCAGACCAAGTACATGAAAGAACTTCTGAAGAAGTTTAATCTTTCAGAAAGCAAAGAAGCAAAAACTCCTATGCATCCAACGTGTGTTCTAGGTAAGGATGAGGTAAGTAAGAAGGTAGATCAGAAGCTCTACAGAGGTATGATTGGATCTATTATATATCTTACTGCTTCTAGATCTGATATTTTATTCAGTGTTTGTCTGTGTGCAAGATTCCAATCAGATCCTAGAGAATCTCACTTAACAACTGTTAAGAGAATTCTAAGGTATCTGAAAGGTACTACTAATGTTGGTTTAGTCTATAGAAGATTTGAAGAATACAACTTAGTAGGATTTTGTGATGCTGATTACGCTGGAGATAGATTTGAAAGGAAAAGTACTTCTGGAAGTTGTCAATTTCTTGGAAGTCACCTGATCTCCTGGTACAGCAAGAAGCAAGCTACAATTGCCCTCTCTACAATAGAAGCAGAATATGTTGTTGCTGCTGGATGTAGTACACAGATGCTCTGGATGAAGAGTCAGCTAGAAGATTATCAAATAAATGAGAGTAACATTCCTATCATCTGTGATAATACTTCTGCTATTTGTTTATCTAAGAATCCAATCTTACATTCCAAAGTTAAACATATTGAGATTAAACATCATTTCATTAGGGACTATGTTCAGAAGGGTGTTCTTTCTTTAAACTTCGTTGATATAGAGCATCAATGGGCTGATATCTATACAAAACCCCTTGCTGAAGATAGGTTTAAGTTCATTATGAAGAATATCAGTATGGATTTATGCCCAGAATGAAAGGATGAGAAGTTCTTATGTATGGATTAGATTTGAAATGATTAGGTTTATTTTTTTCTTATAAGAAGTTCTGATGTTAATCAGTTAGATATTCTGATTCTGTTATTGCTAACGTTTCATATGTCTAAGTTGATTGAGAATCTCTTTTAAAGCAAAACAGCTGTCACTAGCTATTCTAGAAGATGGACATGTGTTCACTCTATTTGGACAAGCATGCGTGCAGTTGATGAGACGCCGCCCTAGGTAACTGTGCAAATCATTTCAAATATCACATTTTACCCTAACGTCACTCAACATTAAATGCATTTGATTCTCCGCATTTCTGTAATCATGTTCATTCAGAACATATTGCATTTCATTTCAAGTCCGTGCCTATATAAACTCATTCCCATAACATTTCATCTCTTTACATTCTCTCTCTTTGTTCGTTGTCTCTTTTTGTTCATCTCTCTCTCTTTTTGCATAAACCCTAGTTACTAAACCTGAATCTCAGTGTGAATCCATGGCTTCATCTTCGAATGTTCAACGCAAGGTATCATCGCAACATCTAGTTCAATAAAAGAGATCTGCTTTTACTCCTCTGATGTCTTGTTCGATTCCTCTTAATGAACTGGAAGTTCTTTGCGAAACCATGGTGGATTTTGAAAACCTTATGGCACATGATTTCAAAACCAAAACAACAATGCTGATTGAGAGTGGCTTGATAGATGTTCTGAGAACAGTTGGCCCATCTAAGAACTTGACTGCTATCCAAGGGGTTATTCTGAATGCTCAGACTCTAAAAAGGATGCAGCTGATTGAAGAAGTGACCACTCCTTCAACAATGTTTCCAGATATTCTGACTAGAAGAACTCCTGTTGTGAGTTTCTCTCACATGTTCAAAGAGGAGCTAGACAAATCTGTCAAACGTTATCTGAAGTCATGCATTTTAGCTCAAACTTCTGTTGATCCTGCTTGGATTCGAGGAAGAACTCTTCCATCTCTGGATGAGTTAAGAAAGAAGGAAAAGAAGAAGAAAGAAAAGAAATTGAAGAGAAAGGCCACAGAAGAAGGCCCTGATTCTAAGCAAGCAAAGAAGCAGAAGAAACCCAAAGATTCTCTCAAACCTAAATGAACTGATGAACAGCTTGAGAAGCTCATTCATAAAATTTACCGTTCTTCTGATCGTCCCTCTCAGAAAAAGCCTCCTCCTTCTGTCACTCCATCTTCTTCCATAACCACAAATAGAAACCAACCACTTCTTTCTACACCTGTTCTAAACCCTCAACCACAAAATGCTACCTCTGCCCATCTTCCTTCTGAAAATATTCTCTCCAACACCTCTACCACAGATTCTTCATCTTCTACCACCCCTGCTTTATTCTCAAGAAAATCAAAACCCTATAGTCTTCTTTACCCTGAATTTTGTTTCACTTTCAATCCTCCTGAACCCTCTATTAATGCTTGTTATGACCTGTTGATGAATAAGGTCAAAACTGGATTGGAGACTCTGAAATCTGCTCATGAGTCTAAGATGGATCATATTGCTACTCGCAAGTTGTGGAAAGTCTTTAAGAAGGATATTCAGACTGATTTTCTGAACATCCAAAAGAGATGCTTGGCTGAAAATACTGGATCTTCTGGCTACTTTTTGGATTTAGATGATGGTAAGTACTATCATCCCATCAGAAGCGGGAAATCCCTTGAAGAGAAGGAATTCGTTGATGAGCTCGAGGAAGTGCATCCACTTGCAATGGTTGTGTGGAAGCCTCATTACAATGTTCTGACTGGAGACTTTTAGTCGATATTCAACTAGCTTAGGGAGAATCCCTTTGAGAAAGCGCCAAATATGGTATATCCAGAAGTTGAATACCCATCAGAACCTTCTGCTCCTACACCTCCAAAGAATTTGGTTGAGATTCTTCTGGCTTTGGAGAATTCAGAAGTTGACATTCCCTCTCCTGTGTTTGCTGAAGCTGATGCTGGAAATCAAGTTTCTGAAACTCAAGATGCTGAGAATCATCCTGCTATGCAACCTCCTCTTAAGGAAAATCAAGCTGATGTTCCCATGATCGATGCTGCTGCTGAGACTCCTCTTCTGAACAATAGCTTTGATGCTTCTTCTGCTGGACCTTCTGTTCTGATGAACACCATGAAGGCTCTTCAATAGAATCAAGCTGATCTTGCTTCTCGTCTGGACAAGCATGAGGATACTCACCAGGAGTTCAGATATTTTATGAAGACGCAGATAGAAAGCACTGCTGAGATTCAAAACCTTCTGGCCAAGATAGCTTCCAAGCTAGGCTAGTCGTAGTGTGTCTTAGTCTTAGATGTTTTCTTGTTTCTTGCATCTGTTTCTTGCATCTGCTTCTATCCTTCCTGTACTTCTGATATTTTGTTAATCAATGAAATATTATCTTCTTCACTTTATGTTGTTTTATCATTTGAATCTTTTTAAATGCTTTTTGATGTTATGACAAAAAGGGGGAGAAACATGATAATTGATTTGGTTTATTATATCAGTTGCTGGGATTGAATCTCAACATTCCTAACATTATTTGCAAGTTCTATGTCTTTGAGATTTTTTGCAGGATTGAAGATATTCTGAAAAAGATCAACATGAGAAACAAATACATGGGAAAAGCAATTCTATATCGAAGCATATTCTTGGAAAATTGAAGCAAGCTTAGTGCTATGAAGCTTCAAGATCAGGATCAGAAGCAAGAAGAATGTTCTGATATTCTCGTGGCAGAATATGCTCTGATACATTTTCTTCTCTCATATGCCCTGATACATGCTACTTATTAAGAATCTATCAAGAATGCTCTGGTACATGCTATTCATTAAGAATGCTCTGATTCATTCTTGATTCTGATATTTTTGTCTAGTATGTTCTGAAACATTTCAGGATGTAAACATGCTCTGATGATGCTCTGATACATTCAAGAATGTTCTGATTCAATCATGCATGCTATGACAACAAAGAAGAAATTCAAAGCTCTGAAGCTGTCCTATGGAAGCAAGAAGCAGAAGCTCTGAATGTCCTGAAGTTCTAGGCAAAGTGAATGTCTCTACCGAAATGGAAAATACTCAGAGAAGTCTTTTATTTATAAATTCTTCTAGTATTTATTTCAGGGGGAGATTGTTAATCTCAGGGGGAGACATATTCACACACTCTAATTATATGCTTATGCTATATATGTGTAATTATCTTTTGTCATCTGATATTCTGATTGCAAATTCATATCAATTATATATATTTTTGTCATCATCAAAAAGGGGGAGATTGTTAGAACAAGATTTGTTCTGATCAATATTCTTGTTTTGCTGATAACAATGTATATGAATTTTGTATAAGACAATGTGGTACTCTAATCCTTTACTTTTTCCATTTCAGGAAATATATATAGAGTATGCACAATTCAGCGCAAGAAGCACTGACTCAGAAGGTTCAAGATTGCAACATCAGAACATGCTCTCGCAAGACATCAGAAGATGGTCAAGCAGAATCAGAACATGGTCTATGAAGCATCAGAAGAACATGAGATCAGAAGCAGAAGCACTGAAGTTCTTATGGTATCACGCTCAAGCACTTCAAAGTCAGAAGACAAGAAGATGCTCTGCACCAAGCTGTTTGACTCTGATTATTCAAACGTTGTATTCTACAAACATCAGATCAGAAGCAAGTACAAGATGACAGGCTACGCTGACTGACAAAAGGAACGTTAGAAGCTACAAAAGGCAAAGTCAGTAAAAGCAGCAAAAGCAAGGCTCGAGGTAGTTGACAAAAGAGTGAAAAATTAAATGCAGAGCTGTACGGAACACGCAACGCATTAATGCTCCCAACGGTCATCTTCTCAAACGCCTATAAATATGAATTTCTGATCAGAAGCAAAAAAAAACTCTTGCAAACTTACTAAAACGCTGCTGAATTCATTACCTACGAACTTCATCTTCAACCTCACTTCACTTGTAATATCTTAGTGAGAGTTAAGCTTAGAACTTAAGAGAAATATCACAGTTGTGATTATAGCTTTTTAAGAAGAAAATTCATACTCTTGTAAACATTTATTTTACATTGATTTGTAAAAGGTTCCTAGAGTGATCAGTGAGATCAGTAGACTCTAGAAGACTTAGAAGTTTCTAAGTGGTGTATTCCTAGAGTGATCAAGTTGTGATCAGAATACTCTAGAAGACTTAGAGGGTATCTAAGTGGAAAACCATTGTAATCAAGGTTGATTAGTGGATTAAATCCTCAGTTGAGGTAAATCACTCTAAGGGGGTGGATTGGAGTAGTTTCGTTAACAACGAACCAGGATAAAAATAATTGTGTTAATTGTTTTTGTCTTAAAAGTTTTTAAAGTCACACTTATTCAAAACCCCCCCTTTCTAAGTGTTTTTCTATCCTTCATTATGTACCTTAAAATCCACTTCAATGCTTACTAGTGAGCCTTTCCAGGATTCGACATGTACCTGCTTACAAGACTTACTGCATATGCTATGTCGGGTCAAGTACAGACCATAGCATACATCAAATAACCTACTATATTAGCATATGGGATGCTATTCATATAAGATATTTTGACATTAGTATTGGGATACTAATCAATACTTATCTTGAATTGAGGGTTTGTCGAAGTCACAACAGGATTTGAATTCGATATACCAAACTTGTCGAGAATCTTCCGTAGGTATGCTGATAAGTGCAAATTGTAGCTATGTTTGCATATACTTTTTAGTGCACTTATCGACTCTTTGTTGTTAATTTCGGTTGAATAAACCCAACTTTTGTGTAAATATGTTTAGTTTATGTATACTTGTGTTTTTGATTCATTTATGTACCGTTTGATAGTTTTTCATTCATTTTGTAGGTATTGAAGCGTATTTGGAGCATGAGCAATAAAGTGTCGAAGAGACGACTTCAAACGCGCGATTTTGAGCAACGAAATCAATTCATCAAAGAATAAGAATCAAAATAAGGATTATAAAAATAATCAATTTGGTTTCCATTTTGTCATTGTTAGATAGAGCATTGGATAAGCTTTCCAACGCTTCGAACCGGGCGCAAATCAGAGTTACGGTTCTCAAGTTATGGCCGAAACAGTGCAGAAATTTTTGCTGTTTCTAGTGTGTTTTGCCAGGCGAATTTTGGGCTCTCCGGGCGAACCTGACTGACCAAAAAAGTGAAAAAGTTGCTGTGTTGAGCCTCCGGGCAAAGCGGTGCTGACAGAAACACGTTTTAAGGGCCAAAAACACATTTTTTAGGTTATGGTTTGGGTATTTCTTGCTCCCACTCCATCACCAAACATTTTTGAGTTAGATTAGCTTAGAAAACAACTTCGGAGCTTGCATACGGATGATTCGGGGTGGATTGATCATCGATCGGAGCTGACAAACTGGAAGATTTTTGGTTCATTTCTCTTCCTCTTTGTGTATTTTCTCTTTGGTTGGGTTTTGTATATGATTTTACTTTGAACTCGTGTATATTTGTTGATCATGGTATTGTATAAAGCTTGCTTTACAAATCATTATTGATGTCTTCCTTAATCTTTTTGTTTTATGTTTGGATTTGGGTTTTTATAAACATATACCTTACAAATATTGATTAGGGATGGATATCTATTAGTTATCGACTCTAGAGATAGTTTTTGGAGCTAATATTCGTCGTGGGTATCGAAGCTTAATGCCTCAGTGTTGTTTGTGTTGGTTGAGAGATCATCGACGCGAGCAATACGGTTTTCTGCTGGGTTGTTGAGGTTGGCTGAGAGATCGTCGCCGAGATGATATAGTAGTTCTCTCTACTTTGGGTTAGAAATGACTTAGGGTGTGAGCGATGCTTGATGATATTGATGAGTATTGTAGGTTGAGTATAACTGGTTGATAATTTTAAGTTTGTGAGAAGTAGATTATATGCAATGCCTGATAAGTCTCTTCTCTCTGAAAATGAATTCTTTTTGTGTTGATATTTTCTTTTCCATTTTTATCTTTAACAAATTCAATCCAAATTCATAACTGCGGAAACTGTTGAACGACAGTTCAATGCACTAGTCCCTGTGGAGACGATAATTTTTCCCAGAGTCATACTTCCAAAACTTTTGTTGCTTGCCGCTTTACCGCGTCAACATATGCCTCTAGAGATAAGCATAATTTCGACTGCTTTCTATTTCTTTGAATATCAATCCCAAGAATCCTGGAAGCTGCTCCCAGATCCTTCATATTGAAATCCTTATTGAGTTCAACCTTCACCCTCATTACATCTTCGACATTGTTGCTTTCTATGAGAATATTATCCATATAAAGCAACAAAATAAAAAATGAATTACCAGGTAGAAATCGAAAGTACATACAGTGGTCGAATTGACTTCTAACAAAACTTATGTGTGCCATGAAATTGTCGAATCTCCTATTCCACTGTCGAGGAGATTGTTTCAGTCCATATAAATATTTATTTAGCTTGCACACATAATCTTCCTTCCCTTTTTCGACATACCCTTCAGGTTGCCTCATCAGGATCGTTTCATCTAGATCACCTATACAAGAACGCAGTCTTCACATCCATCTGTTCCAGTTCAAGATCAAATTGTGCCACCATGGCAAGCAACATTTGAATGGACCTATGCTTCACAACAGGAGAAAACACATCATTAAAGTCGACACCTTCTTTCTGAGTGAAACCCCTTGCGACCAAACTTGCCTTGTATCTCTTTGACACCACTCTTTCGATTCCTTCCTTAACTTTAAAAATCCATTTACATCTGACTAACCTTACCCCAGCAGGTTTCTTGATCAGTTCCCAAGTATGATTATCATGAAGAGATTTCATCTCATCATTCATGGCCTTCAGCCATTTAGTCTTATTTCGACTCCTCATAACATCCTTATAGTCTCTAGGTTATTCTTCTAGAACCTCTCACTTATAGAGATTAAGGCATAAGTTATAAGAGTCTCTGAGGTGGCTTGATGAATCTTCTCGACCTATCTCTTGATAATAGGTAATCATCGACAGTTTCCTCAACTTCCTCAGCATCTTTTGCTTCTTCTTCGACTTCATTTGAGATATGCAATTCAGCATCAACATGCTCCACCTCAACAGGAATCTCTACCAGTTCCAGCTCTGCGTTAGATATTTCTGCACTTCGACCAACATCATCAGTTTTCTTAAAAGCCATTTGAGCTTCATTGAAAACTACATCTCGACTGGTGATACTCCTCTTGTGACCTGGCTCTATGCACCATAGCCTATAAGCTTTGACTCCTTTAGGATATCCCATGAACATGCATTTCAGAGCTCTAGGTTCAACCTTATCTTGCCGTACAGTAGGCAGAGCTTTTAGCGCGACGCGGAAGGTCCAATTTCTGACCAAATTTTTTAACGGTCATAACTTTTGAACCGTAAGTCGGTTTTCATCCCCGTTTGAAGCGTTGGATAGCTATTCCAATGCTCTATTCCAATGCTCTACCCCTTTTGTCAATGAAGATGCATACAACAATAATGTAAGTACAAGTTAATTATTTTGAAATATTTGTTAGGCTTTACGAGTTTGCAATGTGAGAGATGTGAGATGAAGTGTTATGGAACTGTTAGTTGTGTAGGAAATAATTGATTAGAAATGTTAGAAGTTAATTAGGAAGGTTAAATCTGTCAAGAAAGAATACTATAATTGATTAGAAATGCTAGTTTGCAATGTTAGAAGTGTTATTGGCCTTGTCCACGACAACTGCAGCACACTATTATGCTGGCAGCTTCAACAGTGTGCCTCAATTTGTGATTTTTTCTCTTTGCATGTCTGAACTGGTATGTGGCTGAACTGATATGGTTTTTGTGAAACTGTCAGTATGCTAGTTTGCAATGTGAGAGATGTGAGATGAAGTGTTATGGAACTGTTAGTTGTGTAGGAAATAATTGATTAGAAATGTTAGAAGTTAATTGGGAAGGTTAAATCTGTCAAGAAAGAATCTCCTTTAATTATAGTTTTATTATAAAAATAAGTTCCAAATAACATTGAAAGATACTAAGAGTACATACATATACACCTAAACCAAAATCAAACCTCACTACCCATGATACCTCACCTTGATTATTCACTATTAACTATCTTTTTCTTTTCATATGAAATCTTTTACTACATAAACACCATCTTGTCAAGACTATGTCAGGTTTTCAATGCCTGCAATAGTTGGTGTATTGGTGTAGAGTACTAGTATCTTTTTGAAACCCTTCATCACAACACCATTAACACAAAATTTTCTAGTTCTCCCTGTCTTGTTGAAGTACAAATGTGTCCATTTTGGTGATTAAGATTTCTGTTTTGTATATATTCGTTTACAAAACTTCTGAAAATGTTTAGAGTATTGTTGGAGTGTAACCAATGGTAGTGGATAAAGATGATGGTGAAATAATATGGCTACAAAGACACTCCAATTATTTAGACCTTTGAGTGAACATGAAGTTTCAAGTCCAGCTCATTTTTCTCAAATGTGATTAATTGATTGATTCTGTTTCTTCAATGTGCATGTCATATTTGACCAATTATAAGATGATCAAAAATTTATATATGGACAAAAGAAAGAAAAGCAGTAGTTAAGTGTTTTTATTGATGACGACCCGGAATAATTGTGTTGAATATCTCACATTGACTTGTGATGTTGTAAAAATATTGTTTATGGGGGAAGGGTAAAAATAATACCATGGGCTAGTTTTGGAGTTGACTAGTTGAGTTATACCTAAACTAAAATTCTAAGACATCAAACTACATATGAAGGATCTATATATATAATATATGGCAATCTTGTTCCAGGTGATTACCATACGTAAACATGATGCACAAAAAAGATACATGTGTGCTAAGAAAGTAAAAAGTAGACAGATTATAAATGGCAGACATTGCATAAAACTGGTTTTCGAATTATATCAACAGTTCATTCATTTCAACATTTTCTTTTGTAGTCTGTGTAATAAGTTAAATGAATTACCCAAATTAGGTTTGTAAGGAGCACCTAAATTAGACTTGCATTTGCATAACGCTTTTGTTGATGTCCTAATAGGGATGAAAATAGATTATGATTTATACGAAAACTCTACACTATCTTTTGATCAGAAGTATTATTTTTTATAAATTGTGATCTTTATAATAATATACTAATGAAGAATGATCAATGAATATTTTATTTAAGTATTTTACATGCACGACCAATTGTAGTATATGGGTGATTATTGGTTATATGTCAATTTGCTCTTTTTCATGTGCAGGAAAAATTACAAGCTGCAATTAAGGATTCCGTGTCTGAAAATGAGGCATTTCATAAAGTATTTGGAAAAGAGCAGCATGGATATGTTCGTAGCATGGGACTTGGAGTTAGGCCATCTCAGATTTAATAGATCTACGACATCGGCATCTTATGGAGAAAATGAGAAAATGAAGGAAATGCAAGAAGAAATTAATGCTTTGAAAGAAAAGAATTCAAAAATTGATGAATTGATGGAGGTAATCGCGTTGTTAACGCAAAGGGACAATGCTAGGACAAAGGAAATTGAACTCTTAATGCAAATGCAAAATTCTAGTGGAAGACAGGTATATTATTTTGATGCATTTAAAGTTTAAAGTTTATGAGTATTATTTTAAAGAGTATTATTTTAATACATTTTTTTCAGGGATTGGAATCAACCGTTGAAGGTAGACGTTCATTTGAGTCTAGCTACCGTATTGCAGATAATCGAGCAACAAGACGTACAAATTAGACTTTGCAATGAATTAATTAGATTATGAACTTATGTATTTTTGGCATAATGATACTTATTATTATAAGATTAGGATTTGATATGTTTTCGGTTTTTCGTACTATATGACATGATTATGGAACTCGCATTTTACATGATAATGAAACTCACATTTTTTTTGATATTATGATACTTATTTGATATTAAATGTTTTTGATTGGAATTAATTTTATTACGTTAAAATTTAATAGAAAATAAAAAAAATTAATATTATAATAGAAATAATTTAAAGAAAAAAGTAATATTAAAAAAATAATACTATATTTAAAAATATTTTAGTTGAAATAATTTAAATTAAAAAAATTATAAAAAAATAATACAATATATAAAAATTAATAATGGTTTAAATGTTGTTAAGTGTAAAAATTAAATAATTAGTAGCGCTTTAAACCGTTACTAAATAAATTATTTCTAAAATTTATAAATCAAATTACGACGGTTTCAACCGTCAGGCTATCACATTCACGACGGTTTTAAACCGTCGTAAAGAACAATAGAAACAAAAATCCTAGGCATATTCACGACGGTTTTTAACCGTTGCCATTTGTATTTTACGTCAGTATCAACCCGTCGTGAAACAGTTTGTATGACGGTTTTTGCAACCGTCGCGAAACAGGTTGGGGACACACATTTCCGCGACGGTACTGCAACCGTCATAGACTGTAAACTGTGGCGGTTTTTACCGTCGTAATCTGCCAAAATAACCGTCGCAATATGTCAATTTTCTTGTAGTGATAGGCCACGCAACCAAATACTTTCAATTTATCGAGATCTGGTGGATATCCCGACCAAACTTCTTCAAGTATCTTCATATCTAACATAGTCGAAGGACATCTATCTTTCAAATATTTTGTTGTCAAAAAAGCCTCATCCCAAAACACCTTCTTTAACCCAGCACTAGTCAACATGCATCTAACTCTCTCCAAAAGGGTTCGACTAAACCTTTCATCCAAACCATTTTGTTATGGAGTACCTGCAGTAGTTCTGTGCCTTACAATACCAGAGACAAAACAAAAACTGTCAAATGCCTCATTGCAAAATTCAAGGCCATTATCGGTTCTCAACCTCTAGATCTTTCTGCCAGTTTGATTTTTCGACCAAAGTCTTCCAACTTTTGAAATTCTCAAAAGTTTCATCCTTAGTCTTCTGGATGAATACCCATAATTTTCTATAATAGTCAACTAATATGGATAGAAAATACCTCGCTCCTGAATGTGATGGACACCTTGCAGGCCCCCAAAGATTAGCATGGATGTAATCAAGGGATCCATGTGTTCTTTGTTTGCCTTTGTTGAACTTCATTCTACAAGATTTTCCAAGTACACATGGTTCACAAAACTTCAGCTTTTCGACTTTGTCTCCACCAAGCAGATTTTGTTTTCCCAATTCGACCGGACCCCTTTTACTAACATGGCCTAACCTCATGTGCCAAATTTTTGTTTTCGACAAGGGTTTCATGGATGCAACATTTGTCGAACAACTTACAACTTCAGCCTCAAGGGTATACTAGCCTTGTTTCTTCACGCCTCTCAAGACTTCCTTCGACCCCTTCATGACTCTCTGAATACTTTTATCTCATTGGAAAACATATCCTTTCTTTTCAAATCCACCAAGAGAAATCAAATTTCTCTTCAAATCAGGAACATACCTGACTTCAGTCAACAACCTTATTGACTCATCATGGAACTTGAATCTCACAGATCTAACACCTATAATCTTGCAAGATTTGTTGTTTCCTAGCAATACAGATCCACCATCTTGATCACATAATTCCTCGAACAAGTCTTTGTTTGGAGTCGTGTTCCAAGTGCAACCTGAATCCATACCACTCCTTACTCGAGTCATTGCTTGAAACTACAAGAACATCATATGATTCGAAATCATCTTGAACAATGGTTGCGTTGCCATTATCCTTACCTTCATGATCTTTCAGGCGTTCAAGGCACACCTTTCTTGTATGACCCTCCTTCTTACAATGATAGTATCGAATACCAGATGCTTCGCCGCTATAAGACTTCTACTGACTTTTGCCCTTCTTCTTGTTGAACTTACCATCCTTTCGCAATAATTTTCCCTTAAAGGTCAAACCTTCACCAACAGGCTAAGGTTTATGCTCCTTTCGTTCGTTTAAGTCCTTATAATATATGGCTGATTAAACTTCTTCAAAGGTCAGGGACTCCCTTCCATACAAGAGAGTTTCTTTGAAGTGAGCATGCGTTCGAGGCAAAGCACACAACAACAACAGTGCTTGATCTTCACATCAATATTTTCAAGATCAAGA
The DNA here is from genome assembly GCF_029867415.1 of Vicia villosa. Taxonomy (NCBI): domain Eukaryota; kingdom Viridiplantae; phylum Streptophyta; class Magnoliopsida; order Fabales; family Fabaceae; genus Vicia; species Vicia villosa. The sequence goes on from NC_081181.1 coordinate 166,397,141, forward strand.
ATCAGCTTGTTGAACATATCCAACTACTCCGCCAACACTTTGTCTTTAATTATCTTGAATGAATACAAAGATTGCTTTAGGTAGAGTCGATTTACCAGCGATTTGGTCATGTAGAAACTTTTAAGTTTCACCCATAACCCTTATGTCGCGTCTCCTTTGATACCTGTCGAAGAACCTTATCGCCAAGGCTCAAAAAAATTGTGTTGTGGACTTTTTCTATCATGGTTATCTTTTCTTTTTCCGTTAACGCAGCGTCCATAGTCGTCGCTCCCTTTAACGCTTCCAAACAACCCTACTGGACCAGTAGGGCTTTCATCTTCAAGCGCCACAGACCGAAATCATTCATTCCGGTGAACTTTTTAATCTCATACTTTATTGAAGGCATCTTCTCCATGCTCACCGCACCAATTTGTTGTGAAAAGGATGCCTCAAACAAAGTACAATAGGGAACACAATGGGAAAACAAGAAGAACAACAAGGATTGGTTATAATTGTTATTCTTTACTTTCTCTTTCAATCAAGATTACAAGTTACAAGAATAAAAAATAATCCTCTCGTCCTAAATTAGGATTTGAAGTATGCAATAATGAGAGACTAGTATGCTATTTATAATAAACCTAACATACTAAACTAATGGGCTTTTTAACAAATACCCATTACAAGTTAACTTAGGGTACAAGCTAACTTAAACAATTGGACATAACACTCAGGCCCAATTCAAAATACTAAGAACCCTAGAATTTTGACACCCACATATTAGAACACACTTCGACTACAGTATGTAGGTCTTCGACACATTCTCTGTCGAAACAGGAAGCTACTCTTCGAACCACTAGAGTTCGATCCAATTTTCACATTCTTCTTGCAAAAAATCTATGCAGTGGTGATCCTTATGAGATTGAGGAAGTGGAAACCATGTTTTCCTTCTTGCTCCTCTCATCACAAAGTAAATTCAATCTTTTTTCCTCATAAGCTCCATGCGTCTGAACAAAAAACATATCCAAGGTCTTAAATAGAGGATATAGTAATGGTTGTGGTCGTATCTCGATCCTTAAAGTTGTTGATAATGGCAATTTTGACAATAAAAACCATTTTGTTGTAGCTCAAATAGAGATCATGACCATTATTTAATACCCTGCTCATATTCAATTTGGACTTGTATATTTGCATTTTGTTTTTCCATAAGTTCTAGACAGTGATATGTGTATCTCATTTGATTAAGGATGCTTTAACAGATAAAATGCACGTTGATAAGGATAAGATTTATTGGAGACATAGAAAAGAAGCTGAAGATTTGGAATGGTCAAGATCTCACAAAAAACTGGTTTTAAAACAAGTTTTTTTAAAGAAAAAAAATGGTTTGGAGAGAAATCGATTTAAAACAGTATTTTTTAAAACTGTTTTTTTATGAAAAACCGATTAAAAATGGAATCGATCCACATATAAACCGGTTTTTAAATAATATACCGGTTTTGTGGAAATAGTTTTAAGATCCAAACCAAACCATATATGTGGTTCAATTTGGTTTGGTTTATGATTTATGCACACCCCTACACCTAATTGATTAGGAACCCTCATCATCATAGTCTTCATTAGATTGATAAGGTATGTCTAAACTGAAATAATATTTTTTCAACTCCAAGAAATACAGAAAGGATAAAATCATTAACTTGTTCAAGCGATTCTAAAGTTGGAGCAATGCCTACTCTTTCTTAAAAAAAATCGTGTCTTTGATGTTTTGAAAAATATTAGGATAAACAAATTTAACCAATGATAATAAAGGGTTTTCTCCCACGAGAATCAAAAGATCATTTGGAATGTCAATGTCTCCTTCACCATTTTCATTTGAATGCGTAGAACCATCTCTAAGTTGAAGAATCCAGACAACAAATTGTTTAATATCATTGATACTCTAATTGGAGTTTGTAGAATGTAACCTTATATTTCTAGTAAACTTCGAAAATGTTCAAATTTTCCATAAATCAAAATAATTAACAGAAGCTATAATAATATCTATCCTAGATGCTTTTTGAAATACCAATAATATTTTCCTAAAATTCCTACCCAAAACTATTGAATATGTGACTCCATACAAAAGAGAGAAGAGAACCGTGGGGGATTAAAAATCGTTGATTTAAAACAAAAAATTTTTATATCAAAGTATGACAACATTTTATAAGAAACACTTGAATATGCAGCGGAAATTTGAAGAAAAGAAAATAAGCAGAAATAAAAGAGATAACTGAAGAGAGAACAACACTAGAAATTTATAGAGGTTTGATTTTAAGAAAGTTACCTACTCCTCTCCTTAAGAATATATCTTGAGATTATCCATAATTTCCTGAGCGCATACAAAAGAGAGAAGAGAACCGTGGGGGATTAAAAATCGTTGATTTAAAACAAAAAAAAATTATATCAAAGTATGACAACATTTTATAAGAAACACTTGAATATGCAGCGGAAATTTGAAGAAAAGAAAATAAGCAGAAATAAAAGAGATAACTGAAGAGAGAACAACACTAAAAACTTATAGAGGTTCGATTTTAAGAAAGTTACCTACTCCTCTCCTTAAGAATATATCTTGAGATTATCCATAATTTCCTGAGCGCTTAGTCTCTAAACCAAACATACATTTCGCACATGATAATCTTGAATCAAGGTGGATTTTTCAATTGGCTAGTTACAAATTTGTGCAAAATATTCAAGAGATAGAGTGAAAGGGTGCTTCTTGATCTCGGTATTAATGATACCATCTTTGTAGGTGATATTTGCATACAACATTTTTACCAATTCAAAGTACCTTTCTTTAGGCTTTTCAAAGACGAAGTTCTTTAGGATGAAAAATTTGAAGGCTTCCATAAAAGAACAATCCCTGAAGAGTTCTTCATCCAAGTAATGAGAGACATGCAATTATCTATTGGCATAGAGTCAATTGAAAATTTTCTCTTACTCTTGAGTGGAGAAATCTTTAGAGAGGTAGGATGATAATGATTTGGAGGATCAGGTTCTTTTTGATGCAATTGGAGGTGATGATAGATGATTAAGAGAGATAAAATTTTCTAATTTAGTGAACAAGAGAGAGTAAAATGAAATGAGAATAATGATAAGGTCACCTCTATATATAGCTTATGTCCATTCGATTGGAGGGATGTGTCAATTGATTAGCAACTTCTAGTTTTGTGAATTAGCCGTTGCAAATAGTCGTTGCATTAATAGCTTATCCAACTAGCCATTGTGGTGTGCTCAAATTTTTGAATTTATGAGTTTTAGATGATCTACTCGATTGGATCATAGTTCCAATCAATTGGCTGGCCCATTTCCAGCATGTTTTATTTTGGGTTTTTTTGTTATACCTTTCGTTAGTTTTGTTTACACCCAATTTCTAGAAAACACTTAGAAACTCATCTTATGGTTAGTAAGCATAATTTATTGAGATGAGCAAGATTACAACCACTATTTTAAAGGATTAATCAGAGTTTTTCGATCTTTCAACCTTAAAATATTGTACTATTTATTATAAACAAGCATTGATAAACACTTTCCTTAAAGGGGACACAATCGTATTATGATGTGTCCTTCTCTGTGTATCATTGGATGCGAGAGTTGGTATGAAAAAAGATGAATAAGTCTATCACAGACATATCTACTCAACATATTTTGATATTAACTGATCACTAAGGATCATAAACATTGAGGTATTCTCAAAAACTCTTTATTTGATCATTGTTGTTGATATTCACCATCATCGCACACTCTTGGATCCGTGAATTATTGTATACTAGAGAGTATACCTCTTGGTTTGCATATCTCCATTAGTTATCATTAAAACTTTGAGCTGCAAAGCATACCTACAAAATATTAAGGTTTCACCTTTTGTATCCAAATTTTCTTGGGTCCAGGTGCATTAGTTTTCCAGAAGGTATAGGGTTATCTCCTTTAGACCTTTTGAATTTATCAAAAGAAAAAAGCTCTAAATGGCCAAATTTTTTGTAGTGTGTGCATTTATAAATTGGATAATTCTTTTTCTTATGATCTACACCTTTACTAGGTTCTCTATCCTTTTTGAATCCTTGTCCATTCTCATTTAAGGAAGACCTTTGACTTGATAGGATTAATTCAAGATTTTCTTTCCATTGGGTAAACTTACCTAAGGTTTCATGCAAATCAATTACTTCATTTTATAGGGAGACACAAGTCTCACATGTTTCTCTTAAGTTTCTAATTTTAGTTATTTATAATAAATGATTTGTTAATTTCTTCAAGAGTACGTAAATACTCTTTAATGTCTAGGTTGTATTTTCTAGGTTGATCATTTTGTTCAACCAACCTAGCACTAATTATAAACAATTGCTTGTAATATGGCTTAGTTACCTCAACACCATCTTTCTTGTATGAGGCCTTTAAGCATACTTTGTATTCTTCATTGGAAAAAGGTTCTTCTATATTTCTCCCCAAGGTTGATGTTTGTTCTCCCTTTCTCCTTTCGAAGATTCCACTTGGAGATACTTCACAGTTTCTTACACACGATATGTTTATTCGTTTGATGTTTAATCTTTCAAAGATCGTTCAACTATTGAGTATGTTCTATTAGAGATATTTGTAGGAGTTTGATAAAGTTGATAATTCTTTAGTTTTTGAGATTGCTCCTTCATATTTAAGTAATTGAGCTAGTTTGTTCAATTTCTCTATGATTTCCTTCTTTCTTGATTTTTCCTGAAATTCATGAAGGCTCTCATCTCTCAATTTAAGAATTGGATTAAACTTCCAATTCTTAATTCATAGACATTGGTTAGCAACAAACGTTCCAATATAATTTCATCTTCTTCACCCCACTTAAATATCTTCTCTTACTTGATACTTGGAGAAACTTCATCTATCATTTCAAGAGTATCCCACATTTCTTTGGCGGTTTTGGATAATTCTTTTTCTTATGATCTACACCTTTACTAGGTTCTCTATCCTTTTTGAATCCTTGTCCATTCTCATTTAAGGAAGACCTTTGACTTGATAGGATTAATTCAAGATTGTCTTTCCATTGGGTAAACTTACCTAAGGTTTCATGCAAATCAATTACTTCATTTTATAGGGAGACACAAGTCTCACATGTTTCTCTTAAGTTTCTAATTTTAGTTATTTATAATAAATGATTTGTTAATTTCTTCAAGAGTACGTAAATATTCTTTAATGTCTAGGTTGTATTTTCTAGGTTGATCATTTTGTTCAACCAACCTAGCATTAATTATAAACAATTGCTTGTAATATGGCTTAGTTACCTCAACACCATCTTTCTTGTATGAGGCCTTTAAGCATACTTTGTATTCTTCATTGGAAAAAGGTTCTTCTATATTTCTCCCCAAGGTTGATGTTTGTTCTCCCTTTCTCCTTTCGAAGATTCCACTTGGAGATACTTCACAGTTTCTTACACACGATATGTTTATTCGTTTGATGTTTAATCTTTCAAAGATCGTTCAACTATTGAGTATGTTCTATTAGAGATATTTGTAGGAGTTTGATAAAGTTGATAATTCTTTAGTTTTTGAGATTGCTCCTTCATATTTAAGTAATTGAACTAGTTTGTTCAATTTCTCTATGATTTCCTTCTTTCTTGATTTTTCCTGAAATTCATGAAGGCTCTCATCTCTCAATTTAAGAATTGGATTAAACTTCCAATTCTTAATTCATAGACATTGGTTAGCAACAAACGTTCCAATATAATTTCATCTTTTTCACCCCACTTAAATATCTTCTCTTACTTGATACTTGGAGAAACTTCATCTATCATTTCAAGAGTATCCCACATTTCTTTGGCGGTTTTGGAATTGTCGACATAAAAGAATTTACCATCATCTAGAAACATTGCTATAAATATTTTGGTTTTAAAATCTATTTCAAACTGACTCTTTTTTTCTTTGATCCAAATGGATTTAGGTTTATCTGCTACTTTTCCATTTACTTGGTAAGTAAGGAAGAATGGACCATTAATTATAGTTTCCCATAATTCATAATTAATACTTTGAATAAATATTCTAAACCTAGTTTGCCATTGTTCAAACCTAATACTATTAAAAGGTGGTAGTGTGTATAGAAAATATCCCTTTAAAAGTGTGTTAGAAGTTATCATCCTCCTTAGATGATTAGTCATTAAACATGAGTTAGACTCTGATGCCACTTATTGGACATGTGACTTCACACACAAGATGGGGGGGGGGGGGGTGAATTGTGTGTTTTTCAGAAAAAATTGATTTTGAAAAACTTTCATAATTAGTTTTAGTTTAAAAACATATTAGAAAGGTTTCAAAGTAAGGAGCTGAAAATAAAATTTAGAAAGAAAATTCCAGAAAATAAAAGTTAAGGGATGAGATAAAGCACCATAATTTATAGAGGTTCGGTCAAAAGAAAAAAGGTCTAATCCTCTCCCCAAAATTTGTTCTTGAGAGTATCCAATAAACTTAAAAGCTTTTCAGTATGTTGAAATATCGAACCCCCTTATACAAGAAAAATGAAGCTTATGGATAACTTCCAACCAAACAACAAACAATGTGAGAAGCGATTAGTCTTCCTTCCAAATGGTGAATTAAAGCGGTTAGTCTTCTTTTCATAAGAAACGTAGAGTGGTTAGTTTTCGAGCTTCAAACCAAGATTTTACATGTGTTAATCTTGAACCTGGGAGAGATTTTAACACCGGGTTGAGCTCACAACACTAATAGATTTTATCAAAGAACTCGTTTGAAGTAGAAGAAGTAAAATCAACTCCAGTAGTCTCATTTGAAAGAACAATCTCGGTGAATGAAAGATCCTCAAAATATTCAACATTAAATGGTGAAACTTCATCAAGTGGAATCTTCGAAAGAAGAAATAAGAATGAAGTCTCAACAAGCAATATCTTTAGTGACTCGACATCAAGGAGAGATATTGAAGAATCAACCTCTAATAGAATCTTTGAAGAATCTTCTTCTAATGAAGAAGATGAACAAATTTGGTTGAAAACTTCTCACGAAGAATATGATTGTGAGTTAACAACGTAATGATACAAGCAAAATTTTAAATTAAATGCTAAGATAATCGAGGAACATGATAAGATTGAAAAACATAACTTAGATCTTAAAGACTATATTTAATTTCTAGAAAATAGTAATCAAATGCCAAAATATGAGATGGCTAATAATAGAAACCAAGCTAGTAATGTGAGACTTATGTCTCGATGAAAAAGTAAGTAAACGATATTCATCAAACCCTTACTAAAGTTACTAAGGGGAAAGAAAAGCTAGATTTGATTTTATCAAATCAAAGACTTTCCTTGAATAAAACAAGATTAGGCACTACTACAAAAATATATTTTACCACGGTTGGAAAAAGGATTTTACCTCAATTTTATAGGCAAGGTAACGAAGGGCGTCATAAAAATTTGCCACTTTTTCTTTGGGGTAAATTTCCACCAATGGGAAAAGTGTAACTGGTCATGTTAGATCCCCCATCAACAATATTGTTTGGATTTTCAAAGTGTGTCACTTTTCGTCTCGGTTGGAATTAATACTCAAGGGAAATACCATGTTAACATAATTTTAGTTTTAACCTGTTTTTTCCGTTTTAATCTGCAAAACATCAAATTTGTTGACAAATTTGAATCTTACTCGTCATCATCATCGTCAACAATAACAACAAAAATAAACAAAGTTAATAGAATCCTTATACATTAAATTTCAACAACAATAACAACAACAACAACAACAACAACAACAACAAAAATAACAACAACAAAGTTAACAGAATTGTTAACTGTTAAATCCCAACAACAATCACAACAAATCAACAAATCAATAAAATCATTAATTATTAAATCTTAACAACAACAAAAATATTAAATATTTTACTTGATACAACAACTAACGTTAATAAGTTACATTCATGATTTCCTAACTAATGTTAAACATTTTTAACAAGAAATTACAAGAGAAGATATTACATTAGGGATACAACCTTGAAACATTTTCCCGCTCTTGCAATCAATTTTAGAGAATGATGTTGTACTTCTTGAAACTACTTTCATTATTATTTTTTTACATTTTAGCACTTTACATCCAAGATGGATAGTTATGGCATTCATGTTCTGATTGGGTAGTGAGGGTTTCACACAGATCACTAATGTTTCATGTTGATTGATGAGTTGACAATGTCTTGACTATTGTTACTTGATAAATGGACAACAAAGATTTGTTAATTAATTTTTTTTATCAAATTGGACAAAATTTCCCCCCGGTTTCTATCTCAACTGAGGTAATAGGTAATAAATGATAAATAAAAAAAATACGCTATTTTCCCCTCGGTTGTCAGCTCAATAGAGGTAATATGTCAAAAAATTTAAAGGTGCTAAAATGAAGTTGCTAGGATTCAAAAGTGTGTTCTCTAAATACCTTTTCCTTTGGTTTCCAGCTCAGCCGAGGTAATAGGCCATTAAAAAAAATTAGAAAAATTAAAAGGTATTAAAATGTAGTTGTTGCGATTCGAATGCTTGTCCCTTGAATACTTTCCCTTCGATTTCCAGCTCAAACAAAGGAATAAGTTATATTTAAAAAAATTGTGACGCGTTTATGGTTTACACGTAGGTTGTTTGTTGGATAAGATTAATGTTTTATAATAAAATATATTATTTTTAGTAGTAAGAATTTAAAAATATTAAATCAATAATAAAGGCTTTAATATGAAGAAATTGAATCTTCCTATATATATAGATGCTCCATTGAGATAAGTTTGATCACTTAGAGGCTTTCTGTTATGATAAACTAAAAAGTTTTAAAGGCGGTAGCCCTAGACCTCTTAGAACTACTAACACACCAGACCCAAAAATAGATGGGTACCAAAAGTGAAAACCTAACTTATTTTGTAACTTTAAATAAAACCTTAGTGTTTATCAAATAAAGCTATGCAAAGCAATATGTATAGTATACCTTTAAGTAAACAAGATGTGTGTAATGATATTTGATGATATTGATGCTTGTAATCCAAGTATGCTCGGTGATGGTGTATTTCAATGGACGTGATTAAATCACTTGTAGAGGATGCTTCTCAACGTTTATAATGATTTGTGAACCTTCAAATCTTCATCGGTCTCCAACTCAAAGTTGTTGAACTTCACCTTTTTTTAAGTATCAATCGATGGTGAACGATACTCGATCTTAATCACCTTTCTATTGTTAATGTGGTGCAAGAGATTGGCTAAGTTTGAATTTTAGAATGACACGATGAGTGTCCTCTGCGAGCCTAAAATCAACAGGAAATTTCATGCCATTGAAGTACACAAATGCGAGATACCAAATTGAGACATTGCGATGTATTTTTGTTAACAACATATGGTGCATATTTATCCAAATTCTAAATCATTATGAACCACACAAAACTGTCGGTGAAATTACAATCTTACAAAAGTGCCGGCAAAATCTCAAACATTGAAAATTAACACTACTAAATTTTTTTAGGATTCTAAAAAAAATGATATTTTCTAGAATTTTTGAAAAATCCGATAAAATTTATCAAGCATCAAATTTTTTAAAAATGTCGATAAAAATGCATATTGCATATGCATTTTTTGATTTTGCCATAGAATTTTTTACACGAGAGGGAAAATTTCCAGACTTTGTTAAAATAGAAGAGGAAAGATATATCTTTGGTATTACGAAAAATTAGGGAGTGCTAAGTAAAATTCAAGAATTGGCAAGAAAAATTACTGTCGAAATATGATGCTATTATATGTCGGCCCGTTTGACTATATTACATGTTGGCCCATTTAGCCATCTAGAATGAAAATGTTTATTTATTTTGTTCCATATTAACTTATTTACCTTACTTAATTTTTATGTGTTGCAGTTAGAGCTGTCAAAACGGGTTAGCTCATATTGGCAGGCCCGAAAAATCATAGGGTTTGGGCCTTAAGATTAGAGCCTATATTTTTCAAGGCCTTTTTAGTCCAGTCCTGAAAAGTCCGCTACCCATTAGGGCTAGTCCATATGGGTCGTGGATAGCCCATCAGGTCCGCATAATTATAAATTTAAAAAAATATATTAATATTTATATTATCTTACTCCAAAATAGCATATTGATTTTTCTCACTTCACTAAATTTTATCTCTATTTTATTTAATCTTTCTCTTTTAAATATTATACATTAATATAATCAACTTTTTTTCATCGTATTATATTAGTTTTTCTCTTATAATAAATATTCACGTATTATTTTATACAATTTAGACATATATTGTATTTAGAAACACATTATAGTATTTATAAGAGATAATATAGTACTTAAAAATGTATTATATTTAAAATACATAATTTTTAATTTTATTTATGATAAATATTATGGAGTTTTTATTTTAATTTTTTTAAATAAAAAAGCCCATTTAGGGTCGGGTAGCCCGAAGCCCATCTAGGGCTGGGCTCGGGTAGTAAATCTCGAGCCCATTTATACCGGACCTTTTTGGCCCAGCCCTGAAAACCCCAGGGCCCGTTTAGGGTCGGGTAGCCCATATTGACAGCTCTAGTTACAGTAGGTTAGTTATTCAATGTTAAATAAATAAATATTAGTATTCCTTCTTTTTTATTTAATTAGAGTTAAAAGATAGTGCACTGACAGTGTAAGATAGTTTTACGCGGTCATCCAATAGACAACCTTCAATTTGCCATGTTATTAAATTACTCCCTCAGTTCCTTTATAATTGTCACTTTTTTGAAAATTTTTTGCTTCAATTTAATTGTCACTTTCAAATTTCAAATGTAGTAATCATTATAGTTTTGTCAAAATTGCCCCTAACTAATTATTATGAGAGAGAAAAATATATATTGAAATGATTAAAAGTTAAGGGTATTATAGACAAAAGAAAAATTATAGCTTAAAAAGTAACCATCATTATTAGTTTGCTTGGTATGTGTAAAAAGTTAAAATGTGACAATTAAATAGGAACGGAGGAAGTACTTTTTAAACAAAAGAATGGTTTAATTGGATACATGGTGGTGATTGATTGACAATGTAAAAATATTTTACACTGTCAGTGCAACACCCCTTTTCTCATTTAATTATTATAAAATAAGTATTAAACCCAAAATTTAATTTAAATATTTAATAAATCAATAATTTATTTTAAGATAAATGTTTAATTTTTTAATATACAAATAATATTTCTCTATTCCAGGCATGAACATGAAGTGAATTAAAATACAATATTTTTATGTTTAATGACATATAAGACATTTGAGTTTGTTTCAATCTGATAATTTATGACCATAAAATAATATTTTATTGGTAAACACTCTGGCATTTTTAAATTTGGTTGGGTACCGATACCTTCATCCAATTAAATGAAAATATTTATTGCTACATATCTTTTAATATTATTTTATTTTTTAAAAAATAAAATTTTAAATCAATTAACAATTAAGAGTATCGATACCCAACTAAAACTAAAAATACAAAGAATTTGCTTTTTTTTTTGAACAAATAAGAATAATTTTATTCCAAAAATATTAAAACTATTAACAAAGTTTTTTACAAAAGAGTAAGCCGTGGGTAATATTTTTAGGAGATTTTTCAAGTATTAAAATTTTTTTATTTAAGAAAGAGTTGTGGATAAATTAAAAAAAAAGTTTATTTAATTATTACTTTTGTGTGAGTTCATTTTGTATAGTATTGAGATGAGATGGGAGTCTAACCCTTTCCTCTGGACTCAATTTATTGATATTAATATCATTCCATACTTAATTAGCATGATGATTACTTCTTTAATTTCCCTAATACATTAATTTAAAATCATGTAATACTAATAACTAGGGGTGTTTATTGGTTCGGGTAAATTCGAATCAAACTGGAGTCCAAACCAAACTATAGTATTTGGGATAAATTTTTTTCAGTTCGGGCAATAACCGAACCAAACCAATGAAATCCAATGTCATTTGGTTCAGACATCGAATTTTCAATTTTCTACCTGCAAATCCAATCCAAACTAACCATAATTAACTATCATAAAAATTACTATCAAACATTCAACTTAAAAAAAAAAGTGAAATCTCGTATATGGACAAGTTATGTTATTTTAATTTATTATTATTAGAAAATTGTTGGTGTATTATGGTAACTAAACATAGTGCTATGAAACACATTCATTATCATACTAATTCAAATAACTAATTATATATTCAAAATATATTAGATATTTTTGAATCTAATACGGAAAAATTGTTAGTCTAATATTTACAATTGAACACTATTAATACTATATTTTTATATTATTATGAAAAATTAATTTCTATAAATAAATTATTTTTTTCAAATATTTTTGTATTTTTTTATCTACCCGATAAATCCAATCCAAACCAATCCGTTGCTTCTTGGTTCGGTTCGGTTTAGATTTTATCGAAAAAATTTGCAAATCCAATCCTAGCCAATTCATGTTGTTTTAATCGATTTGGGTATTGGATTCTCTCAAAACCGAACCAAACGAACACCCCTACTAATAACAAAAATCTACCCATAATTAGGATTGAAATATATAATTGAATCAACTATCTATTCAACTTTAACTATCTAGTCATTAATAGAAGATATCACCATACTCCCTAAAATGCCCTTTTTTATTTTTAAATTTACAAAGCATAAAGATTAAAATGGTATATTCATAAACAACCTATTTTTCCAACATTCACATCATTTTTCATGTTGCCACATATAATAAACTAATGGACAATCCCATAATTCTCACAACATATATTTTCTTTTCACTAAAACCACCGTACACCACCCTCGCATTTCAACACACTTCATTTCATTTCTAAATAATTTTTATCTCTCTCTCTCTCTTCACTAAAACCATTGTGGTTTGAATTTCACAATGAAAAATATTTTCAAACATTAAAATTTTTCATTTTTTCTTTCTTTATCTTACGAATTCTTTTTTTATATAAGATTATTCAATAAAATTGAATTTAAACTATTATTATTATTATTTTATTATTATTATTATTATTATTATTATTATTATTATTATTATTATTATTATTCATTCTACAATTAAATGATTTATTTTAAATTTATACTTAAATAGATTTTACATTATATAAAATCATTTCTATTTATTTACTATTATTAAAAATATTAACTAATATATTTATAAAATTTACACGAAATTATTATTTTACACGAAATTATTATTTTAAAATATCAAAATTTCTCTATTTTCACGAATCATTGCCAGTTAAAATTCTCTTTTTCTCACACCTATTTTATTTTAATTAACATTTGTCTTTATTTGAGACATAAAATTTATATTTTCAAATGTCAAATTATTTTTTTTTCACGGGCCACTATCAAGAAAATACATATTTTATTTTAATAAGCATTTGCTTTTATTTAAAAGACAAAATTCTTATTTTCAAATGTCAAAATTTTTATTTTTCTCACGCGGCATTATCGACAAAATATTTATTTTATTCTAATTAATTATTTTCTTTATTTGAGATATAAAATTCTCATTATTAAATGTAATTTTTTTTCTTATGATTCAATATTAACAAAATATTTATTTTAATTTTAATTAATAAGTATCTTTATTTGAGGCATAAAATTCTTATTTTTATATGTAAATTTTTTTTCTCACAGGTCACTATAAAAAAACACTTATTTTATTTTAATAAACAATTATCTTTATTTGAGACACGAAATTCTTATTTTTAAATGTCAAAATTTTATTTTTTCCACTAACCACATCGGTGAAATACCTATTTTATTTTAATTAACAATTATTTTTATTTGAGACACAAAATTCTTATTTTTAAATGTCAATTTTTTTTTTCCTTCTTTAATTCACTAGCCCTTTTTTTCTTTCTTTTTGTAAGATTATTTAAATGGAATTAGTAATGAACTAATTTTCAATACATAAAGAACTCTAACAATAAAATTAAATATTTTATCACAGAAACTCATTATTTTCACGGGTCACTATCACACAGGGGTGGCAAAGCCGGCGCCCCGCCCCGCCATATGCCCGCCATAAAAAGAGCGGCGCGGACAAGCCCGCAAATTGAAATGGACATAAAAACCTAGTCCGCCCCGCCAAGGTGGCGGGTTGACGGGCGGCGGGCTTGCCTGCCTATTTTTTATTTATTATTTTTTCATTTTTTAATAGATTTTTTTACATTTTAATTAGATTTTTCACATAATTTTAGAACAATTTTTTATAAAGTATTTTTTAACAAATTTTACTTAAAAATATTGCATATATTCACAAATAAATGTATAAAATAAAACCATCAAGAATTAGAATTAGTAGAATTAACTTAAAAAATAGCAGATTTTGACGGAGCGACGAATTTTGGCGGGCGGCAGGCTTTGGCGGGGCGGGCTATAACGGACGGCGGGTTTTGGCGTGGCGGACTACGGCGGACGGAGGACCTAAAATGTCAACCTAACCCGCTATTTTTTGGCGGATGCCACGACCCGTTTTGCCACCCCTAATCACCACAATACCTTTTTTAATTTGATTAACAAATATTTGTTAAATTTATGTTGTTGCAAATAAAATTTTAATACGAGGGAACACTCTGACGGCTAGGGCGAATGGGACGCGGTCGGCCACGTAAACCGGCGGCACGCACTCCACCGGCGGTGGTTCATGTTTTCACACCATCGTCTTCAACACTCACAGGAAGTACAAGCAGCGCACAGAGGAAGATTGATACGACGGCGAAACCATCAGAGATACCGAGTCTCGATCCAATAGCGGAGGAGGCAAAGCTGAATACAACACCAACGCCAGCACCGACAGTTGAGGAGGGAGAGTTGAAGCAGCCTCTACCATGGGTGGAGATTATCAAAGGTAACCGCGTCCCTTCGAATGGAATCGAAATTACATACACTGCTCCTAATATTGTTAATGGTGAGGTTGAGGTTACCATAGATACTCAAGATATTGAATCTGAAATACAATATTGGGAGAATGCCCTGGTAATGTATGTCATAGGTGAGGATTTATCCATGAATGCTGTGAGGAAGTTTATGATTAGTGTGTGGAATTTTGTATCTCTACCAGAGCTGTATTACAACAATGAGGGATACTTTATCATTAGATTTAATTTGAAGAGTGATAGGGATATGGTTCTGATGCGAGGGCCCTACACTATCCATCGAAAACCGATGTTCCTACATGAATGGAAACCAGATTTCTCGATGAAAGATGACATGATAAGAACCCTTCCTCTATGGGTTATGTTTCCTCAGTTGCCATTGGTTTATTGGGGGGAAAAAGCATAGGGAAGATAGCCAGTGCTTTGGGAAAACCTCTTTTGATAGACGAGTGTACGACCAAAAAACTAAGGGTTTCCTATGCAAGAGTGCTTATTGAGATAGATGTAACTAGAGAATTGCAGAAACACATCAATATCTGTGGTCCTAGTGGTGAATTGGTTAGGCAGGATGTTGAGTATGAATGGCAGCCACCTTTTTTCCCTAAGTGCAATAGTGTTGGACATGAGTGTAAGGAACCAATAAGAAAGGAACCTGTGAAAAATGTTAAGAAGTGGGAACCTAAAACAGGGCAACAAGAGAGCAAGGATGAGTAGGAACAGTCTAGTCAGGTAGCTCACACTGAGGCCAATGTTGAATGGATTGAGGTGAAATCTTCAATTAAAGGCAAGGGGGTGGACACAGGTGCTGGGAGCTCTTCAGTGTCATGTCAGAATGTGTTTGCTCTTCTAGGTGGAGGAACTAACCTAGGAGGGGTAGACAAGGTGTCATGATTGTGTGGAACGTGAGGGGCTTGAATAAAAGAGCACGACATGTGGAGATTGCAGCCCATCTCCGGAAGCATGGTGTGTCTTGTGTAGGTTTGTTAGAAACTAGAGTAAAGAGTAATAACTCCTGTAAAATCAGGAATGTGTTTGGTGCTGGATGGAAGTGGATAGGCAATTATGAGGAGCATGATAATGGAAGGATCTGGTTTGGATGGAAATAAAGCATTCTGGATGTTGAGAAGATTTAAGCTTCTGACCAACATCTCCACTGCAGGATCTTGGATCAACATGGTAAGTTTCAGCACTGGCTAACCATCATCTATGCACATAATCAATTGTCAAGAAGGAAAACTCTGTGGCAAACATTACAAAACTATACTCACCAGGAGCCTTGGATTATATTAGGTGATTTCAATAATGTGATGAGAATTGATTATAGAATAGGTGGTAATCCTGTCCAAACTCATGAATTTAAGGATTTGGAGGAAATGATGACTACAAGGGATTTGTTTGAGCATGACAGTTTGGGGAGTAGATACTCTTGGTCTAACAAACATAGCCAAGAGATGATTTACTCCAAGATTGACCATGTTATGTGTAATACAAACTGGTTTCTTAAATACCCCCATTGTGAAGTGGAATTCCTCAAGGCACATATCTCTGATCACTCTCCAATCGAGATCCAAATTACTAGAAATGGAGGGAACCATCAGAGGCACAGACAATTCAAGTTCCTGAACTGTATTGCCGAACAACCACAGTTTAGGGAGATAGTTCTACAGAGCTGGAATGGAAGGATGGTTGGTAAGCCTCAGTATATTTTGTGGAATAAGTTGATGAGACTTAGACCTGATTTGAAGCAACTGACCTCTATAATCACTGAAGGTGTCAAACAGATCCAGATTTCTAGACAACACTTGGAGCAAGCAGAGAGTTTATTGGCTTCCGATCTCTTCAATCAGAGCTATATAACTGAAGTGAAACACTGGACTAATGAGATTCTCCATGCCACTGAATTAGATGAACAAATTTTACAACAGAAAGCAAAGGTCACCTGGCTGCAGCTAGGGGATGGGAACAATTCGTATTTTCATGCTATTGTTAAAGGGAAAAATAAGCAGATTGGGATACAACAATTGGAGGATAGTCAGGGGCATCTTCTCACTGAGCACAAAGAGATAGAAGCTGAGGTTTTGCACTTCTACCAGGGGCTTGTGGGAAAGGCTGCCACAAACTTAAAGCATGTTGATATTGTAGCCCTCAGGAATGGGAAGCAATTGGAAGAGGAATACAAACAAGATCTTATAAAGAAGGTTACAGATAAGGAGATATGGGAGGATCTGAAAGGAGTGGGGGATAATAAGGCACCAGGTTGTGATGGATACTCTGCAAAATTCTTCAAAGCAATTTGGAGTACCATTAAGGATGATGTATGTGCTACTGTTAGAGACTTCTTTGAGCATAAGAGGCTGCACCCTGCATTTAATTGTGCCCTGGTAACTCTGATACCTAAGTCCCCTGAAGCTAAAACCATGAAGAATTTGAGGCCTATTGCATGCTGTACCACAGTGTACAAGATAATTTCAAAGATCCTCACTAATAGGCTGAGTCAATGTATAGGAACTGTTATCCATGAAAGTCAATCAGCTTTCATCCCAGGTAAAGTCATTCATGACAATATTATCATTTCTCATGAATTACTTAGAGGTTATGGTAGAAAGCATATCTCCCCTAGATGCACAATTCAAATGGATATCCAAAAATCTTACGATACCTTTGAGTGGAAAGCTTTAGAGGACATTATGAGAGAATTGAATTTTCCCCCTACTTTTGTTGATTGGATCATGATTTGTGTCAAAACTGTCTCTTATAAATATGTTATTAATGGTGTACCTAGCCCTAGCTTACAAGCAAAACGAGGTTTGAGACAGGGTGATCCTATCTCACCTCTTTTGTTTGTTTTGGTAATGGAGTACTTGCATAGGAGTTTAAAGAAGTTGCAGCATATACCACACTTCAAGTTTCATCCCAAATGCAAGAAGATGGGTATTACTCATATCTGTTTTGCTGATGACCTAATGTTGTTTACCCGAGGGGATGTTCCTTCTGTGCAGATCATGATGAATGAGTTCCACTTGTTTTCTGAAGCTACTGGATTGTGTGCTAGTCTGCCCAAGTGCAAGGTGTATTATGGTGGCATTCCTGATCATGTTCGACAGCAAATCCTAATTGTCACTGGTTTCTCTACTGGCACCATCCCTTTCAAATACTTGGGTGTACCCTTGTCCAGCAGAAAACTAACTATCCACCATTGCAGACCCCTTGTGGATCGGATTCTGAGTAAGATAAGGCATTGGACAGCTAAACTCCTTAGCTATGCTGGTAGGTGTCAGTTGATTAAGAGTGTTTTGTTTGGAGTCACTTCTTACTGGATGAATGTCTTCCCAATGCCAAAAGCTGTTATCAAACATATTGAAGTCATTTGTAGGGTTTTTCTGTGGAAGGGCACAACTGACTTGAGTAGGAAATCTCTGGTGGCCTGGGATTTTGTATGCAATTCTAAGGTGACTGGGGGTTTAAGCATCACTTCCCTAAAGGAATGGAACACTGCAACTATGGGGAAATTGTTCTGGAACATTCAAGCCAAGGAAGATAAACTTTGGGTTAAGTGGGTGCATATGTACTATTTGAAAAGGCAGAGTGCGGTTGACTGGAAGTACAAGAATTGCTCCTGGATCATTGCTAATATTTTTAAGTGCAGGGACAAAGTGATGAACACTGAAGCATGGACAACTGCTGTTAATGCTGGGAGGTACAAAACTGCTGCAATATACCGGGAGTTGCGTGGTGAACAAGTCAAGGTGGAATGGCATCATATTCTGACAAGAAACTTCGCGAGACCTAGGTCCAGATTTGTTCTATGGCTCAGCCTATTAGGAAGACTAAGTACAAAAGATAGGCTTCTTAAATTTGGCACTGTCATTGACCCAAAGTGTATTTTCTGTGTTGGAAAAGAGGATATGCAACATCTGTTTTTCGAATGTAATATGTCTAATGATACTTGGAGAATGATTCTGATGAGACTGGGCTATGATAGAAGGCCGTGTAGTTGGTCAACAGAGAAAAGCTGGATTATGAGGGAAACCAAAAGAAAAGAATGGCGTAGGGATCTATTAAAAATAGCTGCTGCTGAATGTGTATATGGCATTTGGAGACATCGCAACGAAGTGATTTTTAGGCATGCTCCCATAAATCCACAAATATGGAAGGTGATACTTTATGAGATTTTTGTTAGGGGTGGTATAAATAGGAGAATTAGGAGGCATATAGACATAGATACCTTGTATATTTCTCCTTAAGGTTTGAGGATGCATAGTGCATCACCTGGATCTTCGGATCGGTTGTATTAATTGTTTTTGGTAATAATAATATCTTTATTCCAATTTTTTTTTATTAATTTTGCTCATTTTTGAGATTTTTACACGCATATTTGAATTGTCTCTTTATAATTCTTAGTGTGATTCTTAAATTGTTACATTGATTGCTCTATTCATGTAATAAGGTTGAGATATATGTTGAGTAATTATTAGTTTAATTATTTCTAAAGCAATATTTTTTTAATAAAGTTAATTTCTAAGTTTTGATGAAAATTAGTGATCTATTATATTTCGTAAGATTATTATTATTGTCAACACATATAAATAAGTCATAAAACATAAATATAATTTATATTTAATTTAAAATTACATTTCCACCGAATAACTTTATTTATATATGAATAAATTTACCCGTCTTCAACTAGTGTTTCGGTTATAGTAGCTATGACTTAATATTATGTTACAAATTCTCTTATTGGTTGATTGTTTTGCTTGACTTTGCATCAAGAAAATTACTGTAATTCGTATATTCAATTTTATTTTTGAAAATTCCAATAACTCTCATATACTTATTTGTCTTATTGTGTGATAATTTTATTAGATTCAACACACCTTAATTAGAATCATATTAGATTTTGAAAGATTTCTATCCACATTAGTCACACCCACCTTAAGGTCTCTATCACTTATGCATTGTGTCCAGCTAATACAACCTCACTACTTGCTCCCTTTCAATTCATTTGAAGCCATTCAGTCATGTGACTCTTTCATTTCTAACCATTAGTATCACCAATGGGCCTTCATGTTACTCTATTTTTGCACATATTTCACCTAAACCTTATAAACTCTTATCACCCCAAACCAAATTAGTGATGAAATACATTGACACATCAACTACCTCATTGCTTCCCAACTCATAAGATAAGTGACATTTCATAGAATGGAGTACATCTTGTCTAGGATTAGGATACCTTGATGTGATATTTCCTATATAATTTAAATGAAATATGTAGCTTATTTTCTTGAACCTTTCATGATTAATGAGTTGTGATAAGTTTAAGATATAAATTAGGGCTAATTCATCATATGTTAATAATCAACTCATCAAATATGACAATGATTAAAACAAAATAGGTTAATTTAATCACAAAAAAAAAACGTAATATATATATATATATATATATATATATATATATATATATATATATATATATATATATATATATATATATATATATATATATATATATATATATATATATATATATATATATATATATATATATATATATAGAGGAGGGATCAAATTACACCCGAAGAGTTACACTACGAGTTACACTCGTTCAATAGCTACATCTCGAATTAATATTTTTTAAATTCAACCGTTGGATTGAAACATAATATCATATAGATCATACCTATAAAGTTTGAGCTTAATCTATAATGATTTACTATATCATCAAGATATCCAAATATTAACGTTAAAATGAGCTTTCATATAACGTTAATTTTGATGTAATTCAATGACATAGTAAATCATTATAGATTAAGCTCAAACTTTATAGGTATGATCTATATGATATTATGTTTCAATCCAACGGTTGAATTTAAAAAATATTAATTCGAGATGTAGTTATTGAACGAGTGTAACTCGTGGTGTAACTCTTCGGGTGTAATTTGATCCCTCCTCACATATATATATATATATATATATATATATATATATATATATATATATATATATATATATATATATATATTAACTATCTAACTTTAGTCATATTTATTACCTTAAATCTAATTTATATCATGTTGAAATATACTCAAACGTCTGAGAATAATCACCACTAACTAGTAGGGATGGTAAAATAGGTCGTGGTCTGTCATGTCGGCCCGTGTATCCGCCATAAAATGGCAGGTTGTATTGAGATTTTGGGCCCGTTGCACACCAAAGTCCGCCCCACCAAATTTTGCCGCCCACCAATGTTCGCTCGGTCAAAGCCCGCCGCCCGTCAAAATTCGCCGCTCGTTAAAGCCCGCCCTGCCTATTCGTTTAGCTTGTCTCTCTTAAGCCCACTATTTTTATTCTTTTTAATAAAGTTTTGATCTTTTTAATACTGTTCTTTTTAATATTGTTTTATTTTGTTATTTTTTAATATTGTTTTATTATTGTTTTTAAAATTTTGATTCCACGTTTTAATTATTTTAATATTTTTATCTTTAATTTTTGATTTTATTGTATTTAATTTTTTTTTAAATTGTATATTATTATCACTACGTTTTTATAAAGAAATTTAAGATGTTTTGTGATTGAATACTTATATTTCGTTAATGAACTGGTATGTGTAGGTAGGGCTATCAAAATGGGTTCGACCCATAAGCCCAACAATTTAGCGCAGGTCGGGCCGCAAAATACTTTAAAAAACACGACCTTTTTCTTTTTGGGCTGTCCCATCGGGCCTATGTTTTTCATGGGTTGGGTCGGGCCAAGCGGGCTTCGGGTTGGCCCATTAAAAAAATTTGGTAAATTTTGGGAAAAAAAGATTGAGATAAAATATGATGGCATAAATGTGTTTTCAAGTGATAAAGAAAAGTTAAAGAGGATGAAGATATATTTTCAAAATGATGTGATCAAGGAAATGGTTGTGAGATGAAGAGAAAATTTGATAAGTATAGGTGATAATATTAAGTTACTTTGTGCTTTTACATGAATGATTTTGTGGTATTCATATATATTTATGGATAAATATTTTAAACATCACTTATATACGTTTATGATGGCTATCTACTTATGTTGTGTTGCATTTATCCATTACACCCTTTTTTACAAAATTAAAACTATAATATTGAAATACGGGTCAGCCTGGTCCATCAGGCCGCACGGGCCTTTGAAAAATGGACCAGACTTTTTTTATGTAGTCCACTAAACAATCGGGTTGGGTCGGGCCAGCCCATTTAAACGTATTGCCCATTGGGACGAAGCGGGCCGGAGTGACCCATTTGACAGCTCTATGTGTAAGGGTGGCACCAAATTTTTATAATATCTAGTAGGCTTTTTTATAATTATTAATATTTGTTGATTAGTGAGATAAATAGGAAGAGACAATAACATCATCCATAGATTGAGTGACATTTATGTTAATGTTGCTACCGAGAGATCTTTTGACGATGCAAATGATGTCGGCAATGGTCTTTCGCGTATGGCTTCCACTAGTTCTCACCATATTAGGAACAGAGAGATTCATGGACCATAGACTATCCATCATATATGAGTTATTTGGATACACTCTAGAGGTGATGATGACGACACATGGTGAGGTGCCTAATCATGTTGATATAGAGAGAACATGTTCATGTGTCCGATCATGTTGATACATAGACACATACTAAGGTTTATGACGATACCATTTTATTCGAGCACAATATAACTGAGGGTTCCTATTTCATTTCAGAACCAGATGATGATCAGAAAATCCAATTAGTGTCATTGTTACGGTAGAACTCTAACAATCCCCTCACCACTCATGCGGCTAACCTATAAGGTTAACACTCCGACGTCCAAGTTAGTTACACCCAAGTTACGAGTAGTAAGATATATTTTATAAATGAGTTACGTAACTCTTCTTGGCGCCATTAAAGTAGTATTTATAATGGGTATAAAAGTGTGTTTGCTTGTCCTTTCGAGTGCTCTTGAGTACATTTATGATCCCAAGAATGTGTTTAAGTCGTTGGATCACTCATTTTAACGTCACTCCATGACTCTGTAATGTCCCATCCACTTTATATAAGTTTCTATATTGAATCTTTAGATCTTTTTGGTTTCCCTCTTTTCCATTTTGTCGTTACTTTTGCATTTCCTTCAACGCTGACTTGAGCAATTTTTTAATTCCACCATTAGTTTCCTCTCCTCCATGAGTTTTAGTTTATGTTACTACTTTGTCTCTTCACAACACCTTTTATTCAGCCTATTTTTTTAGGTATTGTTTCTTCCATGTCCCTTCTTTATTGTCTTGTCATTTTTTATGGATGACCTATGGGGTATTCCTTTAAACATAAATGAAGGTGGTGGGGGTGACTCTCCCATATCAGTTATTTATGAAACTCTCGATATTCCTGATGATAAACCTGTGAAAATCAATTATCACATTCCTAATTTAATTGCTATTAATGATAATTATGAGACTAGAGAAGGCTCATTGGAGATCGGAGGTGATCCTTCAAGCTCTTTTACCGGGAATGAGAGAGAAACCTACCATCCTCTGATTAATTTGAAGGCTAGCGCACGCTTGGCCTCCTCCATTGGTGATCACAAAGAAATAAAGGTGACCATTTTTTCAAAAAAATGAAGCAAGGGTTTATTACTTTTCTGAAACTTTTGTCGTCACTAACGGTAGGGAACCTACAGAGGAAGGGATCAAAGAACGTCTTCTTTTTTGGAAACATAATCCTATCTCTAATCACCGGTATCTCTTGTGTGAGAATTGGGACAACATAGTTAAACGAGGGCAACCCGTTTTAGTCCCTCCCAATGTGGGGATTTATCCTTGGGTCGACCCTGAGATATTAGGAACTATCTCCATGTATGATCATTCAAAGAAGGTAGCCGATTCTCGTATAGACGTTTGTCCGCCTTCTGACTAGGTCGCTTCTCATATTGGCAAGGGTAAATGGATTTGTAGTCATTATGAAGGATGCATCATTCCTTTTTACGAGTGTCTTTTCATCAGGCTGAAATTTAAACTACCCTTTACTTCTTTCGAGGAGGATGTATTGGGTTATATGGTTGTATCCCCTTCCAAACTTCATACGTCTTCACGTGCCTTTGTATAAATGTTTAGAATTGGTGTGCAT
Organism: Vicia villosa; assembly: GCF_029867415.1. Lineage (NCBI taxonomy): Eukaryota > Viridiplantae > Streptophyta > Magnoliopsida > Fabales > Fabaceae > Vicia > Vicia villosa. The sequence continues at coordinate 166,421,139 of NC_081181.1, forward strand.
ATTAGAAGGATAAGCCCTCTGTTCTGCTCTTATTCAATTTATTCCTTGTGTCTCGATCCTCATAGGAGCCTATTTGCGATCATGGAATCATCTCAATTTTTCAATCAAACAAGATGTTCGGTGTGTACATGGATAACTAGAATAATTTCAAGGACAATTGTGTTCTAGTGACTCCCCTGATTTTAGAGACTCACTCAATTTTTGGTTAAGTTAATCAGGATGTTCCCACCCTTCCCTTTACTTCCTCTTCATGCCAGGAGATACTAAGGAAGTATTGGGCCTGGGACCACTTAAATCAAGGATCCCTTAAGTATTCTTGTAGTGATAATAAGATTTTTTTAGAGGAAGTAATGCTGAAGAAAAATATGGTATCCTTCTGGGAAGGGTTGGGGTGTGGGGAAGGAAAAACCCTATGAGAAAGTCGGTATCACGAGACAACAGAGGTGAGTTATTAACTCTCGAGCCATCTTAGATGAATTTAATGTCGAAGAAAGGGAATTGATTCTTGTTGAGGGAGAGTTTTTTAACTGTCTTTACATATAAGAGGGGGAGGTGAATTGTGTGGTTTGAAAAAACATGGTTTTAAAAACTTTTCGAGATTAAAATTTGAGTTTGAAAACATTTTTCTATATCTAAGCAGCGGAAAATAAATATTGAAATAAAATACAGAATTTAAAGAGTTTAAGGGAAGAAGAACACCAAGAGTTATAAAGGTTCGGACAAATTAAAAGGACATACTCCTCTCCTTAAGAACTGATATAGAGAAATTCCATTATATACTTGAGAGCTTTTAGTAGGTGAAGCTCACGAACCCCCTTATACAAGGAAATGGTGGTTGTCACACAACCATGATAATACAAGAGAGAAGCTATGATCATTTGCATCTTCTCCATTTAAATACTGAGACTGAAGTGGCCTAGCTTCCTTCCCAACTGTAGATTAAAGTGATTACTCTTCTCTCTACAAAATATTTGAGCTCAATTTGGTTTAACAGGATAACCAATCACCTCTTGATATTTTAACAGGCTGATCTTATAACCTATGATTTTAAAAGGGCTAACCATAAACCTAATGGTAAGTTCATCATTACTGATTGTCATACCCCAATTTTTGACCCTAAGATTACACATCATTTGTATACCAATCATCAATCAAGAGTTTCATCTTAGAGACCTGCTTGTGATGTTGTGCTCAATCCATCTGCAAAGGAATCATCGAGCACCCATGTTTTAGTCTTGTATATATTATTTTACTAACCAAAATACCAAAAATATTGCATTGTGCTTTTGTATGTTTGTGTTTTGAAGGTATCAAGTCAAAATATCCATCAAAGGAGCATTTTTCAACATTTTCACTGTGCAAATCGATTTGCATAAGGTGTAAATCGATTTACACAACTGTTTCTGCACCAGATTTGCTTCTGCCATCAGTGCAAATCGATTTGCATAAGACAGCAATCGATTTGCATAACTGTTTTTGCCCCAGATTTTGCCTTTTTCAGCTATGTAAATAGATTTGCATAAAGTGTAAATCGATTGCACCAGTGCGAATTTGGAAAAATGAAGGCAAATTTCAGCTTTTGAAAGTGTTGACATCATTTGCAAGCATGGGAAGCATGACTTAGCTCTTGCATTTGATTCTCTACATCATTTAATCATAAACCCTCATGTGATTGCATCAAGACCATTGGATTTCATTTTTGGCTCCAAATCCTTTTCCCAATCCTAATTCTATTTTCCAATCCTAACTCCAAGCCACAAAATTTCCCAAGCCTAAGTGCTATAAATTGAGGCATTCCCCTCCTAATTTTTCAAGCTTTGATAGCCAAAAAACTTATTGCAAATTCATTTCTTGAAGCTTTGATAGCCAAGAAAACTCTTGCTCTTTCTCTCCTCACCTCTTCCAAACCCCTCACTCAAAGCTCTTTTTCTTCCACACAAATTAGTGAGTCACATCTTGAACCTCACTAATTTAGAGCTAAACCTCAACATAAACACTACTTTTTCTTCATCAATTGTGAGAGATCAAGGCTTGTGGTTGTGTGTTCTTGAAGAAGATTCAAAGTTTGTGAAAGATTTGGTAAAATTCTAGATCCATTCCATAATTCAAGATGTGATCCATTGTTGTTTATGCTTGATGCACCTTTGGTGCTATATTGATGAGATTTGCTTGCTTACTTGATACATTTTCGTGCACAAATTGATCCAAGATCACAAGGTGTTTGGTTTTATGTTTAAACAAGTTTTCTTCTCTTTATTTGCTGTTTTTTTGAAAACTGTGTTGTGCAAATCGATTTACATCTGGTGCAAATCGATTTACACAACTGAAAAACTGCGCAGATTTGAAAACAGAGTTATGCAAATCGATTTACACTCTGTGCAAATCGATTTACATCTGGACAGAATGCTTGTTTTTGTGATTTTTGACTTGTTTTTGGTTCTAACTCATCTTCTACTCCATTCTTTTGATATTTTCTTTGAATCACAAGTTAGAGGCCTAATTTCTCTCTAATTTTAATGGACTTAGGGCGTCGATAGGATGAGAATCCGAATCCGCAAAATTATGTGATTGAAATTATGGATGAAAGGAGCTTTTAATGTGGTTCCATCTTTTGTTTCTCTTTATTTTGATCGATGAAAGTCTTAATACCTTGAGAATTCTTATGGATTCTTGGTAAAGACTAGATCGCTCCTTATTTTTCTTTTCGTGCGGTATTGCTTTCGGAGAGTGATCTACATATCACTTCTCTCGCATGCATTAGCACATAAAGTTTTGACCGGCCTCGTTGTAGGGTGATTTCTATATAAATCACTTGGCGATCTGCTTAACATAACGCAATATTTCGTGTCCCGAATCAAAAAGATCAAATATGGAAGAGAATTGTATGCGGTTGATTTAAGACTTATGGAGGTTTATCGTGTAGTCGCTATGATTTTATCAAGCTTCTGATAAATTTCTATTGAATTTAAATCCGAGTACATCCTTCACTCACCATCGATCTTAATTACTAACTTTGATAACATACTTGACAAGTTTCAAGATGGTTATCTTTAACATCTAACAATTGACTTTAATTTCCGCAATTTATTATATCGCTCTTTTATTTTACGCTTTATTGCTTTATTTTATCATTTCATCATATTTACATTCCGCCATTTTCTCTTTGTCCATTTGGACGTTTATAATTCTGCTATTTTCTCTTTGTCCATTTGGACATATGTTTATGTTTCCGCTATTTTCTTTTTGTCCACTTGGACCATACTTTACTTTTATGCTAAAACACTAATAAATAACAAAAATATAAAAAATACCTAAGGCTCTCTTTTGGACTATTGGTTACTATCCCTAGCATTTTGGAGATTCGGACTTATGGACTTAGTACCTCTGGACCCTTATGATATTGGTACTCTGCTGTTATTCTGTCTGTCTGGCATTGGATTTTTGTTTGTTTGTATGTGCAGGTATTTCCTTGAAAGCCCTTGATGGTTAATTCCAAGGCATTGAGATAAGGATTTTACCCGAAAAACAGCCGTTACTCTGCCCGATTTTCGTCAGAATTTTGATGTGCTTAATGCGAAATGGTGCTAAGATAATAAGTTCATCTGGATCCCCAAGTGGTAATATGTGTTGGTATTGATAAGTCCAAAGGATGGGAAATCTACCTTGACTCATAATGTCAAGTGTTGGCTTCTTAATTTGGTTAGACCGTTTCTTTCCTTAGCTTTTATTTTACGCAATAGGATAGCCTCTTCATCTCCTCCCACTTCTTAAATTTTCAAAATCTTCTCCCTTTTTCAAAAACCTTCTTATGTTTGCAATCATTTTCAAAACGTTTTCTTTAAAAATATCTTTTGCCCTTAGTGGCCTTTTCCTCTTTTTCTTCAAAAGTTTAGACACTATTAATTGTCGAAACAAGTGGTTATACCCCACGATTTTGAAATTGATTGATATAATGAGATCTTTTCCGCGTGAGAGAGCTAGTGGCATACTCGTCGATTTTATCCGAGTTGGAGCCCTTCTTTCATTAGCGATGCAAAGAACTCGTTTGTTCTCATGCTCAAGATCAATGGCTGAGTATTTCTCTCCGACGACGATAAGGTGTTTATTCGTTTTAAAAACGTTTTCCCTTTTAAGCGGAACTACATTAGCTCTGACTTCTCCATTGCACCGAGGAGGTATGTAGGCCCAAGGCTTAACGTCTTGCCGAGCTTATTTTAAAATAAAATAAACCGTTTTTCTAGCACACACACAACACAGATTTTCAAAAAGGTTCCTGTGGAATACCACAGATATGAGGGGTGCTTAAAACCTTCCCCTTGTATAAACAACACCCGTACCTAAGATCTCTTCTCTTTGTTTTAAAAAACAAACTTTGGGTTTTATTCGTTCTTTTCCCTTTTCCTTTGGAAACAATAAAGCGCGGTGGCGACTTTCACTGAAATATTGATTCGAGTCAATCTCATGGCTTCGATATCAGATTTTCCCCGCTACACTGATAATCTTCAACCGTCAAATAAACAAGGCTTTATAAACGCCTTAAGGGAAGCTCATCAATATTAACGTTCTTCAACCTAAATAAATATCACGAATTGATCACACAATCCCCAACCAAAGATTTTAATAGATTTAGCTTCCAACTACATATTTTTATTCCTAAATGGATTGTGTTCATCCAAGATGCATAAACAACATTCATGGAGAACTTCTACAATGGTACCCATTCAGAATTACAAAGACACCTCACTCAAAAAGATCTTTCCTTACAAAAACATTTGGCTATAAGAACTAGTGAGAGAAAGTGAAAATGAAAACTTAGAGAGAGAGAGAGGTAATACATAAGTAGATTTCTGGATGAAATGAAACAAGGAATGTGACCTCTATTTATAGGCTTGAAATCCTCTAAAAGAGGAAACAATATTAAATAAAAAATTATTGTTACTAATCAATTAACTCATTTAAATATAATGACTATAAGTTCCAAAATAGTTCAGTAATGTATGACCGTCGCTAATCGATTGAGTGAATTCAAATTGCCTTGTTTCTAAAAAATGCGCCAATCTAATCGATTGACATAATCGATTAGATTCGGTCAAAAAATATTTTATGGCTTTTTGAATTCTCCCATCATTTTCTATGCAACTTCTATATATACTTCTCAAGATTTATTCTTTTCAAAACATTTTATAAAAAAATTTTAGTGTTTGTGTGTGTTTATATCCATCTACTTCTATAAAGAAATAACTTTTACTTTTACAAAAGTTTCACTCTCTTACTAAATTGAGAGATTAACTCCACTAAGCTTTGTCTGATAGATTCTCTTGTGTTATCACTTTCTTTAAGATTTCTTTTTAGGATTTTGATGTAATTTATTTGTTTTTCTTTGTCTGAACATTTATTGATGTCTGAAGCTTTATCTGAAACTTTGTCAATCCTTTATCAACCACATGGCTTGCATATTTAACTGCTTAAGTGCATTGGTTGACTTTCTTGATTGTTGCATCTTTATCATACTGAATATCTTTTGTTATGATATTTTATAGTTGTTATCATGTTACATCATTGTCATGCGAAATATCTGTTCTTTTCTTAACAATTGTTACCATGTTGATGTTATCTTTCTTTTTTTATCTTTTATAGTTCTTATCATATTGCATCTTTATCATGCCTAATATTTATTCTGTTCTTCACAGTTGTCATCATCAAAACAAAAATATATTACCTGCAAAATAAGGTTCCGCATGTACGAACCATCCTAGTTAGCTTCTAGCTTGTTGTTCTTGGCATTTTCCTCTCCTATATCCGCACGTCTCCACATAAGGTTGCCTGGATCGAACTCTTGAGGTCTTACCTGCCTGTTATACTTAGCAGTTGGTGTTTTCTTTACCACCACCACCAGTAGGGTTACAACCTCGTTTTTCTTCCAGCAAATCCACCTCTTCTCTAATTGATTTTGAGTTGTACTTCATAGGAAACGGGTAAGCTGACCTCCAGCTTAATTCTTCAACTTCAAAAAGAATGACAACTTGTTTTCCATACGTTAATTGAAAAAGAGTTTCCCATGTAGTTTAATGGGGAGTTGTTATGTATTACAAAGGGACGTTTAGGAGTTCCTCTGCCTCATTCCCTTTAGCCATGACCAACCTTCATTTTAAACCTTGGAGAAGTAATCAACTTGAAACTTCTGCTTCCCTATTAGTTTGAGGGTGTTCTACTGACATGAAGTGATGTTTAACCTTTAGTTCTTCTAGTAAGGTTCTGAAATTTCTGTCCATGAACTATGTGTCATTATCTATTATGAAGGCTTGGGGAATTCCAAATCACGCCAGGATATTTCTTTTGAAGAACTTCACGATATTGGCGGTTGTGATGTTTTATAGTGCCTTTTCTTCAATCTATTTGGTGGAGTAATCTATTTGTTCAATCAGGAAATTGAATTGTTATGTCGCTTTGGGGAATGGTCCTACAATGTTTATTCCCCGTTGCGATAAGTACCACAACATGGTCAAAAAATGCAATTCGGTTGGTGGCGCGTTGTGTACATCTCCATGCCGCTGACACATGTCATATTTCTTGACATACTCTTTTCCATCTTCTACCATGGTTATCCAGTAATATCTGAATCTCAAGACCTTCTTCGCCAATTCTTGGACCCCGAGATGTTATCTTGTAATCCCTTCGTGTACCTCGATTAAGAGTTGTACGACCTCTTCTTTTTCAAAACACTTGAGAAAATGAGTTGACAATCCCCTTTTGTACAACATCCCCCTCAATTAAGGAGTATTACATAGCCTTCTTTCTCATAAGGTTTTCTTCAAATGGATATGAAGGGAGCTTCCCTTTCTCTATGCATATAGCAATGAGGCTTGTTCAAGAAGGTCCTTTATCGATGTGTTTCGTTATCCTTAGTGTCTCTGGGACTTTAATGTTGGGAATGTTTAATGTTTCTTGAATAAATGAATGGATCACGCCAGACAATCTTGTACTAGCCAACTTGGAAAGGATGGCTTCCCTAGTGTTTTCCTCTTTGGGGATATGCTCGACTTGGGACATTAAAAACTTAGTTATCCTTTCTCTAGCTAGTCGAATGTATCTATGAAACATTGAATCTGTAGTTTGAGCCTCACATTTCATTTACGATACAACTACTTAGGAGTCTATCTTTAACTTCACATTTTCTGCCCCTATCTCATGTGCTAGCATTAGACCAGTTATCACAACTTCGTGTTTAGCTTGCTTATTCATAGTTGGGAATTCAAATCTCAAGGACACCTTGATAGTTAACCCTCCTTTTTTATCTAGGATGATCCCGGCTCCACTTCCCCGACTATTGGATGATCCATCTATGAACAATGTCTAGGAATGCTCTGATTTTGGCTTTCTAGGGTCATCCCTTCTAGGAAGTTAGCAAAATAATGTGATTTCAAGGCTTTCCAAGGCTTTATACGCAATTTCAAATTCATAAGTTTCGATGAATCATCTTGTCACCCTACCCATGAAATATGGTCGATGGAGAATCTGCTTCAACTGGATTGTTATTCTTATAACTATAATATGAGCGAGGAAGTGGCGTTGTAAATTTCTATAGGCGCTTACGAGGGCTAGGGACACCTTCTCTATTTTTTGATATCAAGTCTCTGGCCCGAAAAAAGCTTTTCAATTAAAGTACATCGGGTGTTGTTGCCCGTCTGGATATCAAACGAGGATGACATTGATCACTTCTTTGAAAACAACCAAGTAAATAAATAGGGTTTCCCTAGGCAGTGGTCATGTTAACACATGTGGTTGGACAAGGCTATTTGCAAGGATGTGAAAGCTAGTTAGAACTCAAGTTTCCATTCAAACCGAGCTTATTTTTTCAAAAATTTGTAGAAATCTAGAGTTTGTTATGCTAGCTTCAAAATGAATCTGCTCGACGTAGTGAGCATTCCACTTAGATTAATCACTTTTTTTTGACTTAGGAGAATTTATCTGCATTACTGCATCACACTTGTCTGAATTTGCTAATTTTCCTCTTTCCTTAAGATAAAATCCCAAGAGTTTCACGGTTCTTACCCCAAAGGTGCATTTTTCGGGATTCCAACATCTGATTATACTGACGGACCCTTTGAAAAATTCAAGCTAGGTGTTGGCCATGCGACTCCTCCTTGTTAACGTAACAATCATATCATCTATGTATTCTTCTAGGGTTTCGCTTATCTCCTCCTTAAAGACTTTATTCATCATTCACCAGTATATAGCCCTTGTGTTCCTCAGCTTGAATAACATGGCATCATATTGATAATTCGTTTGTTCACTCATGAATGCGGTGTTATGTTGTCCAACTCATACACATTTATCTGGTTGTAGTTGAAATATGCGTCCATGAAGGATAAAATCTCGCATCTAGCGGAGCTTTCCACCAATTTGTCTAGGGTGGGGACGGGATATGAGACCTTAGGACAAGCCTTATTCAAGTTAGTGTAATCAATGCATATTATCCACTTTCCCGAGCTCTTGTTAACTAATACTATGTTGGATAACCATTTGGTGCATTTAAGTTTAGAGATGAACTAGGCATCTAGCAATCCTTGCACTGTCTTTGCGGCTACCTCTAATTTCTTGTGTGATTGTCGCCTTCTTGTTTGCGAAATATACATGGCCCTAGAGTCCATGTTAACTTAGTAACAAGAAATAATGGAATTTATTTTGAGCATCTTGTGCAAAGAGACAACGAAAAGGTCGGTATTGAAACACAAATAGTTTATCAAACCGTGGTGGGCAAATTGGACCCTACCTTCACTGTCCTCAAAATATTAAAGTCTATCTGGACAGCTTTGAAATCTCTAATAGGAGCTTCTAGGAGGTCCTCTTTAACCATGATAGGTTTGTTAGATGATAGGTTACAATCTAAAGGGGGGATTAATAGATCACAAATGCAAATTCCCGATTGACAATCATCTATTCCGAACTGTTATCGAAAATACCATATGTAACACCCCACTTTCCCATACGAATATATATAATTATAAATGCGTAAATAATCAGAGTAATACAAGTAGGATGTCACATCTTCTGAAACAATTCACAAAACGTCTCTTTGTTCAATAAATTTCATTAAAACAAAATTTAATAACACATCGGAATTTAAAACAGTTTATTAGAACTCATGGCACTAAGCCCTCAACAAATAATTCGTCTCCACTAAACAGGAGGTCCCACAATAAAGTCAAAATCAAGATACGTAACAATTTGACAATTAATTGAAAGGAAAACAAAACATAGCGCATCCCAACATTCCCGTGTTACGTATCAGAGCGACTCCTAAGACTCGATCAGGTAACACTCGAAAATCCAAGCACTACTCTGGTACCTGGTTATCTGTACTCCCGAAGAAGCACAAACACAACAACAGAAAAGGGGTGAGAATTACATTCAATAAATATACGATGAAATATCACATGTTTAAGGAGTAGTATCTACACCACACACAAACCACAATCACAAACGGATTCTCACACCGTCAACCACACAACAACATCAATACATGACATTACAATCAATTAAATGAAATGAAATGCAACTATCAACACTACATGCATGTGGTACCAACAGAGCATAAGCTCCCAACAATTGCCATTTTATTAGAGGCAATAACAAGGCATAAGCCTTCAACAATGCCAATTCAGGCCAACAACAGGGCATAAGCCCTCAACGACATATGTATGCAATATGGACATCCAATCAACACAAACCAACAACACCAGGCATTAGCCTTCAACTCATTGCCATTAGGCTATCAACTTGTTCAACAACACGCAATTATAATTTCATCTCTTATAGTTAATAATCACAATAGTCAACATAATCTTATCACAACATTTTATGTCCAAATTATAAATTTTATAACCTTTCTATATCGGCTTAAGTCCTACTAATCAAGAGATTTCAGAAAGGTATTCCTATTACTCAAGAATCGGGAGAAAACGTCACAAAATGGGAAATTTTGCGCACTAACGTAACCATACGCGTACAGCTAGGCCATACGCGTATACCCCCTTGCCCATACGCGTATCATACGCGTATCACCAAAATCAGATTTGCACTAAAACTCGCCCATATGCGTATCACATCCTCATACGTGTATGACCTCTCTTCCATACGCGTACCATACGCATTCCACCAGAAGGTTGCACTATGCTGGGACAAGGCTGCGTACCATACGCGTATAGCCCCCTGGGTTTGTCCCTCATACGCGTATGGCCCCAACCCATATGCGTATCATACGCAAACTGACAGAAAACTATCTTTCCAAGTCTGCACTCGCACCAGTTCGTTCTCACTCGTTTTCATCACTTCCAGTCTGTGATTTCAGATCCAAAACATCATATTTTCACCTATTAACTCACACCTTTCATCTAGATTCATTAACCTGTTATGCTACATCAATTTTACATGATAATAACTCAATTCCTACTCATCAAATTGGACAATTATACATTCAGATTCAGTTCCTCTTATGAACATAACAACAACTCATCCAACATCCAAATCTATATCATAATTCATCAATTCAAACCAAAATTTTTGTCCAAAAATCACACAACATTATCAGTCAAGAAGAATTACATACAATGCAAGCCAATTCATACATCAAGGAAGAAATCAAACTCATCAATCATAAAACCTAAAGAGGGGAAGGAACCCTCACTACCCTCTCATGTTGTAATCACCATTTAAAGAACCCATTCTCCCCCTTACCTTAGAATTGAGCTTTGATCCTTTAACAATGGTGGAAGTCTTCCTTCCCTCTAGCCCTAGTCTCTTTCTCTGTTTCTACGTTCCTCACAACTTTGCCAAAAGAATTATTCCTTCTAATTTTTCTTTATTTTATTAATCTCTTACTAATCCTTAATTCTGCTAATGGGCTTACTACACACCCTCCCAATTACTAATCACCTACTTGGCCCAAATAATTAATTAACCATTTTACTACACTATAGTTAATTACTAAACTAATATAATAATAATAATAATTAAAATAACAGTTTAAGCACCAAATACACCAAATAACTGCGTAATAAAATAAATATCGAAAACGGGGCGTTACAACTCTCCCCCACTTACGATATTTTCGTCCTCGAAAATCTTACCTCGCTCAAACAACCCAGGGTAGGATTCTCTCATCTTGCTCTCCATTTCCCACGTCATGATTTCTCCGGTAGTCCCTGTCCATACTACTTTCACCAACGGGATATCTTTACCTCTCAGGGACTTTATCTCACGATCTATGAACCAAATCGGCATCGTCTCTACTGTAAGATTCTCTCTCTCACTTGCACATCATCCATATGAATCACGTGAGATGGGTCTGGAACATACTTCCGAAGTTGTGACACATGAAACACATCGTGTAGATTTGACAGGTTAGGCGGTAATGCCACCCTATAAGCAACGGTCCCAACTCTCTCCGTAATTTGATAAGGACCAATAAATCGTGGAGTCAACTTCTTAGACTTCAGGGCACGACCAACACCAGTCACAGGCATTGATAACACGAAAATGTATCGTTTATTTGGCTCGATTTATATCAATTTGTAGCAACCTGCCTAAAATTCAACTTAGAGAGTCGCCACCTATTCTGAAGGGCGAATAGGAGACCCTACGCAGATAAGAGATTGAGGGTAAGTTATTATAATCAGGCTGAGGGAAGGTGTTAGGCACCCTCAGCCCTTTCCTAAAGGCTAATATATCAAAGATTAGGGTTACATGGCAGGGTTTGTAAAGAAATGTTGCAAACAAAATTATAAGGACATGATTGAGATTTTGAAGAGGGGGACTCGCCTTGTTGCCAAGTGCCTACGTACCTCCTTAGGGAGGATCAGAGTCTACGTAGTTCGGGAAGGGTTGTACGCCATTTAGAGTTTGAATTTGATTTGATATGGTTTTTTTAGAGGCTTTTTGGTTAGCCTATCGCAGTTTGTTTTGTCTTACAATTTGAATGGATTTTAGAACTATCTGAAGGTGTGGGCGTACAACCCTGATTTGGCACTATTAACCGCAATAATTGATTGATTCAATTACCATAGTTAAAAGATTAATAATTTGCATCATTATCAATTTTGATCGATTGATTCGATCATCACTAATAATGAATTAAGGTACTTTTTAATAATTTTTATAGAATTTTAAATGCATTGTTACCCCTCGCAATCGATTGATTCGATTAAAAAGAGTAACAAATTAAATCGAAGGGAAGACGGTTAATCATCACAACTAATAAAATAGTTGCAACCATTTAACCAAATAATAGAAAAAACCAAATTTTATTTAATTAAACAACATTTTAATTAAAAAATATTGTTAACCATAGCGATTAATTGATTTAATCGGCACGAATAACAAATTTGTTTTATAATAGTCATATATTTTTTTTATTTACAAAATACAATTATTTTACATAATTAATTATATAAAAAGAATTAATAAAAATCAATTATATTAATTAAATTGAATTAGTTAATTAAGTTTTGATTATATGTGGCTATTATTAAGGTGTATGGTATGGGTGATGAACCAGGAGCGTTGGATCTGATTGGGGGCAGGATCAAGGGATGGAACCTGAGGGCGCATGGTGAGGGTTTGAAGCTAAGGCACACAGGATCAAGAACTGGAATATTTAGAAAAATAAATGTTGGAGGGGAGGCTCGAACCTGCGACCTCTCCCTCACCAACGCTTCACATGACCACCACACCACACACACACACGCGTTAAACATACGCAACGAATTAAACAAAAAAAAGAAACCATGGCATGCAAGAACAAACGCGCGCCAAATTTCAAACGGGTGAATCAGACGTTGACATGTCAGTGTCTTCCTCCCCAGACCTGCAAAAAGACTGTAAATTTTGCTACGATTTGGCTACTAAAATGTTCGTAGCAAACCCCCTACGAAAACAGCGAATAGCTCCTCCTCCCATATAAATATTGCGCACCCCTTCTATTCACTTTGTCTCAACCCTCCGATCGTGTTTACGCTATTAATTCAACCTAATTTCGCCTCTATTGAAAAGCCCTAATCATGAACCCTAAAAGCTTACATCGGTCAACAATGGCAAGACACAAACGAAACATGAAAACTTCAAATAAATCATCCAGAAACGTTCATAAACACAATATGAGTTATAATATATAGCCAATGGTCAATGAGAATGCATATATTGATCAGATCGAAGAGGTTTTCGAAACGGCTTACCTTGACAAATATGAGGCAATTCTGGGGGTGTTGAAGCAGAGCAATGATCCAGCCACGTTCAGAATCCTTCAATGAATCTCTTGCAACCTTTAATCCTTGCTGAAACCTCCTAAATCTCCAAAATCGAGTTCACACTTTTGGAGAATTTTTGAGTTCTTGCAAGGTTCCCTTCTGCAGAATTTTCGTCCCCTAGTCCACTGGCTTATGTTGTGTATTTATAGGAGAATAGAATTAGGTCAAGAAAAGAATCAAAAAGCCTTTGAATCAAATCTTTCCATGTTTGAGAAATTGATTTGATTTCTTGAATTCTAAGCTACTATATTTGGCCCAATTTGTATTAATTTCCTTCTCCAATCACTATGCACGAAATTATATTATATTTGATCATTAATTCTGATTGGAAATCAAACCAAATATAATTTTAACAAAATATTTGATTTTTAGTCTTTATTAAATCATAAAAATGAAATAAAAAATACATTAATTCAAATATAATGTCAATTTTCGTGGCAAGTGGTTTTTTTGGGCATGCTAATTGCTTGTGGACCAAGTTTGCATAAGAAAACCATAGGCCCATTTGCAAAATTCCTTAATTTGAACCCTCCTTTTTCACATTTGGTCCCTCAAAATCACCTAACTTTGATCAAGCATATCTCACTCAATTTTTAAGCTATGAGGGAGATCTAATACTTTTTAGAAAACTCAAGAGGTCCTCTACAAGCCACTTTGGAACATATTTTTCATTTGAGGCTTTTATCTTGATCATATCTTCTTTGACAAAAAACTGTTTTTAAAGGATGCCTGAAAATGACCTGTAATCTTTTGCTTTGTACCTCTCAAATGAAGCATTTCTAGCCCTAGCTTGTGAGAGACAAAGTTGTAGCAAATTCAATTTCCTTCAAAATAGGCTTTGAGTGGGGAATTTCTGATGTTCCATGTGAAAGTTATGCCCAGTCAAAGTTGGGTTGACTTTCTCCTAAGAAACCCTAATTTGAACCTTTTCATATTTGTTCATCTCTGAGTTTCTATTAATGGAATCATGATCAATTCTTGATCAAATGATGGTTATGCACCCCATACTTGATGTTTGCCCAATGATTAAGGTTTGGATCATGCCTTGATTGTGATTGACCTTTCAATTTGGATCAGTTGACTGTGAATTATCTGGATTATGTGAATGAGCCATGCCTTGAGATTTGAACCTTGCTTTTGTTATGAGAAAAGTGTGGGAGGTAAATTTTGGGGTATGACAGCTGCCCCTATTTAATTACCTTGGATTGGATGACAAGAGAGTGTGTAGACCTCGCGTCGTTCCGATCGAAGAGTTATTAAATACTGGAAGGCCCTTAAATTTGCCTTGAATTTGAGTATGGATGAAGAGAAATGTCCTGCTAAAGCCGGAGTCTTACATAGCGAGGACCTTTGTTGGTTGTGTAATTGGTTTGCTATGGCCAGCAAGCCTTCGCAGTTTACGAACCCCTACTTACTATAGTGCTAGTAAGTTAATCGCAGTTTGTGAACTTCTCACTTACCATTGTGCTGGTAAGCTACTCGCAGTTTGTGAACTTCTCACTTACCATAGTGCTGGTAAGCTACTCGCAGTTTGTGAACTTCTCACTTACCATAGTGCTGGTAAGCTACTCGCAGTTTGTGAACCTCTCACTTACCATAGTGCTGGTAAGCTACTCGCAGTTTGTGAACTTCTCACTTACCATAGTTCTGGCAAGCTACGTCGCGGTTTGTACCTCTCACTTTACCATAGTTCTGGCAAGCTACGTCGCGGTTTGTACCTCTCACTTTACCATAGTTCTGGCAAGTTACATCGCAGTTTGTGCTTCTCACTTACCATAGTTCTGGCAAGCTACGTCGCGGTTTGTGAACTTCTCACTTACCATATTTCTGGCAAGCTACGTCGCGGTTTGTACCTCTCACTTTACCATAGTTCTGGCAAGTTACATCGCAGTTTGGACCCCAATAGGATCGCTTGCTATAGTTCTAGCAAGTTCACCTGCACCAACAGGGTTATCTGCAAGTGTTGTTGCAGAATTTACCTGTGTCGAATTTTTGTTCCTGTAAATGCGTATGCATTATGTTTATATGTTGTGCATATGCCCCTGTTGTTTGTATAATGCGTATGTATGAATGCTTACACATGTGTATGTTGCATGTATATTGATGAATGTATGTATTAATGTATATATGATACCCCCTACATTTATCACTCATCTCCTTATCACCCATTGCTTTTGTTTAACCCCTTTTTCTTTTGAATTGTTTGTGACTTTCTGGCTCAGTCTGATTAATCCATTGATACCATCCTTTGTAATGATATTCTGCTAGATTTGAGTGATCGCATCGCGGGGCGTTTGTAGCCCTCCGGAGTTTTCATATTCTTATTCTATTGCTTTTGTGTTGAAAGTTTGTAAGTTTCTCATGTTAAATCCATGTTAAAAGTTTATAAAAATAAATTGTCCTTTGCAAATGGTATTGAAATTGGAAATGAAGCGCAGTATGCAAAAAGAAAATTTTATTGATATTGCCTTGAATCGGCGGGTGTACAAAAATGCAGAGAAAGAAAATGACAAATGGAAATGATATTAATACTGCCGTTGCCCTTTTTGTTACCGAGGGCCCCAATAATCTTTCGACTTCAGAAGTAGATGATTGCACGATACCCTATCTTTCATAGTTTGCCTTCGGCTTATGTCCAGTAATCCTGCTTTTGCTAGGCATAGTACTTCTTGACCGCGTCTGAGTTGATTGGGTGCGGTAGCTCATCCCCATCCATTGTAGTGAGGACTAATGCCCCTCCTGAGAACACCGTTTTTACAATGTATGGACCTTCATAGTTTGGTGTCCATTTTCCACGAGCGTCGAGTCGAGGTAGCAGTATCTTCTTGAGGACCATGTCACCTTCTTTGTAGGTTCGAGGTCGGACCTTCTTATCGAACGCTTTTTTCATTCTCTTCTGATAGAGTTGTCCATGACACAAAGCTGTCAGTCGCTTTTCTTCAATGAGATTAAGCTGATCCAAACGAGTTTTTACCCATTCCGATTCTTCTAACTTTGTGTCGGCTATGACTCTTAGTGACAGGATCTCCACTTCGATTGGGAGGACAGCTTCCATACCGTAGACTAGGGAAAAGGGGGTTGCCCCTGTAGACGTACGCACCGAGGTTCTATAACCGTGTAAGGCGAATGGGAGCATTTCGTGCCAATCCTTGTATGTTTTCACCATCTTTTGTATTATCTTTTTGATATTTTTGTTTGCAGCTTCGACAGCGCCGTTCATTTTAGGCCTGTATGGTGAAGAATTGTGGTGTTCGATCTTGAACTCCTCGCACAGCTCCCTCATCATGTTATTGTTCAGATTCGACCCATTATCGGTGATAATCCTGCTTGGGACCCCATACCGACATATGATATTATGCTTGATGAACCGAGTGACTACTTGTCTCGTCACGTTGGTGTAAGAGGCAGCTTCGACCCATTTGGTGAAGTAGTCTATGGCAACCAATATAAATCGATGTCCATTCGAAGCTTTAGGTTCTATCATCCCTATCATGTCGATTCCCTACATTGCAAATGGCCATGGTGAACTCAGAACGTTCAACGGGTTTGGTGGTACGTGCACCTTGTCAGCGTAGATCTGGCACTTGTGACAGGTCCTTGCATATTGGAAACAGTCGGCCTCCATTGTCAACCAGTAATACCCTGCTCTCAGTATCTTTCTAGCCATTGAGTGTCCGTTTGCATGGGTCCCAAAGGTTCCTTCATGTACCTCCCTGATAATCTCCTTGGCCTCGTTTTTATCTACACATCTCAACAACACTGAGTCATAGTTCCTTTTGTATAAGATGCTTCCGCTTAAGAAGAACTTGGATGCAAGTCTTCTCAGTGTCTTTTTATCAATTGTTGAGGCATTCTCCGGGTATTCCTGTTTTTCCAGATACATTTTTATGTCATGGTACCATGGTCTGTTGTCGGAATGCTCCTCAATCGCAAGGCAATAGGCAGGTTCGTCGAAGTGTCTAACAGTTATCCGTGGTTCATGGTTTGGCCAGGTCACCTTGAACATAGAGGAGAGCGTTGCTAGTGCATCGGCTATTTGATTTTCTTCCCTCGGGATATGAGTAAAAGTGATAGTATCAAATTCAGCCGTCAACTCCAGTATAAGGTCTCGGTATGGGATTAGTTTTGCATCTCGAGTGTCCCATTCCTTGTTGACTTGATGGATTACCAATGCTGAGTCTCCGTATACATCAAGGAGTTTGATCCTTAGGTCGATTGCAGCTTCTAACCCCAATATGCATGCTTCGTATTCTGCAATGTTGTTGGTGCAGTCGAAACATAGTCTTGCAGTGAAGGGTAAGTGCCGGTCATCGGGAGATGTCAATACTGCCCCTATGCCATGTCCTAGTGCATTTGAGGCACCGTCGAACATGAGTTTCCATACCAAACCTGGTTCGGGTCCCTCGTCGGGTCCTGGTATTTCATAGTCTCTTACTAGCATAATATCCTCATCAGGGAAGTCGAACTTCATAGATTGGTATTCCTCGAGGGGTTGGTGAGCAAGATGTTCTGCCAATACACTCCCTTTTATTGCTTTTTGAGTTACATACTGTATGTCGTATTCGGACAACAACATTTGCCACCTTGCAATTCTACCCGTGAGCGCCTGTTTTTCGAACACGTATTTTAAAGGATCCATTCTCGATATTAGCCATGTGGAATGATTCAGCATATATTGCCTTAGACGTTTGGAGGCCCATGCTAGGGCACAACATGTCTTTTCCAATGGTGAATACCGAGATTCGCAATCCGTGAATTTCTTACTGAGGTAGTAGATGGCGTGTTCTTTCCTGCCTGTTTCATCTTGTTGCCCCAGTACACACCCCATAGACCTTTCGAGTACTGTGAGGTACACGATTAATGGCCTTCCGGGTACAGGAGGTAAGAGTATAGGTGGTTCTTGCAAGTAGTTCTTTATAGTTTCGAAGGCTACTTGACAATCGTCGTTCCACTTGATAGGTTGATCCTTCCTGAGTAGTTTGAATATGGGCTCGCATGTAGCTGTCAGATGTGAAATGAATCTTGAGATGTAATTCAATCGGCCCAGGAAACCTCGCACCTCTTTTTCTGTTTTTGGAACGGGCATCGCTTGTATGGCTTTTACTTTATCAGGATCAACCTCTATACCTCGCTGGCTTACAATGAATCCCAACAGCTTTCCCGACCTTACACCAAACGTACACTTGTTCGGGTTTAACCTTAGCTTGTACTTCTTTAAGCGCTCGAACAACTTATGTAGATTTGTAATATGCTCTTCTTCTGTGCCGGATTTGGCAATCATATCATCTACATATACTTCGACCTCTTTGTGAATCATATCATGGAATAGTGTGACCATGGCTCTTTGATATGTTGCCCCTGCATTTCTCAATCCAAAAGGCATTACTTTGTAACAGAAAGTGCCCCAAGATGTCATGAAGGTTGTTTTCTCCATATCTTCGGGCGCCATCTTGATCTGATTATACCCGGAGAAACCATCCATAAAAGAGAACACTGAAGCTTGTGCTGTATTGTCCACCAAGATATCTATATGTGGTAGTGGGAAATCATCTTTTGGACTTGCTTTATTTAGATCCCTGTAGTCTACACACATGCGTACCTTCCCGTCTTTCTTAGGAACTGACACTATGTTTGCGATCCATGGTGGGTAGTCAACTACAGCAAGAAACCCGGCATCGAACTGTTTTAGCACTTCTTCCCTAATCTTACTATCCATATCTGGTCGAACCCTTCTGCGCTTTTGCCTGACCGGCGCACACCCTTCTTTGAGAGGTAACTTGTGTACCACGATGTCTGTATCCAACCCCGGCATATCACGGTATGACCAAGCAAAAATCTCTGCATACTCGTGGAGGAGCTTGATTAGCGTTGTTTTTATACCCTCGTTTAATGTTGCCCCAATCTTGATATTCTTGGGTTCTTCATCTGTTCCCAAGTTTATGATTTCGATGGCCTCTTGTGGAGGGAGCATGCTTTTGGATTCCTTATCCACTAACCTTGACAACTCTTCCGGAAGTTCATCATCTTCCTCATCCCCTTCTTCAGCCTGATTAGCGAGAGCCTCGAGTTTGTATAGAGTCTCAGCAGTATTATTATCGGTGGTGTCAGAAGGTGATCTGCACATGTTTTATGTTTTGTTTTCTTTTAGTATGCAGATGTGAACGTGCTTCGTTTGTGCAAGAAATTTATTTGTCATTTTCTGAAATGAAAAAGGAATAAATGCGAGAAAAGACAATATTTTCAATACCAAAATGCAAAGACAATTTTATTAATAAACTTCGAACTTGAAAGTAAATGGGGCCCTTACAAACTAGCTCTATGCTGCGGGCGAGGCATGAGCGTTATTGTTTTTCTTTATTTAAAAAAAGGAAATAAAACACACAAAAGCAAATTACTTTGAAATGAAAACTATCTCCGGTATCTCCAGGCTTGTCCAATTCTGAAGCTGTTCTCCTGGCCTGATTTCTCGAATGAAATTGGACGTCCCTTCTCGAGAGTCCTGATTGGACACCATAGCCACATGTTCATAACTGCCAGTCACAAAAGTTTGCATTATTGGGGGAAATGGTCGTTCTTCTTTCTTAATGCTTGTGACCTTGGTGGGTTGGTATCCTAACCCCAGGCGATCTTTCTTCTCCAAAACTTCTGGCAGCTTGCCCCAGCCTCTAGTATCTGCGTCTTGTAGGTCTTTCCATGATGTCACCGCCCTTCTTATCTTCTCCACTGGTAGTGTGATAGCAGTTGCAATTTCTAGTGCTTGAAATGCGGTACCCAATGCTTCGTCTCCAGTCTCGATATATCTGTATGAGTTTAGATTGCTGACAAATATATCTTCTTCTCCATTGATGGTTACTATGGAGTTCCCATTCACAAACTTTAGTTTCTGATGGAGGGTGGAGGTGACTGCCCCAGCTGCGTGGATCCAAGGGCGTCCTAGTAGGCAGGTATAAGCTGGCTCAATCTCCATCACTTGGAAATTGATGCAGAAGGTATGAGGACCGATTACAACGGGCAAATCTACTTCTCCCAACACCGGACTTTGTGATCCATCGAAAGCTTTTACCACCAGGCGACTTGGTCTGACTACCAGTCCTTCTAAGGCTATCTTGTCAAGTGTTGCTTTTGGCATCACATTTAAAGATGACCCCGTGTCGATCAAAACTCTAGCTAGATGAGCCTTCCCACATTGCATGGAGATATGCAAGGCTTTGTTGTGTGACTTTCCTTGTAGTGGTAGCTCATTGTCACTGAAACCTAGGCATGCCCCAGCCGTTAGATTGGCCACCATTCCGTCAAATTGATTGACTGTGATGTCCTTAGTTACATGGGCAGCGTTTTAGATCTTCATCAGGGCATCTCGATGTTTCTCAGAATGTATCAATAGTGATAAGAGAGATATCTTAGATGGTGTCTGTTGCAGTTGATCCACTACTCTGTAATCACTTTTCTTAATCAGAGCAAGAAATTCCTCAGCATCCCTATTAGAAGTTTCTTTATCCTTAGGTTCAGCCTCGTCACTTGGTCTTACAACCGCTCGTTCTCCAGATTGTGTCAAGTTTTCACTAGACGTTTGTGGTGCCTGCGTAGTTTTGAATATGCGCCCACTACGGGTCATGCCCCCAGGTCCAACGATGCTTGATACTGCAGTATTGGTATCGGTCTCGTACTCCCATGGTACTGCTTTCATCTTGTCCAAAGGGTACGGTCCTCTGATTGGGATGATCCTAGTGTGCTCTTGTACAGGTATTACCAATGGCGATCTTGAACACGGGATGATTAATGGTTTCCTTGCCCCTTGTGCGGGTATCATTAAAGGTTCGTTTCTTTCAACCATCGCCACATATTCCTCTTCAGGGTGTTCCTCCAACTGGATCAGCCCTTGATCCATGAGTCTTTGCAGAGTGTCTTTAAAAGCCTCGTTGTGTTCTAGGATAAACCCCTTTATGAGAAGATACCTCTTAAGGGCATCTATGGGGGAGTTCCGTTGTTGAACCAACTCTTGCTCATTGACAATCTCTATTGCATTGACTGCACCATCATGGTGTGGCATCGGGTTCGTCTTCACATTGGGTTTGTCAAAGGCGATTGCCCCTGATTCAATTAAATCCTGGACGATGTGGCTGAAGGCCCAACATTTCTCCAGGGTGTGCCCGGGAGAATTGGCGTGAAATTCACACCTTTCATTTGGTTTGTAATTGGGCATGAGCTTGCCTGGAGGAGGAGGTGGCAGTGGTCTAACCTCTACCAAAGATTCATTTATTAAATATTTCAGAATTTCTTTCTTGGAAGTAGGTAGCGGATCGAATCTCCTTGGTCCTCCCTGAAACCGGTTTTGTCGTGGTGGGTATGTCATAGGAGGTCTAGTTTCCTGATGCCCTACATCATTAGTCTCTCCTTCCTTCTTCTTTGTGAAGTTGGGGGTAGGTCTCTTTGACTGATAGGAGTTAGATGATGCTCCTTGTATTTTCCCGCTCTTAATTCCGTCTTCTATTCTTTCACCAATAACCACTAAATCTGAAAATCCTGAGGACACACTCCCTACCATTTTATCGTAGTATGGCCCTTGTAATGTAGCCATAAACATTTTTACGAGTTCTTTGTCCAACAGGGGAGGTTGGACTCGGGAGGCCATTTCCCTCCATCTCTGTGCATACTCCTTGAACGATTCCTCTTTCTTTTGTGACAAATTTTGGAGTTGCATCCGATCGGGTGCCATGTCCAAATTGTATTTATATTGCTTTAGGAACGTATTAGCAAGGTCGGTCCAGCTTCGGATGTGAGACTTCTCTAATTGCATATACCAGTCAACCGATGCTCCACTCAAGCTATCTTGGAAAAAATGCATCATCAACTTTTGATCATGAGCATAAGCAGCCATTTTTCGTACATACATGCGCAAGTGACTCTTCGGACAAGAGAGTCCCTTGTACTTTTCAAAGTCGGGTATCTTGAATTTATGAGGAATAGTCAAATCCGGCACCAAGCTCATTTAATAGGTATCCACATCGAAGACATCATATCCTTCCATTGCTTTCATCCTTTCTTCCAGCGCCTTGATTTGTTCACTCTCCTTGGAATTCTCCCCAGAATCAGCAGAGGTCATCTTTGGTTGAGGGACTTGATCTGTGTCATTAGTGTCCCCATACTGTAGATCCAAGTAGTCCTCATCCCTAAGCGGATTGTTGATTGGAATGCGAACTGTGCGAGACGTCCCTTCTTTCTGAGTAGTAGGGATAAATCCTTCTTGAGAGGCCTCTCCCTCTTCATGGGTCGTAGTGACCCTTTTAGATGCGTGAGCATTCGTTTTGTGAGGGTCATGGCCTCGAACATATCCTAACAATGGGTTGCCATCTTTAGGTATCTCTTCATACTGATCATGGACTTCCTTAGCTTTGTCCTGCTTATCTTTGAGGTCTTTTATGAAGCTCAGCACTTGGGTCATTCCTCCCTGGAGGTCTTCAACAGTACCCTTTAGTTGGGTCATTTCCTCACGAAGGGCGGCCTGGTTCTGTTCCAATTGTTCCATTGCCCTTTTCTTTTGAGATCTTGTCTGAATTAGCGGTTGAGTTGCAATGATGTGACTGGAGATGAAGATAGTTTTTCTTTAATGCTTGGTAATTAAATATGACATGCATGATATGAATGTTATGCTTATGCTATGTTCGTGTCTTATCCACATTATTATAGTAAATATACATTCCTTTTTTTATTCTTTTTCTTCTTTTTTTTTTTGCATATATAATTATTTGGTGAATATTATAGGAACAATAAGTAAATGCGAAAATAACCACACTTTATTAATTGAAAGGAAATACCACTTCATTGTTGGTTTACAAAAGAGGAAGGGAAACTGAAATTAAAAATACTCAAAATAAATTAAATTAAAAGTACTTGAAATAAAAGCAACAAGGAAATAACATAAAGCTAAGAACGCCTTTGGATGTCTTCTTTGAACTTGTCCACCATGCTCCTACAAAGCTCCATAAACTCTTTGACGACTTTAGGAAGGATGATGGGAGAGGATTCTGCTCTTTCCAAACTTTTTGGAATATCCAGGATTAGATCATTACACAAGAAGACTAGCTTATCATAATCATCGCGACATTTCTCATAGTCTTCAAGCATCTTAGGAACCATGCTCACATGCTCGTAAGCTGTAGAAACGATTGTGTATTGTCTTTTCCAATAGTCTCTTTCGTTCAAGGCTGCCTCGTGTATCTCTTTTTCTCTCATGAACACTTCCCGAAGTGATACCATAGCTTGAAATGCTCTTTCGTACTCACCAGTGCGCTGTAAAAGTTCTTCTTCCGTGGTTAATCTTCTTGCGCGCTCTTGTTGTTCAGAATTGCGAGATTCTTGAAGATCATATTTGAGGTTCCTTATTTCCTCTTCTTGATCCTTAGTTCTATCAGTTAATTCAAAGACTACAGCTTCTAGATTTTTCTCGGATTCCGCTTTGTCATGGGAAGCCTTCTCATAACGCCTTCTCCACCTTGCAATTTCCGCATTAGCTTGCTCCAACCTCTCATCATGAGCCTCTAAATTAAAATTAGCACTTAAATACCCTTCAGTTGCACGCTTCCTTTTACTCCTTTGTCTATCACTCTCTTCCTTCATTGCTTGAAGTTCTTGGTTCTTATCCTTAAGGTCGAAGCGTAGTTGGCTCCTTTCGTTGGTAAGTTGATGCAAATCAAGTTCTAACTTCTCTTTTTCTTTTCGGGACGCCTCTAGGGCAGCCTTGATCCCTTCTATCTCTTCGATGGATAGAGGAACAAGATCAGGAGAATCAGGCTTGTATGCGGGATCCACAACAAAAGGAAGCAAAATCTTCCCAACTCTTTCTTGAACCCATGCGGTGTAAGGTGCTTTTACAATTGCATTCTTTGGCCCAAAATATTTTCTTTGGACCTGACTCCAAGCTTGAATTACTTTCTTCAATGTTCTTGGTTCACCTTTCCCATTATCATGCAAGATCAATTCTTCTATTTGTTGTTTGGAAGGTTCACTATCCATAGAGTGTCCTAATTGACGTAATGCTAAAACGGGGTTATAATTAATACAACCAAGAGTCCCTATTAATGGCACATTGTCGAAATCTCCGCATTTGTAAATGATCCTATCAGAATTTAATTTCTTTGCATACCATAGGATAGAATCCGCTTTAAGAGCCCTTAGCTTTTGAGCCCAATCATTTCTAGTCAATTCTTTGATAAGACCACTAGCTTTATAGAGATGCAAAGTCAACCAAGAATATAGCAAGTGGACACAACAGAATAGCATTCCTCTCTTCTTTTCATACTTTGTATGGATAGCATAGTAAATATTAGCGAGGATAGTCGGAGTAGGATCTTTTCCGTGAACCTTAAAGGAAGTGAAAGCATGAATGGCAGCGGGATCCACATAATCAACATTTTTTGGCAATAAGACAACTCCAAAAATCAAAAGAGCTAATAAATGTCCACAAATGTCCCATTGTTTCTTTTGAGCATACATTAAAGCTTGATTTTCTAAGTAAGATCTTTTGATCCCATGCACATCTCCATCAGTTTTGTAGTTAGTCTTCAATTCCGCATCGGATACTCCCAAAGCCTTTGCTAAATCTGAAAAATCAACTTCTTTACCTACACCAGTATAGAATTCCTTTTTAATTTTTGAGAATCCCAACACAGCATCCATCTCTTCCAAAGTGGGAGCCAACTGGAAATCCTGAAAAGTGAAACATCTAAGCGGCGGATCATAGAATTGAACCAATGCGGTAATAGCTTCCTCTTGTACTTTCACCCTTAACAAGTCCAAAATATTCCCATAGCGGATTACAAACCTATCCAAAGCACTTGATGGTAATTTTTCCTTGATTATTTTCAGCTTCTTGATATCCGGAGTGGAAACGGTAAGATGAACAATGGTCTTCTTGGTACTCATCCTTCCTACACATTCACCAAATAGAATATATTTTTACATTTATATTATATTTTCTTATTTACTATTTTTTTGTGGATAAAACATGATGAAGATGCAAATGAGAGATGATGCATGCAAACACATAAAAAACATAGCAACACAAAAAGAGAAAAAATATATATAAAAGAAAACATATAATATTTCAAGAAACCCAGGTTCATAGGTTCGACGTAGGGGGCTCTAGGGAGCCAACCTTTTATGGGGGGTTCTAGAAGGTCTCATGGGGTCATTCGTAGCCTCCGAGACTCTTTGTCTCTTCGGATTTTAAAACGACTCATTTTATCCATGAGGTTCGAATTTTTGGGGTAGGTTCTCGGAGAGATCAGCCAAGTATCCAGTCCAGCCCTCAACAAAGTCAAGCCTCGTTTTGGACCTTTCCGAACACTCAACCCACTCCGAGTGGAGTTATCAGTGAGATTCGTAGGAGATTCGTACTCCCCTATTGATCTCAAAGTTAACTCCCACACTTAGGGTTTAACATAACATAAAGCAGCAATGCATATAATAATTAAACATTTCAAGGCAGAACAAATAAACAAAAAAACAAAACAAAATAAATAATAAAAAAAACATTAATATTCATTAAAAGATGAACCTCCCCCAAACCCTAAAAACTGGCATGTTTGCCAAACCCTAAAACGCGCCACAAACCCTAAACCATAAACCACGAGCCATAAACCTAAACCCACTCAAGCCTTAGGAGCATAATAATTCACTAAAAGTGTTGTCCCCAGCAGAGTCGCCAGCTGTAGCAACCTGCCTAAAATTCAACTTAGAGAGTCGCCACCTATTCTGAAGGGCGAATAGGAGACCCTACGCAGATAAGAGATTGAGGGTAAGTTATTATAATCAGGCTGAGGGAAGGTGTTAGGCACCCTCAGCCCTTTCCTAAAGGCTAATATATCAAAGATTAGGGTTACATGGCAGGGTTTGTAAAGAAATGTGGCAAACAAAATTATAAGGACATGATTGAGATTTTGAAGAGGGGGACTCGCCTTGTTGCCAAGTGCCTACGTACCTCCTTAGGGAGGATCAGAGTCTACGTAGTTCGGGAAGGGTTGTACGCCATTTAGAGTTTGAATTTGATTTGATATGGTTTTTTTAGAGGCTTTTTGGTTAGCCTATCGCAGTTTGTTTTGTCTTACAATTTGAATGGATTTTAGAACTATCTGAAGGTGTGGGCGTACAACCCTGATTTGGCACTATTAACCGCAATAATTGATTGATTCAATTACCATAGTTAAAAGATTAATAATTTGCATCATTATCAATTTTGATCGATTGATTCGATCATCACTAATAATGAATTAAGGTACTTTTTAATAATTTTTATAGAATTTTAAATGCATTGTTACCCCTCGCAATCGATTGATTCGATTAAAAAGAGTAACAAATTAAATCGAAGGGAAGACGGTTAATCATCACAACTAATAAAATAGTTGCAACCATTTAACCAAATAATAGAAAAAACCAAATTTTATTTAATTAAACAACATTTTAATTAAAAAATATTGTTAACCATAGCGATTAATTGATTTAATCGGCACGAATAACAAATTTGTTTTATAATAGTCATATATTTTTTTTATTTACAAAATACAATTATTTTACATAATTAATTATATAAAAAGAATTAATAAAAATCAATTATATTAATTAAATTGAATTAGTTAATTAAGTTTTGATTATATGTGGCTATTATTAAGGTGTATGGTATGGGTGATGAACCAGGAGCGTTGGATCTGATTGGGGGCAGGATCAAGGGATGGAACCTGAGGGCGCATGGTGAGGGTTTGAAGCTAAGGCACACAGGATCAAGAACTGGAATATTTAGAAAAATAAATGTTGGAGGGGAGGCTCGAACCTGCGACCTCTCCCTCACCAACGCTTCACATGACCACCACACCACACACACACACGCGTTAAACATACGCAACGAATTAAACAAAAAAAAGAAACCATGGCATGCAAGAACAAACGCGCGCCAAATTTCAAACGGGTGAATCAGACGTTGACACGTCAGCGTCTTCCTCCCCAGACCTGCAAAAAGACTGTAAATTTTGCTACGATTTGGCTACTAAAATGTTCGTAGCAAACCCCCTACGAAAACAGCGAATAGCTCCTCCTCCCATATAAATATTGCGCACCCCTTCTATTCACTTTGTCTCAACCCTCCGATCGTGTTTACGCTATTAATTCAACCTAATTTCGCCTCTATTGAAAAGCCCTAATCATGAACCCTAAAAGCTTACATCGGTCAACAATGGCAAGACACAAACGAAACATGAAAACTTCAAATAAATCATCCAGAAACGTTCATAAACACAATATGAGTTATAATATACAGCCAATGGTCAATGAGAATGCATATATTGATCAGATCGAAGAGGTTTTTGAAACGGCTTACCTTGACAAATATGAGGCAATTCTGGGGGTGTTGAAGCAGAGCAATGATCCAGCCACGTTCAGAATCCTTCAATGAATCTCTTGCAACCTTTAATCCTTGCTGAAACCTCCTAAATCTCCAAAATCGAGTTCACACTTTTGGAGAATTTTTGAGTTCTTGCAAGGTTCCCTTCTGCAGAATTTTCGTCCCCTAGTCCACTGGCTTATGTTGTGTATTTATAGGAGAATAGAATTAGGTCAAGAAAAGAATCAAAAAGCCTTTGAATCAAATCTTTCCATGTTTGAGAAATTGATTTGATTTCTTGAATTCTAAGCTACTATATTTGGCCCAATTTGTATTAATTTCCTTCTCCAATCACTATGCACGAAATTATATTATATTTGATCATTAATTCTGATTGGAAATCAAACCAAATATAATTTTAACAAAATATTTGATTTTTAGTCTTTATTAAATCATAAAAATGAAATAAAAAATACATTAATTCAAATATAATGTCAATTTTCGTGGCAAGTGGTTTTTTTGGGCATGCTAATTGCTTGTGGACCAAGTTTGCATAAGAAAACCATAGGCCCATTTGCAAAATTCCTTAATTTGAACCCTCCTTTTTCACATTTGGTCCCTCAAAATCACTTAACTTTGATCAAGCATATCTCACTCAATTTTTAAGCTATGAGGGAGATCTAATACTTTTTAGAAAACTCAAGAGGTCCTCTACAAGCCACTTTGGAACATATTTTTCATTTGAGGCTTTTATCTTGATCATATCTTCTTTGACAAAAAACTGTTTTTAAAGGATGCCTGAAAATGACCTGTAATCTTTTGCTTTGTACCTCTCAAATGAAGCATTTCTAGCCCTAGCTTGTGAGAGACAAAGTTGTAGCAAATTCAATTTCCTTCAAAATAGGCTTTGAGTGGGGAATTTCTGATGTTCCATGTGAAAGTTATGCCCAGTCAAAGTTGGGTTGACTTTCTCCTAAGAAACCCTAATTTGAACCTTTTCATATTTGTTCATCTCTGAGTTTCTATTAATGGAATCATGATCAATTCTTGATCAAATGATGGTTATGCACCCCATACTTGATGTTTGCCCAATGATTAAGGTTTGGATCATGCCTTGATTGTGATTGACCTTTCAATTTGGATCAGTTGACTGTGAATTATCTGGATTATGTGAATGAGCCATGCCTTGAGATTTGAACCTTGCTTTTGTTATGAGAAAAGTGTGGGAGGTAAATTTTGGGGTATGACACAATTATTTCCTTATTTTAGCTTAATTATGTTGTTTTATGTTGGTATCATGCTGGTATTTCTATTGTTTCAGGTTTTACGCTCAAAATTGAGACTAATTGTGAAAAGGAAAGAAATGGAGCTAAAATCACTACTATTTGTGCCTAAAAGATGGAAAAAGGGTGTTGAAGCAAGAAAGGGGTGCAAAGAAGGCCCAAATTGTGCAAGTACAAATCCAGCCCACGTGAAGTTGAAGCCCCCACGTCTTCAAGTGGGAGACGGTCGTCTCACCCTCCATAAATCAAGGGACGCACGTTCCCATCATCCAAGCCACGTCTCCAAGTGGGAGACGCCCGTCTCCATGCTCCTTGCCACGTCTCCTCAGAAGACGCACGTCTCCTAAGCCCAAGGGGTGAAAGAGCGCCACGTCAGCTACTTGAGACGTCCGTCTCCACCTCTCCACTATTTTCTCCACCTTTTTCTCAACTTCCCACGCATGATCTCCACTACTTCTCACATGATGCTGAAAGGAACTTCCATTTCCATTCACTATAAATAGAGGCTGAGCATTCATTTGAGAGTATCCAAGTTTTAGGCGCGGAAGCGCTGTTCATAGTTTTAGGCATAAATTATCACTTTGTAAAAGTGGTAGTTTCTCACATCGAGGAACTACCACACCATTAGTTTTAGGCCTACAATTTATGTACTCTTGGATCACAATCTTGCCGACATTATTTCAAAGCTTTATTCAAGTTTGTTTCGTCTGCTTTACTTACAGGTTTATTTATTTGCAATTATTTTAGTTTCATGTTCTTATAATATTGTTTTATCATTATAATTATAATATGGTTATTAATTATAATTTCATGTTTAGTAATTATAATTCCATGTTTAATAATTATAATTTCATGTTTGTTTCTTTAAGTATGTCTGGCTAATTTATTTAGATGTCGGTATGTAAAGTAATTTAACCGTAGGGATCCGAAATAAATTGGCTTAATTATATTTTATTAACTATCACTTGTTTTTGGTTTGTATGCCTAATTTAATTAGTAAGTCTTAAAACCAATAGAGCGAAAGTTTGAGGGGTTAAGACGGTCAAAGGTTAAAATCAATAGAGCGAAAGTTTGAGATCTTTAACTGGATAGTAGACATAGGACATTAGTTTTAAGGATGGCGAAAGCGTATTAAAACTAATTAGAACTTATTTATTTCCAAAAAGTGTTTTTAAACCCGCGCGGGATGGCGAAAGCGTACGTTAGGGATATTAGCATGTTCCGAGTCAACAGAGCGAGAGTTTGAGATTAGGAGATTTAAGTAGATAACGACTTTATAAAACAAGCATTTTATTAACTATGCTATTTCTAAAAAGCGTTTCTAAATCTGGTGGGATGGCGAAAGCGTACATTAAGAATTAGGATCGTAGTCTGAATCAATAGAGCGAGAGTTTGAGAGGAGGACTTTTAAATAACATAGTTAGTAAAGATCTTTGATTTAATTAGAATCTGGCCAATGGAACTTCGGATCACCTAAGTTAGATGAAATACATACTGATATCCGTTAGTTATTATATTTTACCTAGATTTAAGATTTTAGTTTCCCCATTTATAAAAAACCCAAATATCATTAGCCTTAGCTTTACATAGTAACTTTAGATAACGGTAGGTCGATTTATAGTCCCTGTGGATTCGATATCTTTTTAAACTACACGACACGACTGTGCACTTGCAGTTATCCCGACTAATAGACACGCAAAGTCGCGATCAAGTTTTTGGCGCCGTTGCCGGGGACTATTCAAGTCGATATCGTAACTCGCTGTTACACCGTAGAGACTAAGGCAAAATTTTTTTCTTCTTTTCATTTACTACTATGTATCACCCAAACATTTTCTACAACTCCCAACAACAGTATTTCGAGGGACACCCAGAATCCCATAAATCCGACCTCGAAATACTGTTGGAAAATTTCAATGCGTCACAAACTCATTCTCACCCAAGTCACCTCTACAATTCCCAATCTCAACATTTCGAGGAACCACAAGAAACCTACAATCCAAACCTCGAAACATTAATTGGGGATTACAATTCGACACTAGCTTATCCTCAACCGAATTCCCTCTACAATCACCAATCCCAACATTGTGAGGAACCACAAGAATTTTATAATCCCAACCATACCTATCCTCAACCAAATTTCCTCTACGATCACCGTAATCAATATTTTGAGGAGTTGCCAGAACCCCATAAATCCGACCTCGAAATAATAATGGAAAATTTTAATGAAACATCTATGATGACAAGGAACTTTGTGGAAACACAAAATGCGACGCTAACCTACTTCGAGGAACCACAAGAATCCTATAACTCTAACCTTGAAGCATCAATAGAGGATTTCAATGCAACGCAAACTTATCATCAACCGACTTTCCTCTACGATCACCACGCCCAACATTTCGAGGAGTCGCAAGATTATCATAAATCCAACCTCGAAATCTTAATGGAGGAATTCATTGAAGCACAAACTCTCTCTAGGCTAGAATCTATGATGACGAAGCACTTTGAGGAAACGCAAAATGCAACGTTAGCTCCCTTTGAAGAACCTCAAGAATCCCATAATTTTAACTTCGAAATATCAATGGAGGATCCCGACGAGACGCTAACTCACTCTAGATTAGAAGCCATGATGGAGCACTTTGTAGAGACACAAACCGTCCAAAACCAAGATTTTATCAAACAAAGTCTTCAAAACAATGAAACCCTTAGGCAACTGACCACTATGGTTGAGTCCCTCGCGACTCACAACATGGCATTAGAAACTCAAATCTCCCAACTTGAACAAAAGTCGCTAGGACACTTACTTGAGGAGTATATGGAAACAACCATTAGTGAAGAACAAATTGAAATTCCTGAGGAGAGTGATAATGGGATTGAGGAGAGTGATTATGAGATTGAGAAGAGTGATGATATGGTTGAGAAGAGTTCTAGTGAGAAAAGAGTGGAGATTGACAAAAATCCACCAACACCATCTGAAAGGGAGGTTGTAGAAGAGGTAGAGAGGGAAACACCTATTGTTATTCCTTTTCCCAATACCCCACCGATTTCTTTCCCGCAAAGTTTTGTGGAAGCTAAGGTAGACTCCAAATCCATAATGTATGTGAAGATATTGGAAAATATCCACACTAATGCACCCTTATTTGAAAGCTTGCATAAAAAGAGAAATTTAGACGACCATGAAACTAAGGATATCATTAGTGATAAGAGGGTAAGGTTAATCTTTGAGGTGGTGGATAATATCACTAAGCCCGAACTTGAAAAGCTCATACTTAGGATCGATCCAGAACCGCCACCACGATTTCAAAAGAATGAACCACCCCACAGAAGAAAGAAAAGAAAAGGTGAGGGATATGTGAGATGGCTTGATAAATGGCCATGGAAAACGAGGTTTACTAAAAGTTCAACCGAGGAGTCATTCTCGAGAGAACCACCTTGAGTGCTTGCACTATTAAGCCGTCGAGCTATCGACGTTAAACAAAGCGCTGCGTGGGAGGCAACCCACGAGTTTTCAATTTAATGTTTTCCTTTTATTGTTTGAACTTGCAGATAATAAAGATATGGATCGCCTGTCACGTCTCGATCATATCTAGGCGAAAAACCTATAGATGATCATCTCAAAGATGAGAGGGTCTCCACGCACATTCCTACGAGTGTTGCTGCTGGTGGTGACATAAATTGATGAGTATGATAAGAGAAGGTATTTCCTCCGGACGCGGAGTGGATTTGGTCGTGATAGCCCGCCGGTAGCATCCATACAGGTTCTGTTTTTCTTTCTCCACTTTGGATCGAAACATTGAGGACAATGTTTGGTTTAAGTGTGGGGGAGAAGCTTTACCGCTTTCATTTGTTGCTTTATTGTTTTCTAGTTATGTTGTCAAGTCTTTATATATGATTTTCTGTTGTTATCGAATTTCCCAAAAATTTGAAAATTTTAACCTCCAACGAAAATTTGAATTTTGACGCATGGCATACACACTCTGAAAGTATAGAGGTTGTCCTACTTTAGGCTTTGTTAGAAAGACTTGGAGATGTTTCAACAACATCGATACCGTCCTGACACCCTAAACCCCCTCTTTATGTGATATCAATTTGGATGCCCATTATGTCGAGACCTTAGGCTCAAGTGTTCAAAGTAGCTCTTAAGTAGTTTATATTAGCAGTCGGCACCATCTTAAGCACAAACTACGTAGGGAGTCGATGAATATAAGTGAATGATCCTGTTTTTAATAGATAAATGATTTGACTGAAAAAAAATAATAACCCTCTAAGTTAGGTGACCCTCACCCGGTCATTTAGCCCAACGGTTGTTACGCATGTAAGAATTTATTAATTAGCACCCACTGTTGGTTGGCTTAGAGGTCACTGGTACTAGGCTTGGTAGGGTGGACTACGGTTCTATCCCCCGCAACCGCATTTGGGAAAGATGGGGCTTCACCATTTAAAAAAAACCAGAACCCCGTGCTAAGGAAAAGAAAAGGATCATAGTCGCTAACCGATTTCCCCTACTATGTGAGTGTACGGATAACGGGCTTAATGTGATTGCGCTTGAATGAAAAGAGTGAAAGGAAAAACGAGAGATATAGGTTGAGTTATAATGGCATAATTCGAATTGGTTTGTATAATGGGGGAGTTTTTGACATTGTGTCGTTACGGTATCCTTGGTGTTGGCATTTAGTACCTATCGATCTAACCTTTGCCTAGTAACCACGTATGACTAGGAGTCGTGTCATGCCCTTGTTTCGAAACTTGCTTAATCATTTTCTTTTACCGTGTGGTTGATTGCTTGAGGACAAGCAATGGTTTAAGTGTGGGGGTATTTGATAACACGAAAATGTATCGTTTATTTGGCTCGATTTATATCAATTATTTCCTTATTTTAGCTTAATTATGTTGTTTTATGTTGGTATCATGCTGGTATTTCTATTGTTTCAGGTTTTACGCTCAAAATTGAGACTAATTGTGAAAAGGAAAGAAATGGAGCTAAAATCACTACTATTTGTGCCTAAAAGATGGAAAAAGGGTGTTGAAGCAAGAAAGGGGTGCAAAGAAGGCCCAAATTGTGCAAGTACAAATCCAGCCCACGTGAAGTTGAAGCCCCCACGTCTCCAAGTGGGAGACGGTCGTCTCACCCTCCATAAATCAAGGGACGCACGTTCCCATCATCCAAGCCACGTCTCCAAGTGGGAGACGCCCGTCTCCATGCTCCTTGCCACGTCTCCTCAGAAGACGCACGTCTCCTAAGCCCAAGGGGTGAAAGAGCGCCACGTCAGCTACTTGAGACGTCCGTCTCCACCTCTCCACTATTTTCTCCACCTTTTTCTCAACTTCCCACGCATGATCTCCACTACTTCTCACATGATGCTGAAAGGAACTTCCATTTCCATTCACTATAAATAGAGGCTGAGCATTCATTTGAGAGTATCCAAGTTTTAGGCGCGGAAGCGCTGTTCATAGTTTTAGGCATAAATTATCACTTTGTAAAAGTGGTAGTTTCTCACATCGAGGAACTACCACACCATTAGTTTTAGGCCTACAATTTATGTACTCTTGGATCACAATCTTGCCGACATTATTTCAAAGCTTTATTCAAGTTTGTTTCGTCTGCTTTACTTACAGGTTTATTTATTTGCAATTATTTTAGTTTCATGTTCTTATAATATTGTTTTATCATTATAATTATAATATGGTTATTAATTATAATTTCATGTTTAGTAATTATAATTCCATGTTTAATAATTATAATTTCATGTTTGTTTCTTTAAGTATGTCTGGCTAATTTATTTAGATGTCGGTATGTAAAGTAATTTAACCGTAGGGATCCGAAATAAATTGGCTTAATTATATTTTATTAACTATCACTTGTTTTTGGTTTGTATGTCTAATTTAATTAGTAAGTCTTAAAACCAATAGAGCGAAAGTTTGAGGGGTTAAGACGGTCAAAGGTTAAAATCAATAGAGCGAAAGTTTGAGATCTTTAACTGGATAGTAGACATAGGACATTAGTTTTAAGGATGGCGAAAGCGTATTAAAACTAATTAGAACTTATTTATTTCCAAAAAGTGTTTTTAAACCCGCGCGGGATGGCGAAAGCGTACGTTAGGGATATTAGCATGTTCCGAGTCAACAGAGCGAGAGTTTGAGATTAGGAGATTTAAGTAGATAACGACTTCATAAAACAAGCATTTTATTAACTATGCTATTTCCAAAAAGCGTTTCTAAATCTGGTGGGATGGCGAAAGCGTACATTAAGAATTAGGATCGTAGTCTGAATCAATAGAGCGAGAGTTTGAGAGGAGGACTTTTAAATAACATAGTTAGTAAAGATCTTTGATTTAATTAGAATCTGGCCAATGGAACTTCGGATCACCTAAGTTAGATGAAATACATACTGATATCCGTTAGTTATTATATTTTACCTAGATTTAAGATTTTAGTTTCCCCATTTATAAAAAACCCAAATATCATTAGCCTTAGCTTTACATAGTAACTTTAGATAACGGTAGGTCGATTTATAGTCCCTGTGGATTCGATATCTTTTAAAACTACACGACACGACTGTGCACTTGCAGTTATCCCGACTAATAGACACGCAAAGTCGCGATCAGGCATGACTCTTAGAAACACATGGTCACCCGATTCAAATTCTAACTCCTTCCTTCGTTTATCATGATAGCTTTTATGTCTACTCTGTGAAGCCTTCATCTTTTCCCGGATTAACTTTACCTTATGTGTAGTTTCTCGTACAATTTCCGGTCCAAGTACTACGCCTTCGCCGGATTCGTACCAACATAACGGAGTTCTACACCTCCGACCGTACAACGCTTCAAAAGGTGCCATTCCGATACTAGAATGATGACTGTTATTATAAGTAAACTCGATCAACGGAAGATGAGTGCTCCACGAACCTCCTTGTTCGAGAACACATGCTCTCAACAAGTCCTCTAGAGACTGAATAGTTCTTTCAGTTTGACCATCCGTCTGAGGATGATACGCCGAGCTCAACCTCAAATTAGAACCCAAACTTTCTTGCAAGCTCTTCCAAAAATCAAAAGTGAATCTCGGATCTCTATCCGACACAATGCACAACGGAATACCATGCAACTTCACAATCACACTGACGTAGATCTCGGCTAACTTTGCCACTGGATACGTGATGTTAATAGGTATGAAATGAGCTGATTTTGTAAGCCTATCAACAATCACCCAAATCGAATCGTGTCCACTCGCAGTATTAGGCAATCCCATCACGAAATCCATCGAAATGCTATCCCACTTCCATTCTGGAATTTCTAACGGTTGCATCAACCCCGCAGGCTTCTGGTGTTCAATTTTCAATTTCTGACAAGTTAAACAAGCATACACAAACCGTGCCACGTCTTCTTTCATTCTTGGCCACCAAAATATCTTCTTCAAGTCTTGATACATTTTAGTAGCCCCAGGATGAATACTCAAGTTACTCCGATGACCATCTTCTAAAATCATCCTCTTCATGTTATCGTCATCAAGGATACAGATTCGATCATGTAATCTCAACACTCCTTGCGCGTCCACCTTAAAATCACTCCTTTCGGATTTGCCACAACCAACGATAATGTCTACTAGTTTCACATCCAATTTCTGAGCCTCTTTGATACTGTTCAGGAAGTCGTTATCAATTTTAAGCATTCCCAACTTAACACTCTGCGGTGTCACTTCACAAATCAAGCTCATATCTCGGAACTGCTCGATCAATTCTAACTCTTGAACCATCATAGCTGACATGTGCAAGGTCTTTCGGCTTAAAGCATCAGCTACAACATTTGCCTTACCGGGATGATAGTTCAACCCGAAATCATAATCCTTCAGCAATTCTAACCATCTCCGTTGTCTCATGTTCAGCTCCTTCTGGTCAAACAGGTACTTCAAACTCTTATGGTCACTATAAACTTCAAATCTAGAACCATAGAGATGATGCCTCCAAATCTTTAGTACGAAAACAACAGCAGCGAGTTCCAAATCATGTGTAGGGTAGTTCTTTTCATGAATTCTCAGTTGTCTCGACGCATAAGCAATCACCTTACCGTTCTGCATAAGTACACCACCTAAGCCCATTAGAGAAGCATCGCAATAAACCAC
Organism: Vicia villosa; assembly: GCF_029867415.1. NCBI lineage: Eukaryota > Viridiplantae > Streptophyta > Magnoliopsida > Fabales > Fabaceae > Vicia > Vicia villosa. Next base: position 166,458,209 of record NC_081181.1, read on the forward strand.
AAAAGGTTCTCCTGGGTTTGGTAATGTCAAAACCGGAGCTGTCGTCAATCTCTTCTTCAATTCTACAAAACTTTCTTCACATTGTGCATCCCATATGAACACTTTACCCTTACACGTCAACTTAGTTAACAAAAGTGCCAACTTAGAAAACCCTTCAATAAATCGCCTGTAGTAACCGACTAAACCCAAGAAACTTCTGATCTCAGTAGCTGACTTTGGAGTATCCCATTGTAACACAACATCTACCTTAGATGGATCTACAGTAATGCCACTACCAGATATGACATGTCCCAGAAAACTGACTTCTCGCAACCAAAATTCACACTTGGACAACTTCGCATACAACTTCCTTTCTTTCAACACTTGCAATACCGTCCTCAAATGATCTGAATGCTCCTGCTCTGATTTCGAATATATTAAGATGTCGTCTATGAACACCACGACAAACTGATCTAAATACTCATGGAAAATACGGTTCATATACTCCATGAATACTCCTGGCGCATTCGTAACGCCAAAGGGCATCACCGAACATTCATAATATCCATATCTTGTTCTGAACGCTGTCTTCTGAACATCTTCATCTTTAACTTTAATTTGATGGTGTAACACCCTTCTAAACCCCGCGGAAAATTAAATAAGTTTATTCAGAGTACATGAAATAAGGGTGCCACAATTCAAAATAAATTAAAAACATCGTTCAGTCATGTCATGCATTCACTGAGGCAATTCTCATTAATTAAAACAATTCATGTAAACACAGCGGAATTAAATCAAACAGATTAAGTTTAACATCTTTCAAACTAATCCTTCAAACATCAAAACATAACTAGAGTTATAAAACATAAACTCTAAACATCGCGTCCCCAGTGTTACAACTATCAGAGCATGACACCTGACGCTAACCAAACAACTGACTCATGAGCTAATCCTCACCGAGTTGAACAACCGCTATGCTCAATCTGAAAATGACAACATGTAAGGGTGAGTCTTCATCATAATTAACAAATTTTATAAGGTTATAAGGCAATAACACATCATAGCCGCATCGTTCACCCAATTGGTTCATAAACAAACATTCAGACAAGTTTCATCATCACAACAATCAACCAACACGCCATTAATAATTATAACACTGGAATACATCCAATCATGTTATAAAGTATGCATATGTATGAACTGACACTATGCATGTGGTACCAACATCATCAAATGGGAATAACCCATGACCGATCCAACATCATCAAGATACGGCCCTGCCAGCACAGATTCCACACAATGGGAATCATGCCCTTTACTGATCCAACACATCATCATGGATACAGCATCATTAATGAATATGAATGAATGCAAACATACATGAACATACTTATACCACCGTCAAGTCTAATGAGTAACATCATCAAATACTCATTTCATCATAATCATCATCATCACCAAGCATGTTTATATATATATATATATATATATATATATATATATGCATCATTCAATCACAATCACATCATTAATCATCACATAGATTATTTAATAATGTTCGTTTAGCTCGAAACGGCACACGAAATGGACCAACGGTTCAAAAGTTATGAACTTTTCAAAATGATTCATTTTTCAAAAACCTTCAGCCGTAACGGGTTACGAAAAGGCGTAACGGGTTACAAAAATAATTTTTTCAAAAAAAGCTTCAGCCGTAACGGGTTACGAAAAGGCGTAACGGGTTACGAAGAACAATTTTCCAAAACACAGTTTCAGCCGTAACCGGTTACGAACAACACCGTAACCGGTTACGAACTCGTAACCAGCCCAAAAACCCCATTTTCACGACCGTAACCGGTTACAAGCCCGACCATAACCGGTTACATCACCTGTAACAGCAAAAAAAAGCACTTTTGACAGCAGCTTATTTCCATCCAACACAACCCAAATCGAATCATTTCGACCATGCACGAAAACAGAATCAGTTCACAATTATTCCATGTCATTTCATGCCTCAACAACACATTCAAACACAATCAAACATCACTAACAAGCACTTACACATACTTTATCAATTTGAAACACAACATCATCCAAATTGACTCAAATCCCTAACTCTATCATATGACTCAATCGATATGAATTATACCTCTGTTCTATGCTATCAATCCCTAACCCGATAATAGTTGATAATCAGACAAGTCCCCCCTTATCTTAGCCAAATTCTTGAATGGGTCTTCTTCCTCTTTGATTCTCTTTCACGTTCTTCAGCTCCTCTTCTCACAACTTCTTGTTTTCACGTTCTAATTCTTTCTCCTCTTGTTTTCCTTATTTTATGAAAAACATAAAATTAGAAATGGGCTCCTTCACACTTACACCCCCACATTACTAATTCCACCATAAGGCCCAACAACTCAACATTTTATATTTCTTTCCACATAATCCCAATAAAATGCTAATTCAAATTAATTAATTTAAAAATTTAATTAAACTAATTAAATAAGAAATTTTGGGATGTTACAACTCTCCCCCACTAAAAGAGTTTTCGTCCTCGAAAACATACCTCAAGCAAAGAGTTCCGGATAGGAATCTTTCATCTGGCTTTCCAACTCCCAAGTGACATTCCCATCAGCCGGTCCTCCCCAAGCTACCCTGACCAAAGCTATTTCCTTGCCACGCAACTGTTTCAGTTTCCGATCTCCAATCCTCACAGGTAAAGTTTCAACGGTCAAGTTATCTTTCATTTGTACATCATCTACCTGAATCACATGGGATGGATCCGCAACGTACTTCCTCAACTGAGATACATGAAATACGTCATGTAGATTTGCAAGCATCGGCGGCAAGGCAATACGATAAGCTACTTCTCCCACTTTTTCAGAAATCTGAAATGGTCCAATAAAGCGCGGAGTTAACTTCTTTGACTTCAAAACTCGACCAATACCCTTCATAGGAGTAACCCTCATAAACACATGATCTCCCTCTTGAAACTCAAGTGTTTTCCTCCTCTTTTCATGATAACTCTTTTGACGACTCTGAGAAGCTTTCATCTTCTCTTGAATCGTCTTAATCTTCTCTGTAGTCTGTTGTACAATTTTTGGTCTAATCACAGCACTCTCACCAGATTCATGCCAACATAAAGGCGTCCTACACCTCCGACCATACAAAGCTTCAAACGGAGCCATACCAATACTCGAATGAAAACTGTTGTTGTAGGTAAACTCAATCAAAGGCAGATAACTATCCCAAGCACCTCCTTTTTCCAGCACACAAGCACACAACAAATCTTCCAATGATTGAATCGTCCTCTCAGTCTGTCCATCCGTCTGTGGATGATAGGCAGAGCTCAATCTCAGCTTAGTACCCAAAGCCCTCTGCAGACCTTCCCAAAACTTCGACGTAAATCTTGGATCTCTGTTAGACACGATACTTGAAGGAATACCATGTAAGCTAACTATTTTCTCAATGTATAACTGAGCCAATTTCTCCATCGAATAATCCATCCTCACTGGTATGAAATGTGCAGACTTCGTCAACCTGTCCACAACAACCCAAATAGCTTCACAATTCTTAACAGTTCTCAGAAATCCAGAAACAAAATCCATTGATATGCTATCCCACTTCCACTCAGGAATAAACATCGGTTGCATAAATCCAGATGGCTTCTGATGTTCAACCTTTGACTTCTGACACGTCAAACAAGAGAATACAAATTCAACAATTTCTTTCTTCATTCCAGGCCACCAAAACAACTTTTTCAAATCATGGTACATCTTGGTAGCACCAGGGTGAATACTTAATCCACTACGGTGTCCTTCTTCCAGAATACTCTTCCGGAGTTCAGCAATATCAAGAACACAAACTCGGTCGCCAAATCTCAGTATACCATTCTCGTCAACTCTAAATCCACCGCCTTTGCCTTGGTTAATCAAAGTCAACTTATCGATTAACTCAACATCAGCTTTCTGACCCTCTCTGATCTCTTCAAGAATACCGCTAGTCAGCTTCAACATATCCAATTTAACACTAGTAGGAGTACCTTCGCATACCAAACTCAAATCTCTGAATTGTTCAATTAAATCCAATTCTCTAACCATTAACATAGACATATGCAACTTCTTCCTACTCAATGCATCGGCAACTACGTTTGCCTTACCAGGATGGTAATTCAAACCAAAATCATAGTCCTTCATAAATTCTAACCACCTCCTCTGTCTCATATTCAACTCTTTCTGGTCAAAGAGATACTTCAGACTCTTATGGTCACTGAACACCTCGAACCGTACAAATAGTGTCGCCACAACTTCAGGACAAAAACCACAACTGCCAGTTCTAAATCATGAGTCGGATAATTCATTTCATGCACTTTGAGTTGTCTCGACGCATACGCGACTACTTGTTGATTCTGCATCAGTACACCACCTAAACCCATCAACGAAGCATCGCAATAAACAATAAAGGATTCTGCCGGATTCGGCAAAATCAAGATAGGAGCACTCGTCAGTCTCTTCTTCAACTCTTGGAATCCTTCTTCGCATTTTGCATCCCAAATAAAAGCCTGACCCTTCTTGGTCAATTTAGTTAACGGTAATGCTAACTTTGAAAAGCCTTCTATAAACTTTCTGTAGTAACCTGCAAGACCAAGAAAACTACAAATTTCCGACACTGATTTCGGAGCTTCCCACTGAGATACCGCTTCTATCTTCGTAGGATCAACGGCAATACCATTCTTAGAAATCACATGTCCAAGAAAACTAACCTCATTCAACCAGAATTCACACTTTGACAATTTGGAGAAAAGTTTCTTCTCTTTCAATAATTCTAACACAGTTCTGAGATGTTCCGCATGCTCTTCTTTGTTCTTAGAGTATACCAAAATATCGTCTATAAATACTACCACAAACTTATCAAGATAAGGATGGAAAATCCTATTCATATACTCCATAAAAACACCAGGTGCATTTATAACTCCAAATGGCATCACCGAATATTCGTAATGCCCATACCTTGTTCTAAACGCCGTCTTCTGAATGTCGTCTTCCTTCACTCGAATTTGGTGATATCCAGACCTCGGATCAATTTTACTAAATACACAAGCTCCAACCAGCTGATCCATCAAGTCATCAATCCTCGGCAATGGATACCGATTCTTGATAGTAACCTTATTTAACTGTCGGTAATCTACAAATAGTCATAGAACCCTCTTTCTTCTTTACCAATAATACCGGTGCACCCCACGGAGAAACACTCGGACGAATGAATTTCTTCTCAAGCAACTCTTCTAGTTGCTTCTTCAATTCGGCCAACTCTGATGGTGACATACGATATGGTGCCATCGACACTGGACTAGTTCCCGGAATCAATTCAATAGTAAACTCTACTTCTCTTTCCGGTGGTAAGTCATTCACATCTTCAGGGAAAACTTTCGGAAATTCACATACTACAGGTAATTCAGTACATACCACCTTCTCTTTCAGGTCCATCATTGCGAACAACATAAACACCGTCGCACCGTCCTCAATGGCTTCTTTCACTTGTCTAGCTGTCATGTCCAGATCATCAGCATTAACAGCTTTGGGGAAAATTGCCGTCTTCGTAAAACAGTTGATATGAACACGGTTGAATTCCAACCAGTTCATTCCCAGGATGACATCGAGTTGTTTCAATGGAAGACACACTAAGTCCATTCCAAATTCTCTACCAAAAACATCAACAGGACAATTCAAACAAGCAGATGAAGTAGTTACTGATCCCGACGCAGGAGTATCAATAACCATGCTTCCATTTATTTCAGATATTTCTAAATTCAGCCTTTTAGCGCAATCCAAGGAAATAAAAGAATGAGTTGCTCTAGTATCTATAATTGCAACTAAAGGTGTGCCATGAATGAAACACGTACCTTTAATTAGTCTATCCTCTGGAGTAGTCTCTGACCCAGACAAGGCAAAAACCTTTCCTCCCGCTCGGTTCTTCTTCGGTTTAGGACACTGTGGGCTAATGTGACCTTCTTCACCACAATTGTAACAAGTCACAATCTTCTTCTTGCAATCAGCAGCAACATGACCCACTTCCTCACACTTGAAACACTTTTTCTGATTTAGCTTACACTCATTCCTACGGTGTCCAGCCTCGCCACAGTTGTAGCATCTGACAAAAGCACCGGAGTCTCCCCCACTAGGCTTCTTCCAACCACCAGTCTTTGGATTACCTCTACCATACGGTTTTCCTTTTTCCATAGGCTTCTTACCCTTTCTGTCAACTAACTCGCGAGAGTGAGATGACTTCAGCTTAAGGTTATCTTCCTCAAAGATCCTGCTACAGTCCACCAAATCAACAAATCTCCGAATTCTCTGGTACCTGATTCCTTGCTTAATCTCATCACGGGGGCCGTTCTCAAATTTGATGCACTTTGAGAATTCACTAGCTTCATCGTTGTTGTAGTGAACGTAGTACTTCGCCAACTCAACGAACTTCGAAGCATATTCTGGCACTGTCATATTACCTTGAACCAGCTCCAGAAACTCAATTTCCTTTCGGCCTCGTACGTCCTTAGGGAAGTACCTTCTCAAAAATTCTCTCTTGAACACAGCCCAAGAAATACCCACATCATCAGCCTCCAATTCAGCTCTTGTCGCCATCCACCAGTCATCAGCTTCTTCGGACAACATAAGCGTACCATACCTCACTTTCAGATTTTCAGCACAATCGATGACCCTGAAAATCCGTTCGATCTCTTTCAGCCACTTCTGAGCACCTTTAGGATCATGCGTACCCTTGAACAATGGGGGATTGTTCCTCTGAAAATTCCCTAGTTGCCTATCAGCACCAATCCCTGCTCCTCCGGCATTTCCTCCCAGCACACCAGCAATCATGCCCAGAGCCTCAGCGATAGCATCATCGTTTCTTCCTCCTCTCCCAGCCATTGCTCTTCTTAAATCACAAACAATTTAATCAGAACAAAAGTATCGACAAGTTAGCTAGTACTAGTCGCATACACAGGAAAGACTGACACTAAGACTCTGGTCACAACGACCAACTATGCTCTGATACCACTATTGTAACACCCTTCTAAACCCCGCGGAAAATTAAATAAGTTTATTCAGAGTACATGAAATAAGGGTGCCACAATTCAAAATAAATTAAAAACATCGTTCAGTCATGTCATGCATTCACTGAGGCAATTCTCATTAATTAAAACAATTCATGTAAACACAGCGGAATTAAATCAAACAGATTAAGTTTAAAATCTTTCAAACTAATCCTTCAAACATCAAAACATAACTAGAGTTATAAAACATAAACTCTAAACATCGCGTCCCCAGTGTTACAACTATCAGAGCATGACACCTGACGCTAACCAAACAACTGACTCATGAGCTAATCCTCACCGAGTCGAACAGCCGCTATGCTCAATCTGAAAATGACAACATGTAAGGGTGAGTCTTCATCATAATTAACAAATTTTATAAGGTTGTAAGGCAATAACACATCATAGCCGCATCGTTCACCCAATTGTTTCATAAACAAACATTCAGACAAGTTTCATCATCACAACAATCAACCAACACGCCATTAATAATTATAACACTGGAATACATCCAATCATGTTATAAAGTATGCATATGTATGAACTGACACTATGCATGTGGTACCAACATCATCAAATGGGAATAACCCATGACCGATCCAACATCATTAAGATACGGCCCTACCAGCACAGATTCTACACAATGGGAATCATGCCCTTTACTGATCCAACACATCATCATGGATACAACATCATCAATGAATATGAATGAATGCAAACATACATGAACATACTTATACCATCGTCAAGTCTAATGAGTAACATCATCAAATACTCATTTCATCATAATCATCATCATCACCAAGCATGTTTATATATATATATATATATATATATATATATATGCATCATTCAATCACAATCACATCATTAATCATCACATAGATTATTTAATAAGGTTCGTTTAGCTCGAAACGGCACACGAAACGGACCAACGGTTCAAAAGTTATGAACTTTTCAAAATGATTCATTTTTCAAAAACCTTCAGCCGTAACGGGTTACGAAAAGGCGTAACGAGTTACGAAAATAATTTTTTCAAAAAAAGCTTCAGCCGTAACGGGTTACGAAAAGGCGTAACGGGTTACGAAGAACAATTTTCCAAAACACAGTTTCAGCCGTAACCGGTTACGAACAACACCGTAACCGGTTACGAACTCGTAACCAGCCCAAAAACCCCATTTTCACGACCGTAACCGGTTACAAGCCCGACCGTAACCGGTTACATCACCTGTAACAGCAAAAAAAAGCACTTTTGACAGCAACTTATTTCCATCCAACACAACCCAAATCGAATCATTTCGACCATGCACGAAAACAGAATCAATTCACAATTATTCCATGTCATTTCATGCCTCAACAACACATTCAAACACAATCAAACATCACTAACAAGCATTTACACATACTTTATCAATTTGAAACACAACATCCAAATTGACTCAAATCCCTAACTCTATCATATGACTCAATCGATATGAATTATACCTTTATTCTATGCTATCAACCCCTAACCCGATAATAGTTGATAATCAGACAAGTCCCCCCTTACCTTAGCCAAATTCTTGAATGGGTCTTCTTCCTCTTTGATTCTCTTTCACGTTCTTCAGCTCCTCTTCTCACAACTTCTTGTTTTCACGTTCTAATTCTTTCTCCTCTTGTTTTCCTTATTTTATGAAAAACATAAAATTAGAAATGGGCTCCTTCACACTTACACCCCCACATTACTAATTCCACCATAAGGCCCAACAACTCAACATTTTATATTTCTTTCCACATAATCCCAATAAAATGCTAATTCAAATTAATTAATTTAAAATTTTAATTAAACTAATTAAATAAGAAATTTTGGGATGTTACAGATGGTAACCTGACCTCAGATCAATCTTGCTAAAAACACTCGCACCCACCAATTGGTCCATCAAATCATCTATTCTCGATAGCGGGTATTTATTCTTAATGGTTACTTTATTCAGTTGTCTATAATCTACACAAAGTCTCATGCTTCCATCCTTTTTCTTTACTAACAGCACTAGAGCTCCCCACGGTGATACACTTGGTCTGACAAACTTCTTCTTAAGTAAGTCTTCTAATTGCTTCTTCAGTTCCGTCAATTCAGATGCAGACATCCTGTACGGTGCCATAGAGACAGGTCTGGTACCCGGTACAAGATCAATCGTAAACTCAATTCCTCTTTCTGGAGGCACGTCAGGAATTTCATCAGGAAAAACCTCAGGAAATTCACGTACTACCGGTAACTCATCGATGATATTATGATTTTTTATTGACAATGTTGCCATTAACGAGAACATCTCTACTTCTTCTTTCAACAACTGTCGTACCTGCTTAGACGACACTAAACCAGCTTCTTCCTCCTCGGCAGTTGAAAATCTCACAGTCTTGTTATAACAATTTATGTGAGCATAATTATATTCTAACCAGTTCATTCCCAAAATTACGTCTAGCCCAGCTAATGGTAGACACACTAAATCAACAGCAAAGTCCCTGTCGAAGATCGACAACAGACACTTTAAACAAACAAGAGATGTAGTCACAGACCCTTTAGCTGGAACCTCAACTACCATCTCGCCATTCATCGAAGATAGCACAAGACCCAATCTTTCAACACATTCAGCAGCAATAAAACAATGAGTAGCACCAGTATCGATAATAGTAATTAAAGGCACACTATTGATGAAACAAGTACCTCTAATGAGTCTGTCTTCGGTGCTTGTCTGAGTACCAGCCAACGCGAACACCTTACCACCAGCTTGTGCTTTCTTTGGTTTCTGACATTGACTTCTAATGTGTCATTCTTCGCCGCAATTAAAACAAACCACTTCTTTATGTCTACATTCAGACATCATATGACCAGTCTTGCCACAACGGAAACATTTCTTAACTTCATCAGTGCAGTAAGTACTCTTGTGACTAGCCTTTCCATACATAAAACACAATCGGAGCAGGAGCACCTCCCCCACTTGCTCTATGGCCCGGAGAAGCTCTCTGTTTGCCCTTGCCAGCTGGAGCGTCATAAGGCTTGCCACGTTGCTGATTCTGCCTCCCTCTTCTATCACTGACAATCTTATAGTGAGCAACATTATCTTCCTCAAAAATTCTACAACTGTCTACCAAGTTAGGAAAAATGCGAATCTGCTGATACCCTATAGCCTTCTTGATCTCAGAGCGTAACCCATTTTCAAACTTAACACACTTTGAAAACTCTGCACCTTCTCCATCATAGTATGGGTAAAATTTGGCCAATTCAGTGAACTTCGCAGCATAATCGGTCACTGACATGTTCCCTTGTTTCAGTTTGTGGAACTCAATTTCCTTCTTACCACGGACAATCTCAGGGTAGTACTTCCTCAGAAATTCCCTTCGGAACACATCCCAAGTGATCTCTTCACCTGCAGCTTCTAGTCTCTGACGTGTTTCTAGCCACTAGTCGTCAACTTCGACTGCTAGCATATGTGTCCCATAGCGAACTTTCTGTGCCTGAGTACAATCCATTACACGGAAGATCCTCTAGATCTCCTTCAACCACTCTAATGCTCCATCGGGGTCATGCTTGCCCTTAAAGACCGGCGGGTTCTCCCTCTGGAAGGTAGCCAAACTGCGAGACCCAGCATTCTCACCAGCATTAGGTTGATGTTCCAGAGCTTGAGCCATAGCCTCCAAAGCAGCAGCAATCGGAGCATCGTTCCTTCCAGCCATTTCAATTAAACACTTCAACAGAAACACAGTTAGATAACGAGATTTACAATACTCGATTTGTTAGCGACTCAACTACTTGGTCGGACGGACCGACCGGCTCTGATACCAATTGTAACACCCCACTTTCCCATACGAATATATATAATTATAAATGCGTAAATAATCAGAGTAATACAAGTAGGATGTCACATCTTCTGAAACAATTCACAAAACGTCTCTTTGTTCAATAAATTTCATTAAAACAAAATTTAATAACACATCGGAATTTAAAACAGTTTATTAGAACTCATGGCACTAAGCCCTCAACAAATAATTCGTCTCCACTAAACAGGAGGTCCGACAATAAAGTCAAAATCAAGATACGTAACAATTTGACAATTAATTGAAAGGAAAACAAAACATAGCGCATCCCAACATTCCCGTGTTACGTATCAGAGCGACTCCTAAGACTCGATCAGGTAACACTTGAAAATCCAAGCACTACTCTGGTACCTGGTTATCTGTACTCTCGAAGAAGCACAAACACAACAACAGAAAAGGGGTGAGAATTACATTCAATAAATATACGGTGAAATATCACATGTTTAAGGAGTAGTATCTACACCACACACAAACCACAATCACAAACGGATTCTCACACCGTCAACCACACAACAACATCAATACATGACATTACAATCAATTAAATGAAATGAAATGCAACTATCAACACTACATGCATGTGGTACCAACAGAGCATAAGCTCCCAACAGTTGCCATTTTATTAGAGGCAATAACAAGGCATAAGCCTTCAACAATGCCAATTCAGGCCAACAACAGGGCATAAGCCCTCAACGACATATGTATGCAATATGGACATCCAATCAACACAAACCAACAACACCAGGAATTAGCCTTCAACTCATTGCCATTAGGCTATTAACTTGTTCAACAACACGCAATTATAATTTCATCTCTTATAGTTAATAATCACAATAGTCAACATAATCTTATCACAACATTTTATGTCTAAATTATAAATTTTATAACCTTTATATATCGGCTTAAGTCCTACTAATCAAGAGATTTCAGAAAGGTATTCCTATTACTCAAGAATCGGGAGAAAACGTCACAAAACGGGAAATTCTACGCACTAACGTAACCATACGCGTACAACTAGGCCATACGCGTATACCCCCTTGCCCATACGCATATCATACGCGTATCACTAGAATCAGATTTGCACTAAAACTCTCCCATACGCGTATCACATCCTCATACGCGTATGACCTCTCTTCCATACGCGTACCATACGCATTCCACCAGAAGGTTGCACTATGCTGGGACAGGGCTGCGTATCATACGCGTATAGCCCCCTGGGTTTGTCCCTCATACGCGTATGGCCCCAACCCATACGCGTATCATACGCAAACTGGCAGAAAACTATCTTTCCAAGTCTGCACTCGCACCTGTTCGTTCTCACTCGTTTTCATCACTTCCAGTCTGCGATTTCAGATCCAAAACATCATATTTTCACCTATTAACTCACACCTTTCATCTAGATTCATTAACCTGTTATGCTACATCAATTTTACATGATAATAACTCAATTCCTACTCATCAAATTGGACAGTTATACATTCAGATTCAGTTCCTCTTATGAACATAACAACAACTCATCCAACATCCAAATCTATATCATAATTCATCAATTCAAACCAGAATTTTCGTCCAAAAATCACACAACATTATCAGTCAAGAAGAATTACATACAATGCAAGCCAATTCATACATCAAGGAAGAAATCAAACTCATCAATCATAAAACCTAAAGAGGGGAAGGAACCCTCACTATCCTCTCATGTTGTAATCACCATTTAAAGAACCCATTCTCCCCCCTTACCTTAGAATTGAGCTTTGATCCTTTAACAATGGTGGAAGTCTTCCTTCTCTCTAGCCCTAGTCTCTTTCTCTGTTTCTACGTTCTTCACAACTTTGCCAAAAGAATTATTCCTTCTAATTTTATTTTATTTTATTAATCTCTTACTAATCCTTAATTCTGCTAATGGGCTTACTACACACCCTCCCAATTACTAATCACCTACTTGGCCCAAATAATTAATTAACCATTTTACTACACTATAGTTAATTACTAAACTAATATAATAATAATAATAATAATTAAAATAACAGTTTAAGCACCAAATACACCAAATAACTGCGTAATAAAATAAATATCGAAAACGGGGCGTTACACCATATATGTGTTAACCGATAGAACGAATACGTAAGATGAGAAAAACAATCAATATATTTTCAGCAACTATGTTTGAATATAATTTACACTATAATAATCAATTTCTAATGAAATAACAAACAAAAATTGACATAAGCAATTTGCCGAACACTTAATGTGCAATCTATTCAAGTTATATTTTTCTTTGATTTTGTTGACATGAGAAACCAATTTCAATCACATAGATTGAAATCAACTCAACAAAAACAATTTTAATTATTAGAAGAAGAAATCATCTCTATGTATTGATTTCACAATCAACATTTTCACAATTTGCAAGTAAACATAAAAGAAAGACAGAGATACACAAGGATTTTTTAGGCAGTTCCCCAATCGACCTTGCTATGGGTACGTCTTCCCCCAATACCAAAAGAATTGAGATAATGAAAATTAACCTTTTCAAATGTAGTTTACAAGAGAAAAATTGGCAATCCAACCCTCAAAACCCTATGTTTGATGTTGATCCTAGCTTATTCTCTTCCCTTGATCTTGAGCTCGATCAAGTAACCCGATACTTCCAATTTGATCCTTTGGTTACTGTTACTCCTTTCGACATAACCCTTTTCTTCGAATCTTTCACCTTGCTGAATCCAAATTACGAATGTATCGTGACCCAAGATTACTAAAATGATACCTCAGTTACTTTTACTCCTTTGACTGAAACGTCTTTCTTCAAAGATTTCACTCGGCTGAATCCAAATTGCACAATCTTATGAAAAAATTCAAAATCAATCTTTGGTCTTAGAAGAAAACTCCAAATGGATTTATCTTGAAACCCCCAAAAAATTCTCAACCCAAATTTGATTACAACAATCCTAAATTGGACCTTATCAACCTAAATCTAGATGGCACCCAACAAAAGTGGTTATGTGTAATTGTTGTATGTATGCATAGAGATAAGCTGGAGATGATGAGCAATGCTTTGTATATTTATGCTTTCAATCATTTTAAAATGATGCCTGAATGTGTATTTATGTGTGTGGTGTTAGAAAGCAATAACAAAAACAATTGGACAAGAAAATTTACAAAATTAGACAATTTTAAGTCAAGGGAGTCGGCCTATTCGAGTTGGGAGTCGACTCCAAGAAGCCAAAAAAAGAAATTGATGAAAAATTGCATCAGTATATGTCGATCCATTCAAAGAGGGAGTCGACTCATAAGGGCAAGGGTGCCGATCCATGCCGCTCGGGAGTCGACTCCAAATGGACAGAAAGTTTTTGAGAATCTTTGCTTTCAGTATGACTTAACTCATAGCTAATGAGAGCCGACTCCTTTGTGCTTTGTGTCAAATCCAAAGGACAGGGAGTCGACCCATCCTTGACAAAAACTTTTCTTTTTATTTTGCTTCAGAGGGAGTCAACCCAAACACGCGCGAGTCGACTCTTAACATGGTTTTTCATGAAAATTGATATTTTTAACTGGTCCAAATGATTTTAACATGTTCTATAAGTTTCCTAAGATGAGAATTCAACCTAGACATAAAAGATAAGGTCCAATATACAAATACTAAATATTTCCTAGTGTTGACATCATTCGAAATATCTAAGAGAGGATATTGCAATCACAAGGTTTTCCCGAATCACCGTGGAATTTAATTTCAAATGTACTAGCGATACAACCATATTTAGTTTGGCTAATAATGGGTATCCGATGATACTGATATACAAGCTCCCACCCTTGACCACGAGGAAATGCATATCCAATGTCTTTCTTTCTCCATGCACTCCCAAAGTTACATGTAAATAGATCAGTATGCACAGATGAGTGGCATAATCATTGAAGCAAGTATTCTCTGATCTCTTGGGGTTTTAAATCTAGTAATCAAAATCCAAATCTAGCGAGGATCTTTGAGTATATTATGTTTTAAGAACTCTTGTCGTCCACCAGGATTTTAGACTGATTGGTTTATAATAAAGGCACTGATAACCAATGGGAGATCTTCATCAGGAACCTTACATATATTTTCTCCATCAATAAACCCTAAGATCAGTTTTTTGTCAACAAACGTATCAATCTCTAGGATCAACGGGGAAATTTGATAGGGATTATCGGTGTGCAATTAGGTGCAGCAATCTCTGGTGTTGGCTCCATTGGACGTGATTGTTAGAGAAATGTAGATTTCGAATGCAATGATTGGATAGTGAGATTTATAGGAATCAATATCGAATTCCAATAGACAATGCCACTATTTTGTTTCATAACCAGATGTGATAAAAAAATCCAACCAGTGTCTTTGTTACGATGGAGCTCGACTATCCCCTTATCATACACGTGGCTAATATGCAAGGTTAGCACTCTGGCGCCCAAGTTAGTTACACCCAAGTTAAGAATAGTGAGATATTTTTATAAATGAGTTGCGTATCTTTTCTTGGAGAAAATAAATTAGTATTTATAATAGGTATAAGTGTGGGCATGGTTGACCTTTCTTATTGGGCCTTGACCCGGTACGAAAAAGTTTTCATTAGGGCCCTCTGACCTGACACTGCTTACAAGGTACCATGTTCCGGCCTTTGATTATGGAAAGGAGAGGTATAAATCTTTATAAGTTAATTTGATTTCATGTATCAGTGTTTAGTTTAAAATAGTTGATATGTTATGAATTAATTATGATAAGAATGCATTCCATTCAAGGTCATGACGAGGTCATGAGTTTATTGGATGATGTTGGTTTACTGCCTCTAGAACGATGGTTTCTACCCATACTTGGAGCCACTTTGTTATATGAATTTTAAGGAATAAGAATACATTTTTATTCCATCTTTTACTTAAGGAGATGACAACTACCATGGACGATGTCTCTAACCTATTCTATCTTCCCCTTGCTCGTAACTTTTTCACCTTTTCATTGATGAGCGTTGTTAGCTACTATGAGGGAGGATACATATTTCGGTGTTACATTGGGAAATATTTTTGGAGAAGTTTAGGGCTAATAGGGGTACTCACTTTATTCTCTCTTAGCTTTGTGACACTTATACAACATTGATGGAGAACTTTATGGTCCCAAAGGCTGCCAAAGTATACATGTTACATCTTGTTGGATGCACTATTTTGAAAAATAAGTCACACATCTACATTGATGCGAGATACATATGCTTGTTCACGGACTTTAGATTTCATAGATGGGCATGGAGATATGCTTTTGTGATGCTTCTCTATCATGCCCTTGAAGAGGCTACTACATTTGAGACTAAGAAGCTAGCTGTTTGTATGAGTCTCTTTCAAGTATAAATATTTCTTTTTTGTGTAAGAATTAATGAAAATTTGTGTGGTTTTAAACTGTATGTTGTATTGCAATGTTGGATCTACAAGCACTTTATCTCCCTTTATGAGAATTGTGATATGGTTTATATCATAGTTTGTTCCCCATAAGAAACAAGATGAGTCTCCAAGCATGCTCACCTAATAGGTCTTCAAGAGTACATTCGCATGATTGATGCTCTCACCCTTGATGACATCATATGGACACCATAAACAAACCATTGAGTGCATTGGGAATTTGATGAGACTACACTATTTTCAGGTCAACTTCATTGGAAAATTATAATGATTTCTTACCATTATGAGTGGTGTCTCCGCCAATTCGGCTATGTGTAAGGCATACCATAACATCTAGCGTTGATGGATGGTTTTCTGGTAATATGGAGAGTAGTGATGTCACAATTATAGAAAATTCAATGGATATGACATTTCATGGGAATGCCTTAGTGGGTACTTAGAGTGATACTATAGTGTATCTCATCCTTTTATTATCCCTCTAGGTTCAGTTGACCCTTCAGATGTTGTTGGACCTTCAAATGACATTTTACACCGTCTCCACCACCCGATATAACTGATTAACATAGGATGCAAACGATCACTCTTCTTTCGAATAACCTTGTGGGATTGATAAATCCTGATGGTGAGGCTTATGCTTTAGCAACATAGATTGAACATATTGTAGGTGGTGGGTCATTATAGATGAATTATTACTACTTGTTGATCATGAGTTTTTGTTGTTGTATGAATTTTTGTTCTTTCGTGACTTGTTTTTTTCAACACTTTTTGCCATTGTATTATTACTCGTTCATGACTTATTGATGTATAATCTCAACATAAACTTAAGAACGTCTTGATATAACATGACATAAACTTAAAATAAACTTAATAATATCTACATGTAATAAAATAGCATAAAATTAACATAAACTTAAAAACATCTAGACATAACATAATATAATATAACATAAATGTAAAACAACATATCACCATCACCAACTGTGTTGAGACGTTTTAGTATTTTTAAAATACCCTTTTTTGACCTTGCAAGTGATGCATCCCCCTTGATTGGACCCTTAACTTCGTAAGAATGAAATGTACTTCACATAACTCTTACATCATGCCCCATCTTGAGCTCAAATTTATTAAACCTTTACTTCCCTTCAAAGTCAATCATGGTTGAAATGGTAAACAACCTTAATCACTCTTAGATTGTCATTATAGTTTAAGAGTTCTCGAGTTTGGATTTCAAGTTCACTAGAGTGGAAATCTTAGTCACCCTAAATTCAAATTAAAGGGTCAATACTGTTAAAGTAAACAAATGCAAGATAAAAATATAAATTCATTTTTTAATGATTTTCTAATATCACAAGAAGCATATTTATATAAGTTTCAAACTTTTGTCAACCCTACAAAAGTGTCAGGACAATCTAGACCATACAAATGCTTAACCCACCAAAATTTCAAGAGTGAGAAAAATTCAATACACCAGATTTTATATAAATCCCCTCTCCATGCAAATACGTAAGAAATTTTGTCATAAAAAAATGGTATAAACACAAAAATATTACATTTACCTTAAAAACTATTTTACACTGTCAGTGCACTGCCTTTTTAACTCTTTTGTAAAGAGAAAAGGGGTGATACACTGACAGTGTAAAATATATTTACACTGACAACAAATCACCACTATGTATCCAATTAAACTATTCTTTTATTTTAAAAGTAATTTAATGGCATGACACATTGATGGCTTTTGATTGGATGACAGTGTAAAACTATTTTACACTGTTAGTGCACTACCTTTTAACTCTTTTGTAAAACCACCAGTTTTTCTTATTAATCCTTCGCAAGTACTTTTTTCAAAAAGATAAATGATAATATAAAAATGATGAGTTGACATTTTTAAAATATGTAAAGGGTGCTAAACATAACTCTGAAGGTGAAGCTAAAATTCTCCTCACTAAACAGCACAAAATTGGGCCCAACAATCACATATCTTAGTAAAAAAATGGTAGCCCAATTTCCATCTCTCTTAATACAAAGAGTTTTCAAATCATTATAGAATTTAAAATGTAAAACACTAGGATAAGTTTTTTCTTTAATTTTTTTTACAAAGAATTACCATTATTGATAAAGATTACTAAACTAGGTTTAACGAATTTACAATTCATAGTTTTATACTAATCTATTATTCATAAAATTTATTTATTTATTTTGTAAATAAAATTTTAACTGAGTTAAATATTGAGCGCCTAATAGAATTATGAAATATTTCGAGATTCAAATAACATGTACATATTCAGTTATTCACCAATAAAATTATCACATCAACGGGTAAACTTGAAGAATTTGAATTAAACCCTTATCAAGTGGCTAATCTATGTTACTTTTCATATAATTATCAAAATACAAAAATAAAAATTTATTTTAACTTATACTAGTATATTTTACCAACATTACCATTTAATTTAGAAATTAATTAAGCATTTTTTAATTTTAATTTTAATGATTTTGTATACTAACACTAGTGCCATCCTATAATTTGAGTAACATCCACTTAAGGCAAGAGAAAGAACAATAATTTGAGTACATTCTTGTATGACAACATTTCCAACAAAGGAATTCATTCATTTATCCTATAAGTCAGCAGCCATCCATTTTCAGCAATCAATTTGTGCAGTGAAATTTTAGGATGTAAAGCAATGCATTTAAATTTTATTACACAAATAAAGCATAGGCCTTTCTCATTCAATAATAGTTTCAACTTGCAAGTACAAGAAGAATATACTTAACAACATTGTAAAGGTGCTCTTTCAAATAGAAAAGTACCTTCCCCCTTCAAACTTGACATATATTGAAGAAGCAATTCACATATACATGTCGGTGACATGTTGATCTTCGATACCGACATGTATCATATATTTAGATATGCTAATGACATGATGTCGAATACTAGACACACTTTTAATATAGAGTATCGTTGATGTTCAATACGGACACATATCATATACTTAAATATACTACTACAAACACGTGTCATATACTTAAATATGCTACTACAAACATGTGTCATATACTTAAATATGCTACTGACACATGATGTTGGATACTAAATACACTTTTAATATAAAGTATCGTTTATGTTTAATAATAACATATGTCATATACTTAAGTATGCTACAGACAACTGCTATCGAATACTAGACACACTTTTAATATAAAATGTCGGTGCTATATAAATTGAGATATTTTAAAATATTTAACTATGGCTTGGTTTTTTTCTCTCAATATATGGAAAATGCATTTAAAGGGTTTGGTTAGTAGAGGAACTGTCTTCCAGTGTAGGTTTGTCCAAAGGACCAACTAGGTGGGGCAACATTAAATGACACAATACTATGACCATTACCAGTAGTGACTAGAAATGAAAGACTTTGTCCATTCAAGTAAGAGTTGCTCTGCCAATTTTGTCCCCAATTTCTTGACATGGCTTGCCATCTTGTCCTTGAACCTTTGATGGATAAAGAATGCACATCACCAGCACCACCAACATTAGTCACAAGAACTAAGTTGAAATAAGAATGGCCATTAATTGTGAACCTTATTCCTCCTCTTCTTCTACAACTTACCCTTCATGAAAAAACCATTCATGAAGAAAAAAATGTTAGCTATAGCTTCAAGACCAAACATATAAGAAAAGATTAATATGATATTTTCACAATATACTACTTACGTATACAACTCATTTTGTACTGTCACAAACACTAAACACGACTCTGACAATAGTATTTCAATATCAATAATGTTTTTAAAAAATAATGATTAAATATAATCACATGTGTCAATGTCAATGTTGTATCATTGTCTAACATTTGTCGTATATGATTAATATTTATGTCAAACACTCCTTCAATATAAAATATCAGTGCTACAAAACCAATAACTTTTATATCACAAGGGAGATTTCGACATATCAACAATGTAATGATTAAATATAATCAAATGTGTTGGTGTCATGTCAGTGTCTAACACGTGTCGTGTCTGACTAAGTTTTATCTCAGACACTCTTTCAATCTGAAATGTCATTGATCACAAGGACTTCATTGATGTTTCAAGACTCGCCCTCCATCACACATATTATTAAGGATAAAGTAAAGTTTTGAGAACATTACCTTCTATAAACAACAGGAACAATACCAGCTCTATATTGAGCAATGTGTTGAAAAACAGGTTGAGAGAGATCAAAATGGTGATTAGGAGGATCACACCAACCACCAGGTGGACAAAAATTAGTAGCAGTAACAACAATGGAGCCATGAAGACACCATTTTGGGTCATTAGCACATTTGATTTGATAGCAAGCACCACAACTCAAACCATTGTTGAATAATGCAGTGCTAAGTGCTGCTGTATTAGTCCCATAACCTTGACTATACAAGTTTCCATATCCACATGCCCCACCTGAAATTCGAGATTTTTGTTACATACCCATTAATGTATAGAACCTTAAGTCCATAACTTTATAAACAACGTTTTAAAAACCGAACCGAACTATCCAGATCATCTGGTTAATTGAACCTATGTTTTAAAAACCGAATCGAACTAGCCAGATCATTTGTTACATATATGTATACAAATACATATATACATACCCATTGTGCCAGAAGCATCACTGCCACCATAGAAGGTTGCATGTGCATTAGTCCAACCCCAATTGTTGCCATAACGATAACCATAAACATTAGAGATCATGCAGAGAATAATTCCAAGAACTAGAAATCCTTGATGAGACATTTTTTTTTCTGCATAAGTGCAAGAAAAGAGAATTTCAGACAAAACTTCAGCAATGTATAGTAGTAAATTATATGCAATAACCATAAAGAGAGAAAGGAAGAGAATTAATTACAAGAAGGTGAAGATTGAAATGAGTTTTTGCAGTTTTAGGGAGTAATGGAGTTGGAATAAATAGAGAGGTCAGTCAACATCAGAGCTGACAGAATTGGGACCATGTAATGTGAGGGAGTAAGAGGCCTTGGGAATATGATTTATGGAAAATGTGATTTTCATTATTGATCAAAGAATTTACTATTTTACCATATGAAAGTGTACAAATTAATTTGAGTCAAATCAAATGGAATCATTGTAAGGTTTGAGGAGTAGTAGTATTACTTACATATAGTTAATATTGTTTCCTTAGAACTTTTGTCATTTAGTTAATTTTTAATTCTTCTAACGAGTTCTCACAATAATCATAGAGAGATATAGGACAGAAATTAGTGGTGGTATTAAAAAGAAGAGCTTTGTGAATGTTTCATGACTGTAAAATTGCGGTAATAATTTATGGCGTTTGAAATATGGTAATTATTTATTGGACTACATCAAAGTTAGTAAAAAATAAATCTAATTCTCATATAGAATAGAGACATAACAAAGTAATGAGTATATAAAGATGATACGTTTTTAAAAAAAATGTGACATCTATCATTTTACAAAGAGTATTAAATAACAACCTAAATATAATAATTAGAGCTTAACCATTGCCGATGTGGCGAGGGCGATGACAGTTTTGGTTGCCAGAGGGTAATTCTTGCAGGCAATTTAAGATCCATCGGGTATCGAATTTAGTTTAGGCAGTTTTTGAGCAACGAACTTGTTTATTTTAATTTGTAGATCAATTTATTAATAGGATATTGTACTGATATATTTATAAAGACCCGCTAAGGACGAGGAGATCATGGATGCCTTTCTAGGGGCGGCATCCTTCTATCGTCTGCAATTAAGGGCAATCTTGCCTTTAACGCCCCACTCGTTCTATTATGGAAAACGTGAGAAATGACATGTCTTGATAAGAGAGAATTCAAAGACATTAGACAAAACATCGTCTTTCTAGAAAATAAAGATTCAACGATCCACTACTATGACCAAGTGGGCAATTAGCATTTTCGAGAAACTCTAGACTCTAGGTCCACGAGCCTATATAAATACCTCATCACAAGCATGCACGAGGGAAAACAACTTATTATAACTTACGTATACCAAATACCCTGAGAATATACAGCTTCTCACCTCACGTGAGTAGGGATGTAAATGGATATCCATGGGGACGGATAGTATGATATTTAAATAATTTTAACTAATGATATTTATATAATTTTTATAATTTATTAACGGGTAGGAATATTTGCGGGAATAACTATCATTAAACTCGTATCTGTATCAATTAAATAACAGATATTTAAATATCCATTTATTTTATCTGTGGATATTTATTAAGTTATCCGCCTCGTATCCGTAACGGATTTTACCTGTGGATACCCGCGGGTACGAATTTTTTCACCATCCCTACAGGTGAGCTTGCTCTCTTCATAGCAAAAAAGACCACCAAACAGAATTTGTCACCACTATAAGCAAGCCCTAACTCACATTCTGTAATTTTTTACAAGAACATTTATGTTTTTAGTCTTTTAAGTATTCATAGAGTTTTTGTAGTTATAAATATGTATCTCCATCATTCTTGGCGTTACAACCTTCAAAACATTATAGTTGAAGGCATAGAAAAGGGTTAGACAATTCTAGTGGTAACCATAGAAAGGCAAGGATAAATTCTTAAGAGTGTGTTCTTGGAATATGGGAAACCCTTGCAGATGTTTAGGGGTGTTGATAAATATTTCTAAACACACGGGTTTGTGTGATTCATACACAAATAGTTTGAGAGATTAAGAAACACTTGGGTAAAAAATATGGTTTTATCTTGGGAACTTAGATGATAATTTTCTTCTAATTCATTTGTAATCTTTTGTTGAAACTCTTAGAAGTATACTGAATCAGAGAACTAATCTCTCCCCTAGAGTTGACCATTTGATCGAACAGGATAAAAAATTGGTTCTTGTTTTTTATCTTCTTCTTCCAAGTTAAGTTGTTGTGTTATTGTATAGAGAGTTATTTTTTCTTAAGGTCATTTATTTTGGTTGTCACTGTTTTTTATCCCCATACATCAATTTTTTTTGGTGTGATTGAACCTTTCAATTTCACAACAAGTGGCGCTTATCGCGGGGTAAAGGGAATTTGTTTACACATAAGCACCATGGGTTCCAAAGGGCAAATTGAGTAGTTTTTTTGGGGAAAATGCTCCAGGTTATTGAAAGTGGAGATGCAAACAATTAAAGTTCTACAAAAGTGTATTAAAGGATGATGTATAGTTGTCTACATGCCTAACAAAAGCAGAGAAAACCAAGATCATGGATAAGGCTAAAAATGTCATTATCGTGTACCTTAGGGACAAAATTATAAGGAAAGTTATCAGGGAAAAGAGTGAGTCTTCGGTGTGGGAAAAACTTGAATCTTTATATATAACCAAGCCTTTGAATCATATGTTGTGTTCGAAAAAATAATTTTACTCATTTAGATTGGTAGAGAACAAATCCATAGTAGAGTAGTTGACTGAATTTCACAAGATCATTGACAATCTGGATAATATTACAATATTACAGTGAAGATTAAAAATTAGGACAAGGCTCTACTCTTCTTGAAATTATTATCCAAATATTTTTATCACTTTAAGGATGAACTTCTTTATGGCAAGGAAAGTACTATTACTATGGATAAAGTCCAGAAGGCCGTGACATCCATAGAATTTTTAAAGATAATTTTTTTGAAGATTGACGATGGTAGTGAAGACACGAGTGTCTCAAGAGGAGAAAGTGAACATAGAGGGGTATCCAAATTAAAGAATTTTTAGAAGTCAAAGTTAAATTTCTTTATTTGTAAGAAACTTTTTCACTTAAAAAGGGATTCTCACGAGTGGGAGGAAAATGAAGATTGTGTTCAGATTCTTGTTGCCTATAGTGTAGATTGTTATTAGGATATTGGTACATTAATGGGGTTGAGTTTGGAGACTGAAGTGGGTTGGATTATGGAGTCATGTTTATCTTATCACCGTGGATATATGTTTTTCAGGTTTGAATTTGATGATCATGCTAATAACCTTCCTAAAGTTTTGTTGATGACAACCTTAATGGCTGTTGAAGTCGCTGAAGTATGTGATAATGGTTTTCCAACTCTATGATAATGGTAACTAAACTTAAGGATATCTTAAGCATCTTTTAGTAGAAGACTCAAAATTCCAATGAAGTTCTTATATGATCTATTTATTTAGCAAAGGGTCTTGAAAGCCTCAAAGTTGTGAAATAAGGGAAATGTGAAAGCTCGCCTAATCATGTCTCTTTGAGTGAACAAAGTTTTGTAAAAGTACGGAAGTAACTCCTATGATACCGAGACAAATCTCTCTCACAAAAAAATATACACACACAGACACACTTAAAACCTATTTTTATCTACCAATAGGGATAAAAACGCAGAAAATTGCATGTAGACATAGAAAGGGATTGATCATCTTGTTCCATGCGTAACTTGAGTTTCGTAAGTCCGTTTGAGGTGTCGTCAGTTGCATTAGAAATCTAACACAATATTATTTATTTTGAAAAGGAGAAATTGGTTCTAGGATTGCTACAAAAGTAGCAGTACTCTAATTTTTAAACCAGACCCATAACTTGAATTTTGTAAGTCCGTTTGAGATGCAGTCATTTGTGTTAAAAAAAGAGTTCAACAATATTTTATACTGGAAAGTTTCCTAAGTTTAATCACATGTCTCTAATTTTTTGTGCTATTTGATAGAATTATTTAACAATATAGCCTCAATAATAGATATAATTGTATGACATATTATAATAAGAATATTGCAATAAACATGTACCTGTCATGGTTGAATCCATTGGATCGAATACATAAACAATAAATTGAGAATGCTGCCCTCTTATTGATGGTACGGCGGCTAGCTAGAATATATAAGCACCAGATTAGGGAAGGGACCTCTCAGCAGGCTAACCAAAAGAATGGCCCAACCCATCACGGGTCATTCAACAATTAAGCCCAATATATTATTCATTTTATTAAATAAAATAATAATTGATATTATAATTATATTTTATTTAATAATTAATTAAAGTAAATCCATAAAATTTAACACTATTTTGAAGCCAGACGAAATAATCTACTTAGTGCGAGTACCAGTTTTTGTTATTTGATTAAACTAAATCGATTGGGGTATTAAGTCTTGAAATAAAAATTATAGTATTAAAATAGAATTCTAAGCTTTCCAGAAGATATTCATTTTGGAGAGTTTCATAATTTTATCATAAGTTCATAATTTTTTGTGCTATTTTAAAGTGAGACGAAACATTCTGTTCAGTGCGAGTACTAGTTCTTGTTGTTTGATTAAACTATATCAATTTGGGGTATTAAGTCCAGAAATAAAAATTATAGTATTAAATTATACTCTCTAAGATTTCCGGAATATATTCATTTGCTTGATTTGTAATCCAATTACAATCACAAGGATTGTAATCAACACAACAAAATAGTTTTAAAATGATAAAGAATCGATCTAATTGTATCGATTGAATAATTACCAAATTCAACAATTTGCTATTGAAAGTAAACGAGAGATAGATAGATAGATAGATAGATAGATAGATAGATAGAGAGAGAGAGAGAGAGAGAGAGAGAGAGAGAGAGAGATAGGAAACGTGGATTTGTTTAGGCAAGTCACCAATTGTATTCTTTATGGCTACGTCTTCCCCCAATTCCAAATAGAATTGAGATAATTTACTTAAAATTATGCATGTATGAGGTAATTACATATGTGCAAGTTGGAGGCAAACAGAAACAAGAGATTTAGAAAAATTATGTAGAATTTCAAATTTGTTACGGCATGTGTCGACTCATTGTAATGCATGTGTCGACCTATATCAGGTCATGTGTCGACTCATGACAAATATAAGCTACATACTTTAAAATTGAGCAGCATGTGTCGACACATTCATCGTATGTGTCGACTCATAGAAAAAAATTTCCTTCTATGTGTCGACCTGCAAGAACTCATGTGTCGACACATTCAAACAGAGGCTACAAGCTATAATAATGATCCACATGTGTTGACTCATAGCATGTATGTGTCGACACGTGAATGTGTTTTTCTTATAAAACATAATTTTTGATGCATAAAACCTTTTCTAAATGCATTATAAGTTTCCTAATACTAAGATGCACATTAAAACTCAGATGATACCATCTAATATACAGAAACGTTAAATATCCTAGTTATGATATCATGCAAAAACATCTATTAGGAAGGTCATGCACTCACAAGAGTTGTGTTGATATGTTTGTGAGTAATTATTTTATTACCCTATTGATGGGCTGACATGAGTAATAATAAACTTTTACTCTATTGATCAATATTTGAGTTGTAATTTTATAATATGTTGAGTTTAGTAATTAAGTGAGGAATTAAAAAGTCGGTCTTGCGTTGGCAAGATTGCAGGTTCAGAGAAAAACACTGTTGAGTATGAGATACGGGTATTATTTGTTGTTGAGCATGAGATGAGATGTTAATTTTTGTTTGAATATGAGCTGTGAATGTTATTTATATGATTCATGCATTCATGTATATCGAAGATAGGTAAACGAGTCCACAGTTCAGAGAGGAACCAATGACGGTCTCATGTTTAGAGAGGAACACGGTTCAAATAGGAACCAAAGACATGGATAATTTAGTAACATCACTCTTACATCCAAAAATTTGGTACCACATGCATCTTAGAGGAGGAGTATATTGCATTATACATTTGCATTTAATTGATTGTCGTTGTTGTGAATAATTCATGTGTTGGTGAATGTTATGTATGATATTATCATCTGTTTATAACGTCGTTAACATTGTGAACATATTTCTCAGCCCCTTTTTGTTTGTTTGTGTGGCTTATTGTACCAATGGTACAAATACCCAGGTAGAAGTATTGACGTAGATGTCTACTTTATTTTTATTGATAGTTTTGAGTTTACTTAATGTTTCTCGATTTTGATCTGATACTGTAACTTCGGGGTGGGTTATCGTCCGTTGATTTTTCTTAAGAGTTTGTTGAATATATTTCCTTATGTTGAAACTAAGTTGTTTTATGTTATATTTTGAACGAGTATGTTTGTTGAGAATGTGTAACACTTGTTTTGGAAAAATAATAATTTATCTTTTATAAAAATGTTTCGGGGTTTTAGGGTGTAACAACCAGAGGGTTAACTTCAATGAGCGGTCCGGGTCTCACCATTATCGAATATGGTCCATGCAATTTTCGTGCATCAGACTTGGTTGTTTCATTTTGTGGATCAGTTTGTTAATTAGTTATCTTTTGGGTCTATTAAGTATCTGTTGGATTTCAACAGTTATAAATATGTATCTCCATCATTCTTAACATTACGATTTTCATAACTTTATAGTTGAAGACATAGAGAATGGTTTGAGAATCCTAGTGGAAATCTTAAAGAGGCAAGGTTAATTACAAAGAGTGTCTTGTTGGAATTTGGTAAACCCTTGGACATATCTAAGGGGATCGGAAAACACTTTTAAATACTTTGGACTTGTGTGATTCATATATAGATTTAGAGAGATTGGGAAACACTTAGGTAGAAAATAGAGTTTGTTTTTGAGAATTTGGGTAACTATTTTCTTTATACTCATTTGTTATATGTACTGGTAAAAAAGTATAAGTGTGCATGTTCCCCCTACAAGGGTAGGGAAACTCAGAGGTCTTAGTAGGTGTATAATATGTCTTGGTGGCGAGAGCTTGATCACGGTGGCGAGAGATCATATACGGTGGTATTTGAGACTATTTAAGGGACCAACTCACGTGAGGCGAGAGGCCTTGTTGATGGCCAACGCTACTTAATTGCAGGCGGATGTTAAGAACCAAATTGTGGATATATTGGTTAGTAGTTTTGTGGTCCTTTGCACTCTATTTCATTGCTTAGTAGTGTTTAAACTTTTAAAGTAGTGTAAATAAATAATCTGTAGCTTAGTTTGGTTTATTTACTTTTGTACTACTTTTTGTAGGTTTCATGACTTATGGCAAAGCTTTGGAGCATTAGGCAAGCATGAAACAAGCAAGGCATTGCTAAAAAAGTCAAAATTTGGAGAAAATTTCCTTGAAGCCCGCTTAGCCCATCTTGCAGCACGCTACAAGAAGTTTTTCCTTGGCATTGGATGTGTAGTTGAGCCCGCTTAGTGCGGTCCCCTATACCAGCCAAATATTTTCTCTAACCTGCTTAGCGCGGTCAGCTCGCTTAGCGAGATTTCGCTTTTTAGGCACTTGTATAAGTAGCATTTTAGATATTTTTCAACATTCTAACTTCTCTACAAAGACCAAAAATTTCCCTTATAAGTTAAAAAGTCATTTTTCTTCATTTGTAACTCAAATACAAAGCTTTCAAGCTTCAATCTTTGATCCTTGCAAATTTGATGCTTCTAAAGCTTTGCTTTTTACTTGTTGATCAAGCTACCATGGTTATGGGTAGCTAAATCCATCCTTGTGTCAAGATTAGAGGAAATTAATCTTTATTTGTATGTATTTCTTTTGATATCGTGTATGTGAACAAGTTGATGATTAATATAGATGTTTATCTTTAGTTTAATCGATTTGTTTTGGTATGAATCATTATTGAAAGGTAGTTTTTTCAAGTCTTGACCTCAGTTTTCATTTATCAACAATCAAACTCTAGAAATAAGTTTGTGAGTTGATAGTATCAAGCTTTCAAAGTTAACATATTGATAGTTAGCATGAGATGTCATCTAAGGATCTATATGGTAAAACTCATAATATCGTTCTAGAGATGAAACATATTGATAGGATACGTGTTTGTATTGATTAAAAACAAGTTCACATGCTTTATTAAGAGAATACGTACAAACTATGTAAATGAACCCTAATCTTGACATACTTCTACAACTCGTTTAAAACCTCAACTTTTTTTATCGTAATTGACACTTTTCGTGAAACTGTTACGTTGTAAAACTAAAACCCTTTTATATTCTTTGCTTAAAACAATTTCAACTGTAGAACAGCGATAGTATCACCCAATCTATATGCATACGAAAAAGAAAATACTTACCCTATAAATCATTTCAACGGCGAACAATTAAGTTAGTCGTGTGCTATTTTTTAAAATTATTTATTTTGATTGTCATAATAGTCTCTACGCATCAATTTTTGAACCACACATTATTATTAAACCTCTGTTATTGTTGGACCGCATATTAATTATTAAATTTCTTTCATTCAAGAGTACATTTTTTCGAGTGAGATTTTCACTAGGAGAACTTATGCATGGTGCACATCCCAACCTTCTTTTATAATGAGTTTCTCCCTAATCAGAGGTTCAAACTCTACTACAAAATATTTACAATGAATTAATTGCTTTAATTTGTTTAGTTTATTCACTAATTTCATTTTTATGTCATTTTGATAAATTAATTTTTTTACAATTATTAATTTTGTAAAATATAATTAAATACATATATAATTTTTTTATTAACAACTGGCATTAATTACATTCAAATTTTATTTTGTTTATAGACAAAAGAAATTATAATTTATATATATTTAATCTATTTATTTATAACTAAACATATATAACTTTATCAAGTTTATACATTTGAATATGTTTTTATCAATCATTTTTAAATTTTTTTTTATAATATTATTTTCTCCAAAAACACATGGAGATGTCATTATTCGACCATCGAAGCCCAATGAAGTAGTTCCCCAACCTAATTTTTTGTCTACGCTAATTTGCCTGGACAAAGAAGCTCCAATTATTTTTTTTTAAATTCATTCCATTTACATTTCAAAACTTGCTAAAATATCATCAATATATATATATATATATATATATATATATATATATATATATATATATATATATATATATATATATATATATATATATATATATATATATATATATATATATATATATATATATATATATATATAAAGTAAAGTACCTGATAATTACACTTTAAGCCCTCTGATTAAATAACTAAAACCGTTCAAATTTCATGGCTAAATTCGTCTTTTTGATAAATAAATCCACCATATTCATTTGACATTAAATGCTGTCTATTGTGTCACTTTTTGATTGGTAGATTTTATTTTAATTTATTTGGTTTTTCCTTTTTTTAATTGTTATTATATAATATTATTTTGTATTATTTTATATTATAGGTGCAATAATATTATTTTAATATCTAAGCAAACACATAATTACACCCCTACACAATAAAACCCTGGCCACGTGATTGAAAGAAAAAAAGCCACAAAATCTGGCTTGGAAAACACAGAACTCCACTACTTCAATTACTGTAATCTTTCATTGCTCAATAAACCTTTTGTGTTCCATAGGCTGCATAAAACATGAACAAATGCATAACCATATCAATTCTGCTGCATCTCAATACCCTGCGATTTTCGCTCCTCCTCCATCTCAAGACAAATCCTTCGTCTCCATCACCTCCGCCGCGATTTTCACTCCTCCTTCATCTCAAGACACTACCTTCGTCTCCATCACCTCCGTCTCTAACTTCTGTTAAACACTGTTTACATTCATCTCCATTTGATTCATCTTTGATGATTAACTGATATCTCTACTCTTCTTGTAGTGTTTGTGGGTGAAACATGTCTCGCCCAATTGAGCCATTGAAAGAAATCAATGATTCCAAAGATTTGTGGAAGATCGCAGTTAGATGCAGGCATCTATGGACTGTCACAAGTTCTTCAAACAAAGAACACATGGAGATGGTTTTGGTTGATTCTAAGGTACTGTAGCAAGATATGGTTCCCCACTGATTACTTATAATATGTTTTTTGTTGATTAACCACTAATGATGAAATGTTGATTTCTTGCAGCGTAATATGATTCAGGATGTTGTCCCTGCTTATTTGCTTTCGAAATTCAAATCTGAAATTGAAACAGGAAACTCTTATATCATGCAAAATTTTAAAGTTGGGAAGAATGATTTTGCTTTTAAGTCGACAAATCATACATACAAATTGGTTTTTTGTGGGTCAACTTCTGTTAAGAAAGCAGAATTTCCTGACATCCCTCATAACTACCTTAACATTATTGGTTTGAATTCCATAGTTGAAGGAAGGTTTCAATCAAATATTTTGGTTGGTAAGTTCCCTACACCCTGATTTAATGTGTTATAATTTTTTAACTTGAATAACTTTAACCAATCCATTTTTTATTTGTTAGATTTGATTGGAGGAATCACCGATATCTCTCAAACCCAAGTTAACTGTGACATCAGCAAGAACA
Organism: Vicia villosa; assembly: GCF_029867415.1. Lineage (NCBI taxonomy): Eukaryota > Viridiplantae > Streptophyta > Magnoliopsida > Fabales > Fabaceae > Vicia > Vicia villosa. The sequence goes on from NC_081181.1 coordinate 166,489,722, forward strand.
GAATAGTTTTTTCAATTGTAGATGCCAACAAAACAGTTATACAATGTACTCTTTGGGGGCAACTTGGAGTTCAGCTATATGAGTATTATAAGAATAATAAGCAAGCCTCTGATATTGTCATTGTGCTAATCAATGCAAGGGTTAAAGAGGCTCAAGGTAATTATGCATGATACAATAGGTTACATGTAACTGCATATTTTCATTTATATCCAACAGTTGTAACTGTTTCTTCAATTTCTTGTGATTCAGGAGGATTTCCAGTTAGTGTTTCCAACACATGAAATGGAACAAAATTGTTGATTAATGACCTTGCTATTGAGGAAGTCAAGAATCTAAAAGAAAGGTATTAAAGCATGTGTTTGTTTCTTTATTATATGGTTTGGAATGCTTATTGATCTTCTTCTTAACTGTCTTGCAAGAGATAAATTTAACTTGATGTTGATTTGAATTGAATTAAATATTGTGTTTACATTTTTCAGACTTGGTGTTGATTTGCCTTTGTTATCATCTTCAAGTGTACAAGTTGAGGCAACAAAAAACTCATTTTATTCTGACTATGACAAATTTGTTTAGAAGGCTGAAATAATGAGTCTCTCTGAAATAACAAATCTGCAACATGTAAGAAAGATTGATTGTTTCCTTATATTGTTATCATTCTTAAACCCTCATATAACTGTAATTTATATTGGCCAACTTTGTAAGAAACAACCTGTGTTACCGTTGCTACCCTCGATAAGTTTGATGTTGGGCAGATGGGATGGTACTATGATGGATGTATGGAATGCACAAGGAGTGTGTCTGCCAAGGATGGAAAGCTGGAGTGTTTTAAGGAGCATACTAGCCCAGAACCTGTGCCACGGTGTACTTTATATTCATTTTACATTTCCAACTAGTAATGTTTATATTTTCTAACAAACAATGAAGATTGATGTGTTCTCCTATATGCCATGAATCCTTTAGGTATAAGCTTGATATAACAGCTGTTGACGGCAGTTCGAAGGCAAAGTTTGTCTTTTGGAACACAGACTGCGTGAAGTTAATTGGGAAGTCTGCTCTTCAAATGAAGATAGATTTAACACATGTATGTAAATATTGCATACAACAATATTTGAATCAATTTTTTTAAGGTGTCTAATACTTTTTATTCTTATAGTCTGCTGATTACGATCCACTTGAATTCCCTTACGAACTTGAATCAATATTGAAAAATGAATTGGCAATTAGAGCTGTTTATCAGCCTAAAAATGGACGACTTTCTGTCATTGGCTTCAAAACTGATGAAGATGTGCGTAATAAAATTAAGGTCAGTTTCAAATTTGAAGAGGTAACCTTTGTAATCTTCGTTTTATGGGTGCTTAGTTTTCTTAGGTTGTACACTAGCTATTTGTTATTTTAACCAGAACCTCTGTCCCAGGATGATATGAATAGCATTTCTGTATGTATTTTTTACATGAGATATTCTTTGTTTGCTGAGCAACATAACAACTGTGTCATAATTATAAATCTTATTGTTGCCTTTCTTTATTCATGATAGGAACCTGTATCTGCATCTGCAGAAAATGACCTGACCATTGAAAATTCAGGACTCACTCCATGTAAGAGACTTATAAATGATGCAGTAGAAGATAATGATAGTGTACAACAATCATCAACCAAGATGGCCAAAGATATTAAAGAGGAGAAATAGTTAGCTTCAAAATTTCTAAGTTTTAAATTTACATTGCCTTATGATCAAGACAATTGGTTTATTTAAGTTGTTGGATGATGTTTTGTTTTGTTGTTCTGGTACTGAGTCTATCATGATTGTTGAAATTGATGTTTTATAAAGACAGAGTTTTTCTGAATTAAAGTTTCCCCATTTAGTTATGATATAGACAAGGTTTTCCTGGATTTGAGTTTATCATGATGTGCATTGTTTCAAATATACTTCTATTTGAAATGTTTCTAATGAATTTGAAATTGAATTGCTTAAATGATATACCCTTGATGTCATATATTATTGAAGATTCCAATCGATCGAATTATGAAAAACATAAAGTTTTATCTTTAACACTGTCATGTTGTATTGATATGCATTTGTATATGTTTTATAAGTTATAGTTGATGGCATGGTTTATATTCTAAGTAAAAAACAAACACTCTAATTAAAAAACACACTATCTAAATAAGCCTAACTATCCCCATATTAAAAAACATAAACTTTGTCATTTTGTAATCCTCGCATTGTTAAATTGAAAATGCCCATAAATATACACTATGTAAATCAATGTTATTAACAGATATGTGAATAACAGTTATGAAAAACTCTGCAGAGGTTTAGGTGAAACCTTACAAATTGATTGTAACAGGTTTTGGAAAACTATAAGTGTCATCATTACATAGATATTGGCTGACCCTTGGGATTGTGTGTGACAAATTAGATTTCTAAATCCAAAATTGTGAGTTCATTCTTGACAAGCCAATGTAACTTAAACCATTAAGCAAATGATGAAGTTGTGTTAACAATGTATTTAGAAGATCAAGTAAATTTACAGTCTGTTCCAATCAATAGATCCAGTGTAAACAAAATAAGTAACCTTATCTTGAATACTATCATGGTTTAAGTTAAAAACAAGCCCACATAAGTAAAGGCATCAACCAAAAATGGACAGATAATGTGTACACATTGCGAATTTAACGAGAAAATTAAAGAACAACACCATATATGCAAATTTAAACATTAAAGATAATTCAGTACTACCTTCATTATGAAGGTTACTTAATCCTACATCAAAATATGACATGGCCAATAAAACAAAAGTTATCAGCAACATGTCTAAAACATCATTAACAAAAAACCGATTGTTTTGATGGTACCCACAGTTAAGTTAAAATCAAAGACAAAAAAAAACACACATAGATAAGCTAACTTAATTGCTAGTCTGCTTCACTTTCCTATCAACCCTCGCGTACAGATTTCCTAGTCTGAATTATAGTTGAATACCACCTTATCTCCAACCTTTAGCTTTCTGTCCTTTACAAATGCATACCAACCATATCCAAGATACATCTCCATGTATTTTCTGTTTGACTTCATAATCTTACACTCATAAAAAGACAAGTCTTCAAGATCATAAAGCCTGCATCCTGTTATGTCTGGTCTTAGAGCTTTCTTTATCACCTCCTAAGGGAATTGCTGCATCACAAATTGGTTGTTGTTACGAATGTTCACATCATTAATCGTACAAATATCACTTTAATATTGAAATCAGAAATCTTATAAATGATGCAGTAGAAGATAATTAATAGTCTACAACAATCATCAACCAAGATGGCCAAAGATATTAAAAAGGAGAAATAGTTACATGATTTTTTCTAAGTTTTAAATTTACCATGCTTTATGATCAAGACAATTAGTTTATTGAAGTTGTTAAATGATGTTTGGTTTTGTTGTTTGCATTACAAATTTATTGTTGTTAAGAATGTTCACATCATTAATCGTACAAAGTAAAGTACTATTGAAATCAAAAATCTTACCATCACTTGATGACCTCTAACTTGGGACTTGGTGATCTCTTTTTACCATGATATCTCTCTCTGCAGCACTTGATCATTGTTATTCACCTGAGAAGGCTGGCCAGCATCATGCTCCACTTTCACATCCTTCAACAGCGCATCATGGTTTGCTCCGGAGGTTTGCCCTAATTCATTCACCAAAGCAGCAGGTTGGGTCTTTGAGCTTTGCCCTATTTCATCCTCCTCAACTTTCACTTCTTTCAATACATTTGGTGTTTCCATCAGAGACTTCATCGTCATCAGCTTTCATGCCTAATATGCAGTTGATTTCCTCGGTGTCAAGAGACAAGAACTTGTGTTCAAACAGAAGTTGCCAAGGTTGTTTCCAGATTATTAAAAAAACGATAAAATGGATCTTACAACAAAGACAAACAGAGGTATGTAGATTCTATCCATAACCTTACCCGCCACTCCATGAAGAATAAGACATTTTCACAAGGATATGTTGAATCAAATGCTTTGGGAGTGTGTTGCTATGACTGGTTTTATATTTGCATGCAGGGGAGAATAGTAAGAGGAGATATGGGATTTGATTTTTGAGTATAACACAAGAAGAAAATCTGGAAGCAAATCTCAAAGGTATGGCCTTGCAAAACGTGTCTGCCCTTTCACATTACAAGTATAAGTTGTTATTATTCATTGGTGAGGGATTATACTTACTCCATCTATGGTTTCCAATGTTTTTTTTTCTTTTAATTTAATTGCTTTTTTCGTTAATGCCATTTTCTGTATTCAATGTTATCATTGATTGTAACCTTTTTGTGGTTTACCAACAGTTTTGTTATTTTACCGTTAATTGATTAAATGGAATAATTATGCTGACCAAACACTTAACCATCAGCTTTAATATCCCCTCTCATGTCTTTAACATTTTTACTGTCATAATTAGATGGTTAATTATTAAGGCTAAGCACGTTAAACCTTATAGCAAATACCATTGTGCATGGACATTTAATAGGTATACACTTCCTTACCATATTCTCTCTGTTTTAATTGGCTGACTGTTCAAATAACAAAATAGGTATGAGAAAAAGTCTTCACATTAGCATCCTATAGATGCTTTCTTTTATTTTGTTTGCATGAAGTATACTTAGTAAACCAGTTACATAGCTATTATGGAATCACATGATTGTGAGAGTAAGAAAGTTGCAGCATTGGCAAGAAGAAGGAGGAAACAAATTCTCAGTGAAAGAATATTGAAAAGAAGTAGAGTTGGTGATAAAGAATTGGATTTTGAAGTTTGTTTCAGTAGGAACTATCATCCATCCATTGACAACATCAGAACACCACTATCTAACATCACTTCTTCAGTGATGAATCAAAGGAACCAAAACTTGAATGCACATCCAGCAGAGCTTCTAAGGTCATCAGCAACAAGTAGAAACGTCAGTGTCAATAAGTTTCAGAATTAAAGGCAACGAATGCTTATAAACTGAAGTCAAATACAACAACACCCAAAGTTGGTTCATGCAGCTCGAATTCAACATGTACTATGGATACTATGTCCCATAACCTGGTAGCTGCAACATCATATCAACGAAGAAAGACAATTATTCAACCAAATACACCACGGCTGAGCAGACACCATGCTTTCAATTCTCCTGTCACCCTTGATACAAACACACCTTCAAGTGGTACAACATCTTCCTTTGTTGATCAAGTCTTCAAATACGTTAATACACATCAAAGTGGATCAGTCGTTTCATCCAGAAAACAATTGAATGTTGGTGCTATTCAATCTATGGCAGCCAATCTATTCAAAAAATTCTCAACTATTGATCATTACGGTGAGTCTTCATCCACAAGCAATATTCACCGCAACACAAGCGTTAATAACGAAGCAGATGAAACCGTTGAAGATGGAACAACGGATGAATCAATATCTGATAGTGATTGTGAGTTCATAAATGCAAATCCTGACTATGACACAGCATCAACTCTTGATGATGAAGAAACCATAGAACCAAACTATACGCCGCAAAATGTGAAAGATTCTGGTATATATGTATAGATATAAATATGACACTTTATTTTATACTCCAAACTAACTAATATGATTTGATTCCTGTAATCCATGCCATATTATTTGCTGCAGTCATGAAACATCTATACTTGTGACTATTTTATTCTAAATTATGACTTGCTTCGTGTTTGTTTGAAAAAAACAGGCTACTCGGATACCGGTGATCCAATTATTGAATGCATACATTGTGGAGCACTGATGTGGTATCAAGAGAAGACAAACAAATGAAAACATAGTGCTATACCCAAATTCCAATTATGTTATGGAAATGGTAAAGTTGTGCTGCCGCTTTTGAATGAACCGCCACCGTTACTAAAGCATCTATTGTTTGATGATAATGATACAGACTGTATAAACTATCAGCAGTATTGCAGATTGTACAACGTTATGTTTGCCTTTACGTCACCCGGAATGAAGTTTGACAATAGATACCAATCGGCATGAGGACCGCCTAACATTAGGATACATGGACAGACTTGCCATAGAATTGGGAGCATGCTCCCTTTGGATGGAGAAACACCAAAATTTGCACAGCTTTATATTTATGACACTGATAATGAGATTCATCATAGAATGAAAGGAATAGGGTAATGCCTGAATTCTTACTTTGTTTTATGACATTATTCTGTTTTACCTTCTTCTATAGAAGTTCATAACACATGGACACTAACTGTTTTATATAATGTGTTACAGTTATAATCCTAATGTGAATCCAGAAATGGTTAGAAAATTGAAACTTATGCTGGATGAGTTTAACACACATGCTAAAACATTTAGGATGGCAACAGATCAACTAAAAGATTCTCATGTACCTGATCTAAAACTTATCGTTGGTGATGTTGATACAGGTTCTAAGAGACTACTTGAGAGACAGAGTGGGGAGATGAAAGGGATAAGTGAGTTTCATCCAAGTTATCTTGCTTTACAATATCCACTTTTGTTTCCATATGGCGAAGATGGTTTTAGAATTGGTATTCTACACAGGGAAACAAAAGCAAAGAAAAAGAAGAATAAACTTACTATCAGAGAATGGCTTACGTTTCAGATTCAAATCAGACCAACCTAAGCACACACACTTTTGATGTCCAGGAGGCTTTTTCAGCAATTTTTGGTTGATGGTTTCACCATGATGAAGTCTCAAAGGTTGAATTACATACGCAAGCACAAAAAAAAACTAAGAGTTTCAAAGTACTGCAATTTGAACGGTCCAGAACAGGATCAAAACACTCAAGGAGCAAACAAGGGTAAGAGAGTTGTTTTACCATCAACTTATGTTGGAAGTCGAAGATACATGGAACAATTGTATTTTGATGGAATGGGTATTTGTAGCCATATTGGTTTTCCTGACCTTTTTATCACATTTACATCCAATCCAATGTGGCCCGAAGTCAAAAGACTACTTCACACAATGAGGTTGCAGCCCCATGATCGTCCCGACATTATATCAAGAGTTTTTAAAATTAAGTTGGATGAGTTGTTGTTTGATTTGACTAAGAAGCATGTCTTAGGGAGAGTGGTTGCATGTAATTCATATTATTAATTTCATGCCGTCAAGCTATGTTTTATGTTTATGACTTCTATTTAAAACCTCATATAATCATAAGCTCTCATTACTATAATTTTTTGCAGATATATACACTATTGAGTTTCAAAAGAGAGGTTTACCACATGCTCATATTTTGCTATTCATGCATCCGCAAAGCAAGTATCCCACTCCCGATGACATAAACAACATCATTTCAGCAGAGATACCATCAAAAGAAGATGATGTGGAATTATATAATCTAGTGAAGAGACATATGATACACGGTCCGTGTGGTTTGGCAAACATGCTGTCACCTTGCATGAAAAACGCAAAATGCTCTAAATTCTTTCCAAAAAAATGGCAGCCTCAGACTATAGTTGATCAGGATGGATATCCTGTGTACTGAAGGAGGGATACTGGAAACACTGTTATGATAAAAAACGTTGTTCTTGATAACAGATTTGTTGTTCCTCACAATCCATGTCTGTTGAAGAAATTTCAAGCTCACATTAATATGGAATGGTGTAATAAAGGTACTTCTATTAAGTACTTATTTAAATATATAAACAAGGGGTATGACAGGATTATCACTGCTGTCGTAGAAGGAGACAACGACAGTCCTTTGACCGCTAAAAATGGCGATGAAATCAAGCAGTATCTTGATTGTAAATATGTCTTACCAAGCGAAGCATGTTGGAGAATATTTTCTTTTCCCATTCATGGAAGGTCTCGTGCAGTAGAAAGATTATTTTCATCTTGAGGGCGATAATTCGATATATTATACCGATTACGAACTGATAGATGAGGTCCTTGAAAAACCAAGTGTGAAGGAATCAATGTTTACCGCTTGGATGGAAGCAAACAAAACATATCTAGAGGCCAGAAATCTGACATACTCAAATTTCCTTACTAAGTTTGTTTATGATAAAAGATACCGATGATGGAGACAGCGTAAGAGAGGGCACACCATTGGAAGACTAATTTGGGTTCCTCCAAGTACATGTGAGCTGTATTACCTAAGAATGATGCTGACTGTTGCAAAAGGGCCAACATGCTACGAGGATATAAAAAAGGCCGGTGGAATTGTTCGGGACAATTTTAGAGATGCAGTTTTGAAATGGGATTTTTTAATGATTACAAGGAATATGTTGCAGCCATTAACGAGGCCAAAGATTGGGGTTCGGGACATTTTTTGAGAAAGTTATTTGTAACTATGCTACTGTCCGGTACAATTAATAGACCACGTCACGTTTGGCCAAAAACTTGGAAGACGTTGTCCGACGGTATTCTGCACTGACAAAGACAGTTAACTAATATAAGAGGTACATTGTTGTGATATAATTATAGTTAACTTATTTGTTGTGTGTATAACAAGCATTTATGCATATCTCAAATTGAGGTCCTCACAAACAAGGAATCTTCAAAAATATGTTCATTCTGATCTGTACATCTATTTTAGAATGCAAGATTTTAATGTAACATGCAATAACTTACTGTGCTGTTGTAATGCATGTATTGTTAATTGATACCCTTATCAATTAACTTCCATGCCACCACATATCAAGTTTTAATTGGTGTTTTTTTATAGATATGCAGTTAATAGAAGCTGAGTTGAAAAACTTGACACTCATTGAGATTGAGAATATATTGCAATTCAATCGAAGAAGTTTGCACGAATTCAAAGACATGCCTTATCCGGATGCTTATGTCACACGACACGTTGGGAACAGACTGATTTACGAAGAACATGATTACAATACCGAAACTGAGCGAGAAAACTTCAACAATCTCTTTTGTGCCCTTACAGGTGATATTTTATATTTATACTATTTGATGGTATAAGTTGACAGTCCCACTGGTAGACATTTTCTGAAATATAACAATTTACATTATGCATGATAGATGAACAACGCTCAATCTTTGAAAAAATCATGGAAGCTGTCGGAAAACAAAGATGAGGGGTCTTTTTTTTACATGGTTATGGAGGGACCGGTAAAACTTTCATGTGGAGAACACTATCAAGTGCACTTCGTTCGAAGAAAAAAATTATGCTTGCTGTTGCTTGAAGCGGTATAGCTTCATTGTTATTACCAGGTGGACAAACTGCTCATTCCAAGTTCAAAATTCTTGTGCCAACACTTGACAACTCCACTTGCAATATTGACAAAAACACTGAACATTCTCAGTTATCCGAGGCAACGGACGTGATAATATGGGATGAAGCACCTATGGCTCATAAAAATTGTTTTGAGGCATTGGATAGAACACTTAAAGATGTCATGACCAAGAAGGGTCTTGGGAATAAAATCTTCGGCGGCAAAGTTGTTGTTTTTGGAGGAGAATTCAGACAGATTCTTCCAGTTGTTCCGAAAGCAGGGCGTTCTGATATTGTTCATGCATCCGTATGCTCCTCTTATATCTGGGACTATTATCAAGTTCTAACACTGACAAAAAACATGAGACTTCAGCAGGGAAGCGATAATACAAGTTCTAAGGAATTAGCGGAGTTCTCAAAATGGATTTTAAATGTCGGTGATGGTAAGATATCTGAACCAAATGATGGATTGGTGGACATAGAGATTCCTCAAGAATTATTGATTACCAATTATGAAGATCCTATCAAAGCTATTGTTGAAAATACATATCCCAATTTGGTTAATGTATTCCAAGATGTTGCATATCTACAAGGAAAAACAATTCTTGCCTCAACCATTGAAGTTGTGGATAAGATCAATCATTATGTATTGGACCTTATACCAGTTAAAAATTATTTATTCTTTTTTTGGTGCATGGGAAAAAGAATATGCAGCCTATGATTTTGAATTTACTAATGTTCGTATCTTTCTATTGATTTTTTTTAGGAGAAGAGAAAGAGTATCTTAGTTACGATTCAATTGATAGAACTGATACGAGTTATACCGAAGCTTATGAAGTACTAACTCCAGAATTTCTTAGCAAATTAAGAACATCAGGTTTACCAAATCATAGAATCAAATTGAAAGTTGGTACTCCCATTATGCTTATGAGAAATTTGGACCAATCAGATGGATTGTGTAATGGAACAAGATTGATTGTCACAAGATTGGCCAATCATGTCATTGAGGCAAAAATTATTTCTGGGAAGAACATAGGTAACCTTTTTTACATTCCTCGAATGTCTATGTCACCTTTTGAGTCACCGTGGCCATTTAAGTTGATTAGGAGACAATTTCCGATTATTGTCTCTTACGCAATGACAATTAATAAGTCTCAAGGCTAGTCTCTTGATAGTGTTGGGTTGTATTTGCCTTCTCCCCTGTTTAGTCATGGACAACTTTATGTTGCAATCTCAAGAGTTACTACAAAAAGTGGTCTTAAAATCTTAATACACGACAAAGAGAATGTTTCGTGCTCCACTACCACAAATGTTGTATACAAGGAGGTTTTCCAATCACTTTGTTAGATGGTAAGCTTATTCTTCTTTTCTATCTTTGTATCTGTATATGAAACACACAATATTTATATGCCTTAAAGTTTATTCTTAATCATATATTGTTTTATACATTTTATAATGTAGGTATACGATGCATATTGTTGGCTGGTTGCAATCATACAAGAAGATAGCATCTGATATTTATACCAGCAAATATGTTTATTGTTTTTATTTAAAGACATAAAAAATTGAATGTATTAATAGCTTTTTCATTGTTTTACCGTTGTGTATCATGTGTTTAACATTTATTAATATTTACTAAAACTTAGAAAACACTTTGGCTAAATATATGTCGTTAATTTATATAAGGGAACTTTACAAGTGATAGACTGATACATGTAATATGATCCCGACCAGACCCGTGCGACAGCACGGGTTTCCTACTAGTGTGTGTATATATATATATATATATATATATATATATATATATATATATATATATATATATATATATATATATATATATATATATATATATATATATATATATATATATGGGACGACTCAAGGGACAACACTTGATTATTATGAAAAATGAGAACAATGAATCATGACCATTAAATTTTAATTTGTTGATTTTAATGAACTGAATTGGTTTCTCTCTCTACATTTAATTACTTATTATTTTTAACCGTAAGATTGAAAAGAATAAATGGTCAAGATGTGGAGTAAGTTATATTGACTTACTCTTGAAGTAAATATAACTCTCCTCTATATATATATATATATATATATATATATATATATATATATATATATATATATATATATATATATATATATATATATATATATATATATATATATATATATATATATATATATATATATATATATATATATATATATATATATATATATGGTGTCTATATTTTAATATATCAAAGTATAATATTTTATATTAAAATTATCACTTAAAATTTATTTTATCTTATGCACTAAATATTTGTTTGGAGAAATAATTTATTAGTAGTTTATAGCACAAGTGTTTAACAAAATAGTAAGCATTTATAAATAAGTTTATTATAACAGCAAATGATAAGTATATTAAAATTATTTTTATATATGGTATTAGTTGTTTTCGTTAATTATCTTGAATTATTTATACAAATATAATTTTAAAAATATAAATAAAAAAATATCATAAATTATTTTGATAAATTTTTTAAATAGTATCACAAAACTTATGACAATAGAAAAATTTAAATAAGTCAATTCAAACATAATTTACACAGTGGAAAGACACGGTAAATAAATATTTAAATCTTGATTAAAAAATATCTATGTTTAGTGTTTAGTAACAATTAAATTATTCACAATGCAATCTCCACTGAATGAGATTTTGTTCACAATAATTATAAACCAAGTAAAAACATGTTTGAAAACCGTCCTGAAAATCAAGAGTGAATGTTATTGTCAACTAGATTTTGCTATTAAGAATGCAAGAATCTCTTTACTAACTTTTAAACCCTTCAAATTTAGAGATTACCCTATAACATTAACCAATTTGCTTAAACATTGACTGAAGTATAAATAGTGTTCCACCATGACATGATTTCACTCCATATTTACTAGCATTCTTAGCAGATACATTAGAAACCATAATTCCGGAATTTCCACAAAATGCAAAATTGAAAATAACATCATTATATCCAGATTTTCACAATAACTGTCCAAGTTATCATTTAATTTGATTATATTTCAAGAATATGGATATTGTATTTGAAGAATTCCAAGTACAAAATACGGGTCCAAATACCTTACACTTAGAAGATCTCCCACAACAAATAGAAATTGCTAGAGCCAAAATAATTACCAAAGACTTTGGGTGGTCCAAATACAAAATGGATGAAAAAAATCTCCTAAGAGAAGATAAATCAGGGAAAATTTATTGTAACTCAGACATTACAAAAAAATTTCTTTTTCCCTTTTGAAGCCAAACATTCAAGACCAAAATTGGAAGAGACATACAAGAGAAGAAGCACGTCTTGGGGAAAAAGATTAGGATCATCATAATATTCATAGGATAATCCACTAGTTGTGTAAATTGCAAAAAAGATACGTCACTAATGACGTAAAATTAAAAAAAATTTGCCGACAAGAAAAAGGTTGAAAAAGACAAGTATTAAGGGAATAGTTACTTGGACCCTTCTAAGATATGTAAGGGTAATCCTGACTCACAAGGTTATGAAAGGGGTATGTCCCTTTCAACTTTTTATCAAGTACATTATCATTAGGTAAAGTTAGATAAAGTTTTTTTTGTTTGTATTAAAGCAAATAAGGCTTTAGATAAGATTAGCAAATAGTATTTTATCTTTTCATAATGTAAGAACAAGAATGTATTGTTTTCTAAGAGACTTCCCCTTCACCTATAAAAGGAAGCTCTCATCATATTTGTAAATATGCGCAATCAAAATATGAAATCAATAATATATGCTTAGCCTCAAATTCCCACACTAAATTCCCTGATTCCTATTGCTCTCAAAAGGTATGAGTTTTTAGCAATTAGTTTAAATTATTTATGTATGTTTATTTTTATTACCAGTATTAATTCATGTTTATCTCACAATCAAATGACGTAAATCCTGCTTGAACCGAATATGTTCTAGTCTAAAGAAATAATGCGATAGGGAAAATCCAGAAGGAAAAATAGTACCACTAGGATGAGGTTCTTAGATGATAAGGAACATTGACGCAGAGGTTGTCTCTGGAAGAAGCTTTGTGAAAGTAGATTAGGGATGAAAATGTGAGATTCTTAGATAAATAAGGACTATTTACTAGTAGTAATAATAATAAACATAAATAAATAAGTTTAATAAATGTGAAGAACTCATACCTCAAGAGAAACACGCAATAGGAAGAAGGAATAATAATATAAAACAAAAATACCTTTCACTCAAAAGAAAATAAACTTACAATATGGAACTCAAAAATAAAAATTCTAATTTCACAACACAAAGGTATTTTTTAAATTATTTTAGAATTAATTATTCTAAACTTAATTCCACCGCACAATTATCAGGACTCATGTTCATCCAAAGTTTTGATAAAAAAATAATATATTTACTTAAGACATTCCCATACCCTGGTCTAGTTAAAATTATTCTGGTCTAGTTAAAATTATTCTAAAGAAATTAAAATTTTCTTATTTTCAAGAAAAAATAATATTATAAACATTACAAGACATAATAGAAAAAGATTTTGAAGTACATGAATTGAAATGTCTAGTCGATAATTTAAATGAATTTACTTCCACTTCACATCATTTAGATTTTTTTGAAGAATATTTTTATGGAGATCATTCACAAATATACTACAGAATGAGAAACCATAGAAAAATTCAACCAAGAATAAGTATAAATTTTAGGAGTTTTAATCCAACAAATCCTGACGGTTCTATAAATTTTAATGAAGATGGATATGAAACAGACTAAATTCCCTGCACATAACTCTAATAACATGGAGCTGACTAAAGAAAGAATAGAACTCAAAGACATTCTTTATCTAAAATAGAACAAGAATTAAGACATGTTAATATGCTTTTACGCATCAAATTTTGAAACAATAATACCGTACATTTATTACACCACCTCTTCACAAATTATCACATCTCTCCACCTAAGAATAATTAATATGCATCTTGTCACACTCACTTTAATCTATCACTCTTTATTATATATATATATATATATATATATATATATATATATATATATATATATATATATATATATATATATATATATATATATATAATCACATTACAAGTCCTTATTATACCTAGACTAAGATATTTGTTGGTTTATTTTCTATTTAAAAGGAGAAATAGGGTCAAACATTATTTTAAAAAAATTCCTTATAAAAAAATGCGAGTTTTATTTTAAGAATAAAAAGAAAATTTAAGGAGTTTCTCCTAAAATAATTGAATGTAACTTTATAATAATTTTTCGATTTTTTTTATAACTATATATCTTTAAATTTCATTGAACACAATTTATAATATCACATTATTATTATTATTTTTAATTCTTCACTTCAACATATATTTTCATAATTTTTCTCATATTATTTTATTTTATCTAATTTGGAAAAAAAATATCCATTCATGTGCCAACATTATCTTCACATTTTTTTAAATATTTATAAAAAATTATTCATTTAATTTTCTTAACATATTCCATATATTTTAGAAACATATTAGTATTTTAGTTTAATTTTATTCATTTTTGTGTAAACATTTTTACATATATATTTAATATTTTATTATTTTTAAAAATATGAATGAAAACCAGTACTTTCACTCACAAATATTTTACATCAAACATTGTACTAAATTGGAACGAAAAATTATATTTTATTATTTTATCACTTTTATATTATTTCATCTATATATTGAATAAACTATGTTCATAGATATATATATCAAACGATTTAGTTTAGAATTATTTTTAAAGTTAAAAAATTATAAATATTACTAAACAACTTTAACTTTATTGATAAATCTCTTATTTTCAAATTCAGCTTAAAAGTAACTTTAACAATCGAAATAGAAACAAATTAAAAAATAATAATAATCATACAATATTTTAATGTTCCCTCCCTTAAACTATATGCAAAATGAATTTAATTTATTTTTGAAACTTCAAACATTTTCATCATCATGCTTATAAGTATTGATCTAACTTAATGGACTTTGTCATTATGTCTCCAACCTGTTCTTGAGAATTGCAGTAACTCAATTTCACAACTCCATCTTTAATCAAATTTCTCAAAAAAATGAAATCTTATACCAATGTATTTTTCTATCATAAAAATTTGAATTCTTTGAAAGCTTTATTATTGAGCTATTATTGCACTGAATCATAGTGCTCATTCTCTCTTTATGACCAAACATCTCTAACCAAAGACATTGAAAAGCACGGGATGAAGCAGATACATACACAATCTCAATAGTGGACAATATCACAACATATTGTTTTTTAGAGGACCAAGACACTACTGGAAAACCAAGCAAGAAAATAAATTCAGAAGTGCTCTTCTAATCATCCAAATAACCGACAAAGTCACTTCCAGTATATACCACAAATTTTGAGTTTCCTCTTTTTTGTGTGAAAATACCTAACTCAAATGTACTTTTGAGATACCTTAATATCTTTTTTCTGCAAGCCAATGAGATACCTCAAATGTCCTTCCTTTGTTTTTGTAAACAATGTATGTTCAAAAAATATTTTTCAAGGCCTTCTCAAACAAAGTATGCTTTTATCTTGCTATACCATGCTCTTGGTGCCCACTTAAGGCCATACAAAGCCTTTTTCAACTTGTAAATTGTTACTTCTTGACCCTTCTTCTCATATTCTAATGGTTACTTCATAAATACCTCTTCATTAAGTTCACTATGAAGAAATGCACTCTTCACATCCAACTTAAAAACATCCTAACTGAGCATCCAAAGTAAGTATCAATCGAATGGTATCCAGTATGACTACTAGAGCAAATACTTCAGTGTAGTCAACTCCTATTATTGTGCTTGCCTTTTCAACGCTAGTCTCGCGTTATACTTATCTATATCTCCATTCTCATTGATCTTAGTTTAATAAATCCACTTAACTCCAAATTTTTTTATTCCATTTTGTTCACCTACAAAATGAATAAAAACTATCAAACGGTACATAATTGAATCTAAAACTCGAAGAATACATAATATTGTTAGCTGAAGATTTCGTTGAGCAAATATATGTGCTTCGAAGGAGTGTATGATCGAAGGCAAGGTGGTTACTGATGACCATCTCTGAGAAATATAAAATGGCTACTGATGGCCATGTTTCGATAGCAAGAAACGTCTAAGTTTTTTATGAAGGTGATGGCTACTGAAAGCTATTGGAAGGACATATCCTCGAAGACTTAGACAAAATTTATAAATTTGCTTAAGTATTATTATTTAGCGTGTTTGTTAGTAAGTGTTTATTAACATACTGCCACGCGTCGAAGATGGACTCAGGCGGGAAGATTTGAAATTCGAAGATAGTTGCGTAACTGCTTATTCACAGATGTCATCGCTGGAAGTTCTTATGAGAAACGTGGCAGCGGATTAGCGTAGGGCCGTTATGGTCGAAACTAGTATAAATAGGAGTTTTTTATGATAGAATTCCGTGTGTTCATTTTGTACAAATCACTCACATATTTACTCAAGTATCAAGCGTTAACGAGAACGAGTTCGCTGAGAAAATGTACGTATGACACCACCATCTTAATACATGAGTATTATCTTTTATTGCTTTTCGTTTTCGAATATCTTTAAATTCTTGCATTCTATTTACTTCTTGTTATTTACATTACTGTATCTTTACTTTCATGTTATTTACTTTCATGTTATTTACTTTCATGTTATTTACTTTCATGTTATTTACTTTCATGTTATTTACTTTCAAGATCTTTAACAGTTTTATGTTTTAAGATTCTTTACATTTAAACAGAATTGCATGTTACGTTATCTGCGTTGTTTACATTTTAAAGTCATAATCACATATAATCAAGTCATCACTAAAAGTGTATGTTTTCAATCGAATAACATTTGTCGAAGACAACGAATCATGAACATGGTTCTAAAGAATATTGATAACAATCTAATTGACTATGTGTCCTAGGATCAATCTAGTCGATCCTGCGAGTAACCAAATCATATTTATTATAGTTTGGAGGACTAGCGGTTGTTTACCGGAAATCACCGTAAACAAATTGGCACGCCCAGTGGGACCGTGTCGAACGGATTGTTTTAATCAATTGCTTTGTTTTGTCTAGACAATATCAAGACCTTGTATGAACCTTAGGAACGGTAAATTAACAAACAGTGCACAACCGGTTCCCAAACGAAGGTACAACAAGAAAATGGCTGTTACAGCCAGTGCAGGGGGTGATCAAGATCCCTCACAAGGCACAGGATCAGGAGCGGCAAATTCGAATTCCACTCAAGGAATAAGGGATACAACGGGTCCAAATGGATCGAGACCTGCAGATAATTCCCAGTCGGTGCCTGAAAATAATACAGGACTTTCAGGGACTTTGCCAGTTTCAGTGTCAACAACTGCACCTTCGACCACGAGTGCAGAGGAAGTATTACCGTTTCCCTCAACAAATGCTGCGAATAACTTGTCTAGTCAAGGCACGAATTCAACTTTCGAATGGAGGCCAAATCCTCCATACGGGATGCCATTTCCTTTTGGATCAGGCGTACGAGGGGCCGGACCTACTTATGTC